>NC_135784.1:166026927-166399427 GCF_051106095.1 Pogona vitticeps | reverse complement strand
GGATATGAAAAGCAAACTTTCAGATGCACCTAGTATCCTAAACATAAAAAGGCATAGAAATAGGTCCTTCAGTTTGTCCTCCCACCCTTCTTTTTTTTCTTTGTGCTGCTCTTGAATAACTTAAACATTTTAGAAGCTGTTTTTAAAGCAACCACCTTAACTCTTTATTTTACATAGAAACATTGATGCAATATATATATATATTTATATTCTCATGCTTATACCGACCGATGCACTTCTCTCTACAAACTGTAAATATCCAAATCATAGAAATGCACACTAGCCTGAGGTCTTGATTCCCCCCCCCCTTCTTTCCCTCCTTCCCGCCTCCCTCCCACACGCATTGCATTTATACCCAGGAAGGGGGGGCGTAATTAAAAAAAATACTGCACAAGATTTGAAATGCTTTTCCCCCTCCCATCCCTTGCTCTTGGTGAACACTTTCAAGTGAAATTAAAATTGGAAGTCAGTTCGCGAATTCGATTCTCTCTGTTCATTTTCTTGAGTTTCATCCTGCGGTTCTGAAACCAGATTTTGACTTGTCTGTCTGTTAGATTAATACTCTTGCTAATCTCCAGGCGGCGCTCACGGGTCAAGTACATATTGAATAAGAATTCCTTCTCCAGTTCCAACGTCTGGTGCTTAGTGTAAGGACATCTTTTCTTTCTTCCGCTCTTTGCTGTCAGCCAATTTCCTGTAGTGTTTTCTGCCTTTATATCCTCTGTTAAAAATAATATTATTATATAAGTATCTGTGGAATAGCAAAGAGAGCTTTCTAGGCTTAAGACTTTCTTTTCTTTTCTTTCTTTTTAAAGCAGATTCTTTTGTTAAAACCAGCATCTCCATCCCTTACTGAAATAAACTGATTATGTCTCTAGCTCCCTCTTGTTTATAGATTATTATATTCCAGAATGCTAATTAAAACATTCCTTCAAACCAACAGCGCACAACGTCTCTCAAAGAGAGGAGGTGCGGGAAGCCTTGAATTCACAGCATTCACCTGGGCGTCAAATCCAAAACACCCTTCCTGAACTCCGAGGGCTTTACAAACCACGCACATTTCATGTAAGGGACACCCTTAGAGAAGCCCAAATGGCACTGAAACCGTTTGCACTGTCCTTCAGGGTAGACGGTTTTTCATGCGTCAGAGAAGCCAACAGGATATCATTTGGTGAAATGGTTCGCCCACGTTAGCTCATCTCATGCAGGCTTAAATATATATATACATCCCAAATATATATATATATATATCCCAAAGCTTTAATCACTGCCCAAGCTAGGTGCAGCTTTTACCCTAGGGTGCCATAGTGGCTCAGGCTTTTCTCTCCCCGCTACATCAGCCAGCACTATATATTCATAATAACTAGACAAAATAAATCCAGGCTCTGGATATGGCATTTTCCTAGAAAAACATTTTGCAAAACTCAACGCGACTTCTTGTCCAGGGGACCAGTCTTCACTTTTATTTGGACTTTAAACCTCTAGGAAGTGTACTGGTTTACTGAAGGGGAGGAAAAACTTTCGATTTGATTTTTTCCCCCCTAACAACAACAACAACAACAACAACGAAGAAGAAGAGGAAGAAAAAGCAACCCCACATATAAGCGCTGGTACCAAAACAGAACAAAACAAAACAGAAAGACGGAATAAAAAGCATTCCTCCAAGAGCCACGCTCCATACACACAAGAAGCTCACACAATTCTGTGTATATAGTCTTCGTGCTGCACTTCAGACGCCCATACAGAGATACAAACTCCACGGATTTGAATTTGGCCATGCGAAGATTTTGGCAGCAGGAGCTGGCTCATATTGGTCTGAGGTGCGAGTGTGTGAATTGAATGGCTGGATGGTGTTTTGCTACTATAAAAGTCTGCGGGTCTGTTTGGGTCAATTCCGCGCCGTCTCTTACGAGGATATCCGCTCCAAAATTGTAGAAGACAAATACTGTTCCCCGCACCAAAGCACACACCCGCAGGCGCACAAACACAAACACACACAAGTACCACAAGTAAACGAACAAAACCCTGTTGGCTTGCCCTGAAACGCCTTTCAGGATCCCCAGGTCTGCCATTGAACCTTGCAGATCCATTCTTGTCTCTTCGCTTGGACATAACTGGTGGAAGAGAAATGGACGTTACCAGACCATAGGGGACCAAAGAGAGGGCAGGGAGACTGCCAAACCAAACCAAACCACACCAAACCAAACCAAACCCATTCTTCCAATGGTACATAACATAACATACTGGAATCCTGATAACAGCCGTGCCTTCCCTCTCCCCCCACACGTTGTGGGGAGGGGAAAAAATTAAAGAAAAGTTTGAAAATCCAGGTGGGACATTTCGTAGGTATTCATTTATTCGAACACAGCCTTAACATGAAAGGAAAGGGGATTCCACTTTATTTATTCCCCTCCTCTTCCTTCCATTCCAGATCCTAAGGCCAATCATGTGGTGATTGTCGTCCCCCTCCCCAATTTGACTTCCACGAAATTAATACTTGAAATAGCTTCAAAAGTGCCTTTTGAAGATGCACTTATAGAGATTTTTTTCTCTCCCTATCATAACCTTGACATTGTTTTCCCCCCTTTTTTTCCCCTTCACTCTGGCCATGAAACCAGCCGGAAAAACCCTGTATTCGTGGGTGCGCTGAAAAAAAGGGAATGGAGAAAAAGAAAACTGGTTTCGGCCATTTTAATACCATAATGTGTATACATATTTCTTTGTATATCTATAAATGAACGAAATGGAAGATCAGGTGAGAAACAGCGGGGGGGGGGCAGGAGAGACATGTCTGCTTTCTTTTGTGAAAGCCAGGCGGAGAAGCAGGCAGGCAATACGGGTATGCATATGTATTGAGGAGGCCATACATACATATGTACCACAGGTACGCATGTATGTGTCCCACGCACGTGCTTATACAGGGCTACATTTAACCACCCCAAATGTACTCCTCTCTTCTTGTTGTTTCCTAAGCATTTTTTGCCCAACGTTTAGGCTCGGAGAACCTTTCCACTTGCAATTACTGGGACCAAACTAATAAAAAGCTTCTGCTTTCATCCGCCTCCGCTTCCAGTAGTATCTGCTTCCAGCTTCTCCAGACGTTTCATCTCTTTTCGAAGCAGAATGCATCCAGTGCGCCCAATCCTTTCCCTTCCTCTGACCTTAGAGAAATCCTAAGAGCGCTTTTTCGCCCCAAGAGGACCTAATTAACCGTCTACCACTTATCCTGTAGGAATATTTTTAAAACGCACACAGCCTCCATCATGGAACCTTCTCCGCCGACATACCCGAGCTGCTTTTTTTTTTCTCCCCCTGGAATACCTAAACTTCAAACAGACGTGCCACGCATGGAAGGGGCGCGGGGGGGGGGGAGGGAATGATTTTCGAGACAAACAGATTCTTGAACCCGGGCACCGCGGTTATCGAACAGGAATGCAGGCAATGGTAATGAAACTCAACAATCAAGTCCAGCCTGAAGGATGTGGCAAACCTTTGCCATCAACCACACCTCTGGTTCCCCTTTTCCAAACACCCCACCCCTAATAAGCTATCCCGATTCCACTAGTGGAAGGAAGGAAGGAAGGAAGGAAGGAAGGAAGGAAGGAAGGAAGGAAGGAAGGAAGGAAGGGAAGCAGGGAGAAGATAACAATTTGACTGCCAGTGGGAAAAAGGAAAATAACGAAGACAGCAGATCCAGTGGCAACAAAACAGAAAACACCTTTCTAAACTGAAATGATAGTCTTTTACAAATTCCTGCATTCCAAAAAAAAAGCACTGGTGATATTAGGCAATTCCGAGAACCCTCGCGAAACAAACTCAACAAATATAAACGGACAACATCGCATGCAACTTCGCCCTAGGCGCAGGCTTTTAAACACAAACTGCCACATAAGAAAATAACACAACATTGACTTCGAATTTTAGCAGCGGCACTTGAACACGTTCAATATTTAATTTTTAAAACAGTTGATGTCTATTGTATTTGTACTTAATAATATTATTATTCTTACTATTATTATTGCTGCTATTACTACTACTTCTGCACTACTACTGTTGTTGTTCTTTCGAAAAAAAAGGCAAAAAGCCTTTTCCGCTTGGAATTTGCTGTGTTAAAAGCTGCAGATAAAGTTAATGTTTTCTGCAACACAATAGACATTGCTTTCTGCCTAATAACAATGCCAATAATACTATAGTAATAGCAACAATAACAACAACAACGGAAGTAACCATTTATGGCTCTTATTTTTGAAGCCAGTTTCTGGGAGGAAAGAAGGGTCTTCTTACCTTTTGCTTCGGTGTCAGAATTGTCAGTGCTGGTATCTGTACATTTATGCATATCTTTCTCAGTTTCCGACGGATTTATTTTGGCAACAGGGAGACTTTTTTCTGTTTTAATTTCGTTGGCAGGGGTATTCTGAGGATTATCTGGTTTTGTGTTTTCAGGGAAGCTCACTTTAGCTCCTGGTTGTGGTAATGGTGGTGGTGCCTGCTGTGGCTGCTGTTGCTGTGGCTGCTGAGATGGTGGTGGCGGAGGTGGCGGAGGTGGTGGTGGCGGCGGCGGCGGCGGCTGCTCCAGGTGCTCACTCCTTTGGCTGAGACTCGACCTGGGTTCGAAACTTGCCTCAAACTCGCTCGGGTTGTTGCAGTTGGATGTTTTCTCCATGGAGGAATAACCTTGGCTGGCCCGGTAGTAACTAGGCACAGGGACTTCATGGTCATTGAGACAAGACTCAGGCATCTGATTGGGGTAGAGGGTGGCCTCAGTGGCGTTTTTAGCTCTTTTGTCAGCATTGTACATACAGCAAGCATTTTCTTCCTTGACATTGGTTGGGAAAGAGCAGGAGGGGAGTTGTCTCGCAACAGGTTGCTCGATTCGGTAAGTATTTTTGGGGTCACACCAGGTGTCTAGCTGAGAAAGGTAAGATGGATAGGTGTTGAGAGACAGGCTGGCGTTATTCACCTCGTCTCTTTTGGAAAGAGACGGAATTATCCCACAGTTCCTCATCATTCCACAGTTGAAGTCGTTCCCAGACTGCATATACATCCCTTGGTTAGAGGAATAATTCTCCCCTCTGCAGGTACCGGCTAACGAGTCCATCAAAAACGAGTTAGAAGTCACATTGTTGGGACATGACATTTTCAGAGAGGGATTTTAAAGAGGAATACTACAGCCAGGGGCTGACATCTTTTTTTTAGGGAAAAATATCAGCACCATAATTATCCACGCATTGGTCCCAACCACGTGACTGCCAGGCCAATGAGGATTGAAAATGGCCTTGATGATTCAGACGCCGGTGACGTCACCGGGGTCAAGTTGTTGAGAGAGGAGAAAACCAGCGTGGAGCAACAGCGACATCTATCAGCTTCTGAAGGGTAGAGAACCTAGGACCTTCACGTTGAACAAAGGAGAGAGGGAGAGGGAGAGAGAGAGAGAGAGACCCCCTTTTCCTCGAGTTTGTTTACCAATGAACGAACGCGTGTCTACACCAGAGTGGGGGGAAAATAAAGGAAGCCAACGAGTAAATAGAAGCAAAGTCAAATTCAAATTAAAAGGTCAGCAAATAATCCAGCTTAATTTCCCTTCTTTTCTTTCATCCCTTATTTCTCTTTTCCTCTCCCACTCCCCATTAAAATAAGTTGAATTTTTTAGGCAAAATAGTTAATCAGCTCCAAATCCTGAATGAACTTCCCTTCTCATGCTTCTCTTAGCGATAATTCTAACCTCTCTCTCTCTTTTTTTTAAAATTCATTTCCGTCTTCCCCGCTGTCAGTTAAACTTGAAATGCACGGAAGATGTTCCTTCAACAATATAATTGGTCCTTCGAATTACTTTTCTGGATTAAAAATCATGGGAAATTGAGTAGCATTCCCTAAAATCTAAGACGAGAGAAGGATCTTTCAAATTCCTACTGATTTAAAAAAGTTGTCTGAACTCAAGACAAATCTAAAACTGTCCTTCGGACACTTTATTAAGTTCAGGTGTTTCCTGCACGAAAACCAGCTTAATAGCTGAAATTCAGGCTATAAAGTGCTTTCGAATAAATTTTAAATAAACCACATTTATTCAAAAAGTGCTTTCTTGCCTTGTGTTTTTAAAGTTTCCTGTCTGTTGGTCTCTCTTTCAAGTATTTAAAATAAAAATCTTCACGCCTGATCTCAATTGAAACGGATTTTATTTCTTTATTTTGTAGGAAAGATCAGCAGTTCTATTTTTATTCATTCAGGGCTCTAGAATTTTGCACAGGTTTGACAAAACGCTTTACAGAATTCCATTAAAATAAATATCAATGGGAAGACAGCACGGAATAGTTCTGTGGGGTGGTGGAAATCTGGATATTTCTTTACCTCTTTAGGAAATTACTTCAATGAAATAAGATGAAATTTCAAACTGAAGGGTGCTCTAGGAAAGCTTTATTCACCAGAAAGACTGTGTGATCAAACACGGCTTTGTTTTACATTATTTTTACTGATTCCAAACTCAACCAAATATACATATGTACTACATTAACTATCCTTTTAGTTGATTTCACTGCCCTTGTTTGTTCTTTATGATCTCTAACTCTCTCTGTTTCTTTGTCTCTCTCTTTGAACTTAACGATCTCACAATAATAACTGGCATTTCAGATATGGAGATAAGTTGAATTGCATGTTTACCTTGTGGCTGATTTCTTTATTAGACTTGTTCTAAGTCGGGTTGCAGTTAAGTAATATCGTTCTGTTGTGTATACTAAATCAGGCTAACCTATTAAAATCCAGACTTAGCAATGCTTTTTCTAAGTTTTTGTTTATTTGTTTGTTTTAAAGGAATTGGATACTCTGTGAATAAACCGTGGTAGAGCAGTGAATGCTAAGAACTATTCCTATTGCTGCTACTAATAATAATGGCAGCTAGAACAAAATCAACTAAAGCGAAGGAATCTCAAGATCATTACGAAGGATTACAAACCTTTAAAGGGTTCATAGTCATTTTCAAGGGGTGGACAAGGCGCTTTTTCTTCTAAAGAAAAAAAGAACCAAAATAAGCAAAGAGAGAAAAAATAATGGAGAAAATTGTGCCAGAAAGGGGGTGGAGATGGGATAACAGCAGAGAAACATGGAACATAATTAGTTTTGGTTTTATCTGTTTAGAATCCTAAAATGTACTGTCCGCTGCTCACAGCCGCGAGACCTTTATAAACATGTTTTCTACCACATAGCTTTACAAATCAATTCGTCTGTTGCTTTTGAAAAAACTTCCAGGCTGGGGGCCCTCAACCTTCAACCCACCCACCCCCAGTCTTCAAGGGTGAGAAGTTTTAATATCCTAGGCCAAGGAAGTCTTAAACTGCATCTTCCTATTTGTCTCAGAGCACCATCCACCCCACCCCCCACTCCGAAACCCAGCACATACTAAGAGCTTTCCTGCACTTTAAACGCCGTTTGCTTCCTCTGGAAAGCTATTTGCGACTTTATAGCCTCTATTTGTGTTATCTGCATAGGTCTTTTTAAAACAGTTTGATAGAAATCGTTCAGTTTTATGATATCCAACGAAAATTCCGCATAATATTTATAAGCAAAGAATAAAACTTTAGCATGGGAACCAATACTTCCTCATTTATAGGTGATGAAATTAAAGACCAATGCAGTTTGGCATTATATGGCTTTCCCTCGTTCTCTCTCCCCCACCCTCACCCTTTCCTCTTTTTTGTTTTTTTTTTATTTTTGCAGATCATGTGGCTGACCCAATATTGTTAGGCTCTGAAGCCTTATGCATTTTCACAGGTGGATTTTGGGGGACATCAATACCAGACCCCCCCCTTTCTTGGACCGTTTTGGGTGACCGTGAAGATACACTTCCAAGGCTTTTATTTCCTTATTTGCTATTGTGGATCCTCGGCATGTTATATTTCCCCGCTCCTGCCTCATTGTAAGGAACCGGAAGAGGACTGTACAAACCGCACTGTGGCGAAATCTGTCAAATAATTTGTTGGTGTGCTTTTTTAAAATCTTCCACTCAGATCTACAGACTGTGAAAGAATTGTCAGCAGATATGAAGTTGTGCCCATATTCCTGAAGACAAGACAGAAGGTGTTTCAAAATGTGTGAAGCAGCTGAACAGAAAATAAAAGTATATGTGCATATGTCTATGACTAGCCCTTACTATCACTTGATATACAAACATAAGAAGAATGTGTACCTGCGAAGCCATTTATTTATTATGCAAACATATGGGGGAATTTCCAGCATCTCCAGCGGCTGACGGTCAAAGTCCTTTCACAAAAAGGATTGTCTTGGTAGATGGACTGTTTGGGGGTGATGATGGTGGTGGTTGAGGAGAGAATCAGCTTCCTAGCCAAGCAATATACATACATTTCTTAACCTCACTCAGGGTCTCTGGATATCTAGCAGAAAGCAACTCGAGACAGCGTTTCCAGGAGACCGAATATTGCTTAAAGTTAAAAATAATTAGAAGTATGATAAACATGGGCCATTAATAGGAAGAGAAATAAAATTCATCAGCCTAAGTAGAAACCCCGTTGGGAAAATGCTTTACTCTAATTGCAGAAAATAAATACCAACAAATGCTATTAAAACTTAAAAGGAGAAAGCCTGTTTGTGGAATAAAGACCAGAAGAGCCTTGCCCTAGGTTCTTTTTATGTATTAAAAAAACGTTATTGTGCAAATGCAACATATTATATTTCATATAAGCATGTAATGGACTTTATTAAAAATAAAGAAGGAATGGGAGTGTGCAGGGGAAATTACACCTACATTGTGTTTATGGTGGCTCACATGTGCACTGGATCTGATGGGTTTGTTATTCTCTTGTTTGGAGGCTATTTGGAATTATTTTACTGAAGTAAAAGCCAGGAAGTGAGGGTTGTGTTTTTTTTTTAAGTGGGGTTTTCTGTCTTTCTTTCTTCCAGTGTCTGGGCATAAGGAGCAACTGCAGACGGTCGGCTATTGTCTTTGGTGTCTGATTGCCCTTCCCTGTGAATGCCAAAGGCAGACAGTTCAGTTGACCCCAAAAAGGGAGCCTTGATACCAGTTTCCCTTCTCTTCCCTTGGAGGGGTTCTGCAGTAGAGAGGGAGAACAGGGGCAGACTGTGAAGCAGGGGTGGTGGAGTCGGCTAAAAAGCTCACACCCAGGCACACACTCATGTACACAAGCGCACACACACATACAGAACAACTCATTTGCCTTAAAAGAAGGAAGGAAGGAAGGAAGGAAGGAAGGAAGGAAGGAAGGAAGGAAGGAAGGAAGGAAGGAAGGAAGGAAGGAAGGAAGGAAGGAAGGAAGGAAGGAAGGAAGGAAGGAAGGAAGGAAGGAAGGAAGGAAGGAAGGAAGGAAGGAAGGAAGGAAATGAAAGAACCACGTGTTTAATAACTCACACAAAAGTACATCTCAGACTTGCACATAATATTTTACCTGCTCTTTCTTCCTTCTAATTATTTAACCCTGAGTTATGTGTGCAAAGTACTTCTTACATCTATTGCAGTTTTTTAAAAAAAAACACAACTTTTTCTTAACATTTTTATTGCAAGCATTCATTTTCAGTTCTAAAAAGTCTTTGGTAGCAACACTTTAATGATTACCTTAAATTTGTATTTCTGCCTGGTATTATGCCCCACGTTGTAGAGGAAATAATTCTGATTTATGGCAAAGTACACCAGAGTACGATAACAGTGGTGCAAAAATAAAACCCACGCCTTTAGATGTTGGCTTAGAAACTGTAAACTATCACCACAAGAAATCTATCAAACTTTACAATCCCTCTTATACTGCTTCCTTCTTTTGGGGTAACTTAAGTCAAAGAATTATGGAATGATATTATGTTCCTTGAGGTGGTACTGAAAACGGTGTTCGGGTTGTTCCTACCCCCAACGTAGAGTTTTTAGTCACCAGGATGTGGGTGTGAGTTTGGCTCTCTTTACTTGGATTTGATCTTGGAGGCCAAAGTTGGTGAGGGTGACTTTCGTGGCTTTCACTCCAGTGACCATATTACATCTCTCTCTCCCCCAACCCCCCCCCTTTCCCCTCTGAATGCAATTGAGAATATCTCTATGAGTCTATACCTGATGTATACCAGAAACAAATGCAGTGGAAAATAACATTTAAATAATCTACTAAATTAAACCAGGACAGATAGAATCTGGTTTCACGGACCACACAATCTAGAAACCATAGTTAAGTAATGCGTATTAGCAAAAATATATGCGGTGTATCTTAAATTCTGTCTAAAATAATCCCATATGGTTTCAGTTTTTGTTCCAAGGGTGACCTGGGCATATTTTGAAAATACTTTGAAATTAGGAGAAAATGTGTGATGGATGCACAGAGGTGGACTGAAGGTAAAGAATAATTCCTTTCTGTGACAGCCGGATTGACTATTTGTCAACCCACCCCTTCTTCTGACAACTTTTAAATACAAATTGTTTCGAGGAATTAACTTATTAAGTTTACCCGTGAGGAGACTAAAGAGGGAAAATATGTTTCCTGTTTGATATGGGGATACCTTTAGGCAAAGAACTGGATTTTCTCCCATAATTTCTAAAATGTTCTGCCTTAACTAAACCCTTGGACAAAAAGTAACTCGGTGGTATTTCGAAAATAGGTGCTTATTTACACCAGTGTTAAATATTTCCCTATTAAAAAAAAAAAGATTATGAGACACCAAAGGAAACGGTTTCCAGAGAAATGGAACAATGGAAATCTAAATTTCCAACCCCTTCAGGAATCAGATAGAAAGAAATGGGTGAGAATAGATAATATTAGTTTCTTTTGCATTAAAAAACAGAAAAAATTGAAAGACTTCTGTACCCTGAATCACAGGAGAAATCGCCTTTTCTTCAGACGGAGTTTATGGTCAAGTATTATTTTAATAAGATAATGTGGAAGAATTGAATATCTGGATATTTAGAAATATGAGTTCTTGACCCTGTTTTGTCACTTAGCATTCCACATTTTTAACAAATGTGAGAATCCCCATTTCTAAAGGGAGAAGTGGTCGTTCAAGTATAAACCCCGTTCTACATCCATTTAAGACTGCACCTTGTCTGCATATGTGCCTAAGATCTTTGATAGAAAAGGACAGGACAAAATGTAAATATTTCATTAACTGGAATGTCAGCAAGAAAATATGAGAATTTAGGGGTATTTAGAAATATCTGTTGTTAAAGGTTGAAGTACTTTCTCCTGTCCTGAATCACACTATTGGTATTCCAGAGACCACTGTTCATTTTTAAAGTTGCAATTTGTGTGGAAAAGCCGATCATCACAAGAGTATCCAATTATTTTAGCCATCATTCAACCCAAACATCGGGTTTACATTAAAACATTAGGAAAATATGGCAATAGAGCCGTCTTTGCACTTCACCTCGAACCGCCCTTTTTTTCCTTTTATGATGTTGTCTCCTTTTAACATGCAAAGAAACATATTTTCATTCTGTCTCTAGTCTATAGCCCATATTGTTTAATTTTTTTGTCTCCCTCACCTATCAGCCAAAAGAAAAAATAAACTTTTTGCACAACTTCCATTGACAAAGTGATCCGTTTTCATGTACCGCAGGGGGGAAAGAACTGAAAGGAGACGTAAGGGACATTCTTGCGGCTTCATGTTTTAATCTGAGGGTTATCAAAAGCAGAGAAAAGTGCTTAAATTGAACAAATACTGAACACCCGTACAGTCTCCAACTTTATTAAAAAGTATAAACAAGTCTTTAATGAGACATAATTTGGGGCATGTTTGTTTGTTCCCCCCCCCCCAATAGAAATATGTAATACTATAGTAACATTAAAGCTGTGGCAAGCCTGTTTTGTTCTCCAGGAAAATTCAAATGTGGATAAATAAATGATCTAGACTGCAAATGAGGGAGGACAGCAGCTCTTGTTCACTCAAACCAAGATCCTTCACAAATGCTTTCTTACGTGTGGATATAGAGAAATCCACAAGTAAAAATAAAATAAAATGCGTGCATCCAGAAATACCGAGAAGGCCTTCTCATAGGTCCACCTCCAGTTTATCCAGAGACATTGTGCCTGTCAAATGTGCAAAACAACACAGCAGACAAAATTAATGGTCCATTCGGTTGTGGGTTGCAGAGGTTTGCGTGGTGATGGTGGGAGGGCAGCAATGGTGGTGGGAGAGCCAATTAAGGCCCCACAAGAGTCTCTATCCTCGGAATACAGAATAATAAAAATGGGATGAGGGTTAGGGTGGGGGGCGAAGTAGGATTGTTTCATTGACAGAGGCAGGTACCACTCTTTCTCTCCGTCTGGGCTCTGAGATGCGTCCCGCAGCACTTCCTTGCAGACAAACCAACAAAGTCTTCTCTTCCTTGGGGGGGGGGGGAGAGAGAGAGAGAAAGAGAGAGAGAAAGAAGGGAGACACACATACACACAGAGAGAGCTTCAAGTCCACTTGCCAAAGCCACTACCTCTGCTCCTGGGAGTTCTTCAGGTCCAGGCAACGCAAGTTTCCGGGCCCAAATTCAGATTCCTTTGAGGACTTTCCGTGGGGAAGCTTGGGCCCAGGGACGCGTGTCTGGCGGCTCTTCAGCCCGGCTTGCGCTCACCGGTCCGGGCTGTTTTTATTTATGGGAAGTGACCGGTTAGAGGAGTCGCCCTCCCAGAGCCGGAGCAGGTTCGCACAGTCAAGTTTACATTCTTCGGCTGCAGAACTCAAGAGGAGGAGGAGGAGGAGCAGAGAAGAGGAGAGACGGAGAAGATTCGCGCCGGCTGCTTAAGTCGCTCGCACCGAGAGGCATGCAAAGAGGGGTCGTTGGGACCCGGGTCGCCCCCCGTTCGGCACAAATTCTAAGCCTACCCTACCACACTAGGCGCAGGAACAAGCACACGTCCACATACACACTTCTCTTTTCTGCCCACCAGGGGGAATTCACACGGAACTTTTTCGGGAATGAGAGAGAGAGAAAGATAGAGAGAGAGAGAAAGAGAGAGAGAGAGAGGCCGCTACCACAAAACGGGAAGAGGTCTTTCTGGCCCTCCAGCCAAGTCCTTCCAGACTCCTGCGCCCTGCCAAGAAGCCATTCAAAACTCGCCCCTCACCTTTCCTCATTCAGAGCTTTATCTCAGAAGCGAGTCACCTACGAACAGCTCTCCAGAGGTTAAGGAGGGGATTCCAGGCAAAGGCAGGAAACGGGTTCTCGGGCTGTGTGTTTGTACGTCACACGCGAAGGTCCTTCGCAATTAGCCTGTGTGTCATTAATGTGGCTTTACACCGAGACTCCCCAGCCTATGAGGGACGGCTTTATCCTGACAGACCTTCCGAGCGAAAAATAAAAGTTGTCTTACGCAAAGCCTCAAATGCGTGCGAGGAATGTCGACCGAGGAGGAGGAGGAGGAGGAGGAGGAGGAGGAGGAAGACAAGGAAGGAGGGGTGTGGAGAAAAGGCCCCCGCGCACACGCACGCACGCACGCGCGCACTTGTAAAACTTTTAATACCAAGCAAAGTTATAAAAACTTTCCATGCGTTAAGATATCAAAAGGTTTATAACAATAATAAAGCTAGTCTGTGACTCGCATTGTGTGTGTATTTGTGTGGGCTAACGCTAACCTTCTTCAAGATATATCAAACAGCGCAGCGGCGGAGTAAAATATTAAGTACCATAAACACCAAGCTTGGTGCGAAAGCTGTTGGAGGGAATGCAGTACACGCGCATATATGCACTTTTAAAATATATGCGTGTATACCAGTCTGTATATATCCTCGCCCCAACTCTTTGGTAGGCGGGAGCTCTGAAAAGGGGTCGGGGAGCCTTTTTGATTCCAGTTTATTACAAAAGGGTTAAAGGTGATGGACTTGACTCCATTGAAGTTCAAAGACATCATATATTCTCATTTTTTTGTTCTTCTTCTGGCTCCCCTCTCTCCCCTCTCATACAATAAGTATAATTCCAAGTGTACGAAACAGACTTATGTACTGGGGTCCTTCGGAGACTGGATGCCAGGGTTTTAAGGGAGGGTAGAAATGCATCTTAGAGCTAAACATTACACCGTGTCCCGAGATTTCGCTCACAAGGGCAGGCCTGCTTCCATAGCTGAACACTCCCCCTCCCCAAAACAAAAACAAAACCCCCGAAAGGACATTAACGGGTTATCCCTACCTCGCACTGCTGCTTAATACCCTTGTAAAGTCCCACATGGTCTATAAACTTGGATTTTACAACTGGCATTCCATTTTAGCTGGAGAAAACTTTGAACTAGGCCTCCAGTTTCATTGTGTCGCAGCCCCAGCGAAAGGCACGGCAAAGGAGGGTGGGATGGGGGGCGGCGGGAAGGAGTGAGGGGAAGTTGGGAGTGAAAGAGTGTGTGTGTGTGTGTGTGTTTGTGCGTGTGCGTGCGTGCTCTTAGTGAGGGGCTAGAAACTGGAAGAAAGCTGGGCAAAGATGCCCTTATTTGTTTACTATTTACAGCGGAAGTCTTTTTCTATGGCCAGACGGTGGTAATTAAGGAAAAAAATTAAGCTGTTTAGTGCTGCAGTCTTTATTACAATGTCTAGACTAGTCGCTCCCTTTGTCCAGACAACCGCCACAGTTACGGCGTATTGAATGGACTTGCCGTCCTGGAGATACGCACCTTATTGCACCTATGTTTCAAGTTTTCCCTATCCCCGGGAAGAGGTTTAAATAGTTCCGAAGACCATGAGAGGCGAGAGTCTTAGGATGATGCGCCATTTTGCTTCTTAGGTCGTTGAGCCCCCGCGGGTATGCCAGCGGGGTCCTCCTTTCCCTGGGAGCGGCTTTGGCCCCTTTGGGTGCCATTGTTGTTCAGGACCCAGCACCCCTCTAGATTTTGGACTACAGGCCTTCCAAGAGACTTCCACCCTCAGGAGGCATGTACTGTACCTTAGATATTGTGCATTGAATCCAAGAGGAACGGTGTAGGCCCTACACATTGTGGTCTGTGCATCCGCAATGAACAACAATGCCCACAAAAATCTGTGGGACAGCTGAGAGGGATGGAAGAAAGGAAGAAAGAAAACAGTTCCCATCCTGCCTGTGTGTCTATGAGTACATACACACTCGGATTCCCCTCCCCTCCTCTAATGAGAAACATCCCTGTTAACATAACCCTTTCAGATGGTATCAGGGCGAAACAGGAGATGGATCTATCAAAAAGCTAAAGTTTATTCGCGCATACTTTTTTTTTTTCATTTCTGCAAACTAAGCACATTTTTGTGGGTTTCCCCACTGCTGACAAATCAAGCAAAAAAAAAAAAGGGCAACATCAAAAGTATTTTCATTGAACAGGGTGACATGTAGCCGCACACTCACCTAGCCATCCTCAAGGCCAATGGAGGGGAATATAAATTTGTTAGTGCTTGTCCCCTTATCCAGAGACACCCTCAAAGACCAAATACGAATTACACAAATATTCATCGTGAATTCCCGGAAGAATTTAAGATTGGGAGGATCTGACAATTAGAATGTTTAGGGTCCGCGCTTCTGCAGTACCTATAGAATTAAAACTATGCATCTATCTTTTTGTGTATTTCTATTCCATTGTAAGCACGTAGCCTTAACGGGGGTGGAGTGGGGGGTTATTGATGCGTAAACATAAAATTGCACTTCTCTCTGAATGTCCGGCAGTTGAACTTGTTTTGTGCAAAAGAAGGCATTCAGGACTTGACTTTGTATTTGTGCATTCCACGAGGGGGGGGGGACAACCAGGAGGGGAGAAGGAGTTTATCCTTGACATTACAAAATATCCCAGAGAGATGCTCTGACATACCCTAAAACATATTCCTACTTCTAATCCTATAGCGATCTTTCTCATTAACGAACAATTCACTGTGTTGCCATACATTGTTTTTGCAGAGGGAGGAGAAAAAGGAAGGGGAAAAAAGAATTTAAAAGGTTAACTACATGGAGAAAACAGACAAAGACATCTGGAGCCAAGCGCAGAGCTGTATTATTGGGCCAAAAAAATCCTGTAAATTTAAATGCGATGATGAAAACAATGAACTCCACAACAAATGTCTAGTTAAAACCCAGAAGGTTCATATTAATGTGGCTATATTACACATATACAGAAAGAAGCAGATATGCCTGTGAGTCTTAATATTTTACACAGAGAGAGAGAAACACGCATACAGAGAAGCACAGAGGTTGTGTGTATGTTTTGTAATGTGTAGATATTGTACAGCTAAATGTGCATGTGCATAGATAGATGATAGATAGATAGATAGATAGATAGATAGATAGATAGATAGATAGATAGATAGATAGATAGATAGATAGATAGATAGATAGATAGATAGATAGATAGATAGATAGATAGATAGATAGATAGATAGATAGATAGATAGATAGATAGATAGATGTTTATGCCTTAGATGGCATCCTTGCACAAACACATAGCTCTTGACATTTAAAGTTCTACACCAGAATCCATATCACATTGACCACAATGAGCTTAAAAAGAGGAAAATACTAAAAAAAATGGTCAAATAAAATTGTAATGTAGAACAGCTTGAAATGTCTTTATTTGCCACAGAATTTCACAGAGTTTTCCTGGGATTCACTTCTTTACATACACAAAGATTTATTTATAATTGCAGTTTTTGTTGTTGTTGCTGCTGCTGCTGTTGTTCCGGTTGTTGTTGTTTTTTTCCTCCTGCTGTTGGTCTCCTACGTCCAGAGGGGCAAACACATTTACATACCATTTAAGAGACAGTTATTGCAAATTTATTGTAGACCCTTCCCCTTCCTTCCAGCCCATCCCCCCTTCCCACCATACCCTGTGCCCAAACACAGGGAAAAGGTGGCGGGAAGAGGATGGAGAAGAAACCAACCTGGGAATGCAGACAATATGTATATATATATAAAAGAGACAGGAGGGAACCAGTCGAAATTCCAGCACTGAAATTAGGTTATATTTTGGAGAGGTAATTTAAATAGGCTTTCAACCAGCAGCAGTCCTTGGCATGTACAGCAGTGGAACCCAAATGGGGTGGACTGTGTGTGCAAGGATGAACACGTGTGCCTATACACGCACGCACTCACTCACCAACTCACACACACATCTGTAGGCACACTCACACAAAGCTCTCCTCCCGAAGGAAGACAGGGAGTCTTTGGGAGGCGCTTTTGCTGACACAGATCATTGACTTTCGTATCAAAATAAGGACAAGTAGCGTAACGTTGCTCCGACCACAGCGCGGCGATTTTTCTCCGCCGAACATCCATGACTTAAAGGTGGGGGGGGGTTATGGGGGTAGGAAGTGAGGAGGGTAATGACAAAAAGGAGAACAAAAAATAAAGATCGAAATAATTCCAGTTCTTCCACACTAAACGTCAAATTAAAAGTCCAGGCAGGATTCAAGTTCTGTTCAACGTTTAGATGATGGAGTTGTGGGGAGGGGGGGAGGGAGCGTGTAAATGACTCCTTTTCGTGAACGCCCCCCCCCTTACAGGTCCCAAACATTCAATGATAAGGAAGGAAAGAAGGAAAAGGTTTAAAACTCTGAGGGTTGCTTGTAGGCTTCACAGTCAAACCAACGTTCCTTCTTCATACACAGAACACTTCGACGAGCAGAAGGTTTTCTTGTTAAGATTTTTCCCCCCGCAATACATACAAAAGAGGTTCACAATAAGGGATTTCCAGAGAAATATTGCAGGCGGTCTCTGCTTAGTTTTTTTTCTTTCATCCTTCTGTTCTGAAACCAAATTTTAACCTGTCGGTCAGTGAGATTCAACATCCTAGAAAGCTGCAGCCTTTTCTCTTTGTTTATATAGACATTGAAGAAAAATTCTCGCTCGAGCTCTCGAATCTGGAATTTTGAATAGGGGCACCGCTTCTTTCTCGTGCGGGGAGCACCTTTAGCGGGGGAGGGGGAGAGGGGGAGAGAGAGATGGGTGGGGTGGGGGAAGGAGATAAAAATACAACCGGAAGGGAGTGAAAATAACTAAGCGAATGACACAACACGGTCCCAGTAACAGCTCCCCCACTCCCCCCCAACTCCAATCCAAGAGATCACATTTATAGTTTTTCACTCTGGTCCGCAACCATGTCCCATGTAGTGTGTAACATCCAAAAATGCATGTATTGTGTGTCAGGCAGCAGTCAAGCAGATGGTCTTCCCTGTGCAGTTTGCAATAAAGAATTCCCCTTTCCCTCTCTCGTTTTGGCTTTGTTTTGGACTCCTAAAGTGGAGTCCTCTAGCAACCACTACCGGGTTGAGGCGCGTGTATGGAGTCAAGGAGGGCAACCGGGCAGCCGCCGCCGCCTTTCCAGCTGCGGATCCGCTGTTGCTGCCTTTTCTATAGAGGCAGGCTGAGCAACGTGGGGAGTTCCGAGAACCAGGCATTAAGGTCCTGCATAAGTTTTTGATTAACTGGAGGGCCATCCTCCACATAGACTCGGTGCATGCACACGCACGCACACATACACAGACAGACAGACAGACAGAAAGACAGACATGCACAAAGAAAATCAAAGCAACAGATATGAGCAGTCAAAAAAAGGAAGGAAGATATTCCCCAAGGCATGAAAAAAAAAACATTGCAAATGAAATGTCTGTTTGTGTGTCTGTCTGTGTCTCCTCTATCTGTATAGATGTGCACGTTCATGCAGCCTTTAATGTTCAATTTATATATGATTTAAACTAAATTCCATTCAGAGTACTTGCTTGATCAGTTGCTTCGATTTAGAGTTTTTAAAAATTGAACGTTATACCTCTATGTATGTGGTGTGTAAAGGTATCTGAGATCTTACAACTATAAATCTATGAATACAAAATACTATCCGATTTTACCCTCACAAAGATTGCTTTTTCAAGGTAACATGAACTCCTTCAATGACAAAATACGATTTTGTATAAGCATATATATTTTAAAAATCTCGGGAGGAGTTCCGCCTAAGCATGGCAAGTAAGAGCTGCAATCTCGTGAAAAAGTGACAAAATAACCCTCTTCTTTGACATAAAAATGCTGCAGTTACCTTCCCCACATTGCTAACAGCACAGATATACATTTAAATTCGGACCTGCATTTTCAAAGGAGGGGGGAAATAACCCTTCCACCCCCAGCCCACCCCCCCGGTCCACCCCCACATGCATCTCTCAGAGCCTCCTCGAGAGGACAGGAAGCTAAAGCTGTGTTCTGCCCAATTGCCTTTTACCCTCAAAAGCCCGGGACCAAATCCTTTTAAAATGCTCATGTAAGTTCATGATCAAAGTTAATATTTGTCACCATGGTGTGCTTTTAAAATTTCACAGACTCTGAGATACTGTGTCTGCGCCTAACATCTCCATTTTTCTCAAAGAGCCTTTCCCATCGTAAAAATTCTTCTCGTTGCAAGAAAGAGCTTTGTAGGTTATAATAAAATCCTTTGAATGCTTATAAAACTCCACATAAAATTTGACCGACAAAACAGCGGGCTAGTCCCTTAACCTTTTCCATTTACGGCTCTCTCTACCTACTCGAGTTGCTGGTTTTGCTCCCTTCCTTGTTGACAGAGGAGGATGAAGCGGAGGAGCCCGGGTTGGTGTTTTCTTCCTCGTCTTCCGGGTCTCCTCCGCCTTGGTCGCCGCGGGATGACAGCGCGGTGGGCTGGGAGTCGGTCTCCAGCTTGCTCTCGGGCTTCTGCAAGCAAGCCTCCGGCGGGTTCTCGGCGGAGCAGTAGGCGTTCTCGAAGAACCGGTCGAAGCCCTGCGGGAGGACACTGTTTTTGTTCATGCTGGAATAGAAGCCCGTGGACGCCGGATGGTTGGAGCTGGGGTGGTGGTGGTGGCTGTACACGCTCTCGTTTTTCATTAGCATTTCGGTCATGGTGGAAGGTGGGATGCACTCGCGGTGCATCAGCTCCTCGGCGGAGTAACACGAGGCGTAATTGCTTCTAGGGTGCCATTTATTCGAAGGGTCTAGCCCATAGGAGACCTCTCGCACGGGCTGCACTTGCGAGAGGTTCGTAGAGTAAGGGTAGGAGATTTGGCGAGAGGGGGCCTGTGGCAGGAAAGATGACACAGTTGAAAATTCTGGGACGTAATAGGTGCAGCTGGGGAGGTAGAGGTTGGAAGCGCAACCTGCTCGCTCGCCGAACTCCGCGCTCCGCTCTTTGCGCGACTGCGAGCAGAAGTTGCCCAGGTTCACTGAGTTAAACATCTTTCTCCGTTTCTTGCTCCTATAGATAGATGTTTTGGATCCGATGTGCAGAGGGGGAAAAATTTGGGAAGGCGAGATGACGTGCTATCCGTCTTAGTCGCTCGCTCCAGGACACGTGATCCAAAGTAGATATTGTCATATATCAGTTTGGAGCACTTAGAAGCGTAGGAGTGGTTCACTTAGGTAAGATCTCAGAGGTTCAAACGATTGGTTTTCAAACACCGCAGAAACATTATGAAAATCAATGGCAGATTTGTATTCATTTTCTTCCAGGCACACCCCTCCTAAGCATTCAAAGCAGACAGCCAGAGGATGGCTTGTGAAGTTCTCTCTCTCTCTCTCTCTCTCTCTCCTATTTGGATTTTGCTTTCAGTCGTTCACGAGGGATTCGGATATGGGGTAGGGTGGGGGCAACTCAGGGGTGGGGGAGGTGAGGGAGGGTCTAAGGGATGTGTTAACTGTAATTTTCTCCCCCTTCTCACATGATTGTTCCTTCTCATGCTAGTCACATTTTAGGCGTGATAAGGCACATTCCTCCCCCCTCTTTTTCTTTCTTTCTTTCTTCTTTTTCTAATTCTTCTTCTTCCTTTTAATATGTGGACTCAACCCTTAGAAGCCCAGAGGATCGGATAAACATTCTTCAGTAAGTTTTCAAACATTTCTCAAGATCTTGTTTCTGGAGTGGAGACCACCTCTTCACAGACTTTATGTCTGATAACTTTGGAATAGATAGATAGGTAGGTAGGTAGGTAAGTAAGGAGCAGTGAACTAGGTCACCTAAGGCTGATTCACTACATTTAACCTTAATTGACGACCTAGTTACCTCTATCTGCATCTCAGGTACACAGAAATTGTACTTGCAAAGCAGAATATAAGCCAATGTCAAAGAGAGGACTAAGGGACAAAACTTGGAAACTTTTCCAGAGACGTGTCTAAGTCCAAACCTGAGCCCACGGAGGCCTGTCCAAATGACTTTGGAGCATATATGACGATTAGAAAAGACAGATCAAGGCATTCAACCAGTGAATTAAGTAGAGGGCTGATAAGCATTCGAAAGCTTCCTTTAACGTTTGCTTAAATATTTATTATGTAAGAGTGGTATAGTGAATATTTAATGCAGCTGTTTATTGTCAATCAATGCCTGTTCACAATGCCTTGCAACCTTTATCCTATCAGCTAAATAGAAAGGAAAGGAAAGGGGGTGTGGGGGGGAAATTAAGATTCTTATTAAAGTCATTTGTCCTCGTGTTTGGTGGTGTTTGGTGCGGGTGGTGGGCTTCCCTCCTTCTATAGCTCGCCAAGATGGAACAAATGGAAACTGGAATATTTATGGAATATTCGTGTGACTCTGAAATGCTTCTAAAAATATTATTATTCCAGTAATAATTCCCAAAACTAAGCTACAAAGGCATAGAAAGAATATTGTCAGTTGTTAGAGGCGGCGTGGATATCCCTAGGAGTATCGGATAGATGCGTGCTTTAAAAAACAACAACTCTTCTGTCTGTCAGATTATCTTGGGCACACATCACACAAAATCACAAGCCTGTTTTGCGTCTGAAAGGGTAATACGTAATTTTGCTTTCAAAAAAACTGCCCTGTTAGGGATATGTAAAAAATTGGTTTCGACCCCTCTGTATACTATAGAAATTGGTCCTTTGTTCTTTTATCTACTCTCTTACTCCTCTCTTTATTTTATTTTATTTTTATTTTATTTTTTATATTTAAAATCTGTTTGCTGATATTGCTTGCTCCCTTCTGCGACATTACTCTGTTCAAAGACCTCCGGTGGTCTGGATGGGGAGAGACACCCGGCAACTTGGCTTTGTTTACACAGAATCCTCCCGCCTTAACCTCCATCACTGGCTCCAATTTGGGACAGTTTGAAAGCCTCATAACGAAATTCACCCAGCATCAGGGGGTGAAATGACTTTACTAGTGAGAGAGCCCGTCATTGCGTGTTGCTGTAAATTAAACTCTCGGGAACAAATAACGAAGTCCAGGAACATAACAGGCTGATATGCCATAATACCTTGGGAGCAGAAGTCTTCTGCAAGGCGAGGGGTTTTGCAAAGCATTTCCCCAAGAAAAGCCTTAAACAGGTCTTTTTTAAAAAAAAATGCAGTTCTAGCAACTTAGGACAGAAAAAGTCAAGTCCTGAGATGTTGTTTCTCGTTTTAAAAACCCTTTTCTTTTCGTTTAAGCATTTGCCCAGGTAGGGGACAGTCCACAGGTAAAATGGGTTTCCAGGCAATGACAGAGGAAGGCTCCTTTCAAAATCTTCAGGAAAGGGTTGGAGGTCTGCTTCAGAAAGCCAAAATGACCATGAAATGAATAGGCAAGATGCTTCGTGTGTACATGGGGAAAACTGGAAACCACTTTGGTCACAAGGAGCCGGCTGGCTGACTATAAGATCAAAACCTTTTAAAGGAAGCGCCGGCGGGGGCGGGGGAGAAGAATGGGGGTGCACTTGGCATTGAGGTTTAGCCTTCAACACCACAGTGGATCTATTGAGATATGTTTCGAATTTCGAGTGTATTTCTTGGAGATCCTTCAGGCCAGACCAAACTGTACCAACTCGGCCCAATCCTTCTAAAGCAATAGGATCAACCTGATTCTCTCCCCCCCCCCCCCACCGCTGCCTTTCCAATGTTATTCTCACACTAGCCGCCGCCTGAGGTTTCCGGGAGTTGCGGTTTCGCGCCCTCCTCCCTTTCCCAAGGTGTCTCCCCAACGGTGTCCAGAGAAACGCGCCTTCTCTTCTAAACTCCTCTGTATCTCTGAATACATCTTTGCCCGGTGGAGAGAAAAATCACGTAGGACTTCTGTAAGGATGGGCTTTTTTTGTTGGTGGTGGTAAGGACAAATTTCTTTGGTCTCCTTTTACGAGTTGGATGAGGTTTTAGGCACAACTTTTAATTAAAGTGTCAGGCAGTCATTCCCCTGTCTTTCGAGGGAGCAATATTCATACTAACTACAAACTAATAAATATATTGTTTACGAGGACCATTACTTCTCAACCCCCTAATTCCAACACGATGGAGCCTGCTGGTTGTGGGATGTGGGTGGGTCAGGGAGGATGCTGGAGAAGCTATTGAGAAGTGAGCAACACTAACTTCTTCATTCTTTCCCCCATTTTTCTTCTATCTATTTTGGGGGGTGCAGATTAACTTCTCTGTCTAATTGAACTGCCTTGGTGGCGAACGGAAGGGTTTTCGAGAGGTAGCTGCTGAAAGCATGTGGGGCGTAATACACTGGATCTCTCCTTTAGGTGTGCGAATAATTTATTGCTCTTAATAGGTAGATATAAGCCCCAGAAAGCCCAAGCGCTGTTGTGTTTTTTAAAGCCCAGTTTAAAGTATAGGATTTGTCGACTTCCTGCGAAGAAGCACAGAAAAGACAGCTGTGGAGCCACAGCACTTGAATTTGAACCACCAAAGTCAATTCCCTGACTACCATAAAACAGAAGAATGAAGGCTGGAAGTCTCACATTCCTTTTGGTCTCCACTTTAAAAAAAAGGGGGGGGGGAGAAGGAGAGAATAAAGAATAAATGGGGGAAAGCCCAATGAGTATAAGCCAAATAAACTGTAGAGTTGGTGATGTTCTTTTTATCCTTGATAGATTTCATTTTCTAAGCCGATCATAACTGCAAAGAAACTTTGCTTTCTAAAAATGCCTTTTGAATTGTGAGATTCCTTTGGAAAATAAAAGTTCCGAAAAGAGATTTCAAAAGCCTCTTCAGAGTTGTTAGGATGATAGATGGGCTTCTTAAGCTGGAGAAAGAAAGAAAGGAAACAGAGAACAGTCCAGGGAAACAGTTATGTCAGTTTCTAGGGTTAAGACTTCATATGCGTAATTAGATATATGCATCTTTAGCCTTCCGGGTTGTTTGTGGCGGTCCATGTGTAGTTCAACACTCCATGGCAAGGCACTGCGAATGCAGCAATTAATTTCCATCTTGGGCTGCCCGGGTCATTTGCCTGATCTAATCATCAGGACACTAAAACACATCCTAACATTGTTGGGCTTAAGAAAGAACAAGAAAAGGGAAACAAAATTAAGGCGGAAAATCTCAGCTGAAGCAAGACTTTCTAGGCGATATTCTTTCTGTGTGGCTGAAATGAACTTTCAAAGAACTCGGCTCTGTTTGAAATTTGTGGTAGGGTTAGCTACAGCCAGGTTACCACGGTGGTGAGTGGCAGGCGTCCATTACTTCAGATTGTTTGTGTACTTTAAAGCCAATCGAGGTCGAGCTTATGTGATGTTCAGGAAAGCTTTGGGCACAGCCTACAAACATTTCCCCATCAAGAAAGGAGTCTTTCTGGTCCTTTCCCCATTTAAGAAATAAATCGAATATGTAATCCAGCGTAACATTCGGATCAACTTCCTAGTCCAACGCTGGTCAAAACTTTCCCTGCAGAGGTTATCATCACACAGAGCTCTTCTCTTCACATAGGGACAGTCTGCTTTCTTGAAAAGGCATAAATAAGATACATTAATAGGGATATGAATCTGCATTTTGAGAGGCTTTCTGAGCATCCAAATAATCAGTGAAATGTTTTTTAAGGAGAAGCTGCATGGCAGACTCCTGCCCTTCAGTCTTAAATTTAGGGTCCCTTTTCTTTCTCAAAGTTTTTGGGAAGAAGAGTGGCACCTTTAACCTGCGCTCATAACCCTGAAGTATTTGAAATTATTATACAGGGAGAGGGAGGGGATCTTTTGTGATTTGGATTAGAAACTACCGAAACAATTCATGCTGCCATTTTCTTATCCCTTGTAAGTCCCCAATCTTTTGATGCTCAAATCTTGTGATTTAGAAATCTCACAGTACACTAACTACCAGTGGAAGCAAATCCCACAGAACTCCAGTGATCTTGATGCACCAGTAGATACGACTGGGACCGCAGCCTGCAACTGATTCTCCCGCCCCCTTGAAAAAATAGTGCAACAGTAAAGTAATTACTTCCTAAGGAAAAATAAAATACCCTCATGCATTTAAATCAAGCCAAAGGGTACTACAAACCTAGCCAATAAACAGATTATCCTCCCCTGTCTGTGCGTTGGGGAAATCCGCGGCCAGAGACAATAGCTACAAGTAGGAAGCTCTTAGAAAATATTATTGTCCCCCAACGGCAAAGATAAATTTAATTGGATATAAGCCAGCCTACTAAAGACGACTTCATAAGCTGCGAACGATTCAAAGCGGGGTAGAAGGTTTCAGATCTTCCACAAGCCAGGGCCGCAAGTTCAAAATCATGTGGACCCAATAAAGATAAAAGCTGATAAGCGGTAATCTTCCCAACCACACGCAAAGTCAACAGAAAGCGGCCTAACTGAGTGGAAGGAGCGGGCCTCTAACTTGGTCGCCCTGCTCCGAACTCTGCAATAACCTTTACACTGATGTAGCATGAACCATCACCGTTGGTCGGAAAACAGAGAGCGGATGCTTGACATATTGAGAGGAATCATGAAGTGAAATCTTTGCGACTTCGATCCTTCACGTGCCTACTCTGGAGCAAGTTCCACTGAGTTCATCCTGACCCTAAACCCCCTTCTACACGGGTTTGCTCGGGGAGTGACCACTCCTCCCCCTTTACAGTGCTATATACTCCCAAGTAAATGTGCACAGAATTTTGGCAGTATGTAGGCTTAAGGAGGGTAAGGTCAGCTCCATCAATTCGCAAGGTACTTGTAGATAAAGGAAACAGTTGACCCAATATATAGACACAGCCCGCGCCCAGAGACAGAAAGAGGGAGGAGAGGGAGAGAGAGAAAGAGGGAGAGAGATGCATACATAAGTTACAAAGCCAAGTTCACGGGAGTTTTCCAATGGCTTATTCTGTTTTCCAACTTAAAGAAGACAGAGAAGCCAGTCTGTGGAGGAAATGGGGTTGGTTTCAAAAAATTATGCTTGTATCAGGGCTGTATAAAAGCGAAATAAGGCCATTGAGCAGTAAGGTCTAGGACAAAAACCTTGTAAAAACACTGAACATATTAAATACTTTTTTTTGTGCAAGACAGGCAGAAATAATAGACTTCAATGTATTCAGAGATGCTTTATTGTATGAATAAGGCTCCATGGAAAGTAGAGGAATGGGTATAAAGCGCCATCTTTGCAGGACAAGAAATTAATATTGTTGCTTCTCCGGCGGGACCCCAGCTTATGAACCAATAAATAAGTAAATAAATATGAACAAAACTTCTCTTGTTCCGATAGTTCCTTCTTAGACTGTGTGAAGATAGACGTCGCTGCCCAAGTGAATAAGAAACGAAAAGCTTACAAGAAACATTTTCCTTGCGGTTGTTTACATATGAGGAGCGTGCGAGTGTGGGGTTTGAAAGGCTCTCAGGCGCGCCCACACAGCACACCTTGATAGTTGTATTTCTTTCATTTCATCAAGGAGGCAGCCTTGCTCCGATCAGACATACCGTGATCAAAGTAAAGTCTCAAGGTTTTTATAGGGGAGGGGGAAAAAAATTCCACCCACCCCAGATCTTCAATAGCTTGTCTCCCTCCCCTTTCCAATTTAGGTCAGTTGTATTGGAACCCGACCCGGGATCCACATTTCTCAAAATAAAATGAAACAGGATGTTTGGGATAGTTCTGTGGTGACATTCTGCAAACAGAAGACTCCCGTTGTAAGGGGTTGCCCGTTTCTTTAGAGCGCGTTTTTTTGGCAATGCTATGAAATATCAGCCTCTTTGTTTGCATGGGAGCCTGTGCGCGTGCGCGCGGCGACCGTGCCGTTTCTTCCCCTCTCCTGAACTGAATGCGTCCCTCAAGATAGGAGCACGCACAGAGTTCTGAAAAGGTTTTGACTGCCAGCCATTGCATCTTTTGGCATCAAGGGTTTGCAGGAAAAATATCATTAAATT
The DNA here is from genome assembly GCF_051106095.1 of Pogona vitticeps. Lineage (NCBI taxonomy): Eukaryota > Metazoa > Chordata > Lepidosauria > Squamata > Agamidae > Pogona > Pogona vitticeps. The sequence continues at coordinate 166,372,445 of NC_135784.1, read as the reverse complement.
TAATTCACACTCTGCTTCATCCACTGCTTTTACATGCATTTACATAGACATTTACCTATGACACGCACACACTCTCATACACGCACAAACACACACATATATATCCGAATGATGCGATTACCAGCACATTTGTGAAAGAGATAAATGATTGAAGTCAATAGTTTCTGTGGATTTGGAAAATTCTCGAATGAGCCAGATAATACTTTAAAAATATAGTTTAATGCGTACTCCAGAGAAGGTGAGAGGACTGAACTGGTGTTTACTATTTCTAACTTTTTAATATTGCATGTTCCTTCAAACGCTTTCACTCAGACCCAAAATGAATATCTGGAAGGGGGTAGATATACTGAAAGGCACTCAGAATACAACTCATAGGTATTTCTCCACAGAGCATTCAGACTGATAGATAATAGCGGGACCACTATCGGAACTTCATCATAGAGCTAAAGGTAGCATAATTTTCCTTCACTAAGATAAGCAGATTTTTTTTAAAAAATGTTTGGTTTTGCCTATTTAAGACTATTATACAGCCAAAATATCCAATGTAATTAAAATACAAAATATGAATGAAAACATTAAACTTCTTTCTTTTTCTTTCTTTCTTTCTTTCTTTCTTTCTTTCTTTCTTTCTTTCTTTCTTTCTACCTCTGTCTTTCTGTCGCCACATATTTGCACACAAACACACTCACAGAAGTGTACATTACAATTTTCCTTGTGAGAAATACTTGGCACAAGAATCTTTTTACACCTGCTTTTTAGTTTTTGCATGTAAACCATATTTGGTGATTAAAATTATTCATACTCAACGACACACAGTGTACAGTGCATGATTCCATTGTGTATCATGTTGTAAGATTTAATTTTTTTTTTTTAAAAAAAGACCGCAGCTAAAACTGCATGGCCTTTGTGCGACTGAAAGTAACACACTTGAGTGATCTCTTAAATACTACCAGCGTAACACTAAGCATCTTATAAAGTACAATTGAATTCAAGAATATCTTTCTTCTTTTTGCAAGTGCTATACTTTCAGTAAAAACTGTAAGTGAATGACGAGTGGGAGGAAACAAGGCAAAAATACCTGACAGTGTGGGACTGAGAGAAAGCAATGCCGGGTGTGGAGATTGTTGGAATTTTTTATTGTTGTTTTGATTTTTTAAAATTCTAGGGTTTTTTTTTTGTTGTTGTTGTTCATTTTACGACATTTCACCCAGTTTCCTCTCTCTTTTTCCTCTCTCTTGCAGGGAAAATGAGAGCAGAAGCAGCTATAGAAGGGGGTTTGGTTTCTGCACCAGATAAACAGAGTTACCATTGGAAGTGCCAAGCAGAAAAAGGTGTAGATAAATGCACATCTGGCATTAGTCTAGGAAGACACAAACAGAGAAACACATCCACACTAGACTTCTAAAGTTGACACTGGAAAATCTGTCTGCTTATTGATTTTTAATGGATCGGAGGGTCTGAAGGGATGTTATTCTCCACTCATAATTTCATAACAGTACAGTTACAAAGCAAAACAAAAACCCCAATATATACATGCGCCAAACATCAGGGAAATATAAATACCCAGATCTTGGAGCCCTGCGCCATAATCGATGCAACCTGACGTATTCGGGCCCTGTACTAAGGGGCTGGAAGATCCAGGCGAATAAAGACTTGGCCGAGTATGGTGTCATTTGCTGTATTATTGTTGTAATTACCACTAATTTCCTCGGGGCTTACTCTCTAGCAAGCCTGTGTGTTGCTGTGTTTTATTCTTATTTAATTTTATTTCCCCCCCCCTTCCTCCGCCCACAAAGAATTGCTGCCAAAAACGAAAGAAAATGAAAGAGGATCGGGCGCGCGTGTGTGAGCGCTTGTGGGGGTGAAATAACTTAAAAATTATGGGATGGCAACGCTGTCGTGGTCAGGCTGAAGCGACTACTCTTTCGATCCCCGCCAAGTGGCTCCTGCCATTTTTCATGCGGAGCCGCCTTGTTCCTTCAAGAGGAAGCGAAATTCAGTGATCTCCCACCATACTGGGAACAGCTTGTCTATAGGAAGGGAGGGGCGCTCTCTTTTGGTGGTGGTGGGGGAGACGGGACTCCTCAGGCACGCACTATTCCTCACCCCCGATCGCCTGTTTTTTCTCTCCCCGCCCCACGTCCACCCTTTAATCCAGTCGTAATATTACCTTATCAACTAAATCTATGTATTTAATAGACCACCCAGCCACCAGTCCGCTCGTTACCCCCAATCATTGGCAGATGTTGGGAGCTCTTGAAGGCCTGCTTGGTCTAGGACCTTGTGTACGTCTCTCTCTCTCTCTCTGTTTCTCCCCCCCTCCACCCGTGTGTACATACAGACGCACGCATATACATAGGAAGTGTGTGCACAGACGCTCCCGCACACGCGGCCCACTCAAGGCTTCTAAGGATCTCCCTCTTCCGCCTTTCTTTTCTCGGAACAATTTCTGGCTCTTCAGTCTCTTTGCCACCCTCCCCCACCCATCACGATCCCTCTTCCCCGCCTGTATTTAAGGATTACACGTTTAAAACAAGAAAATCTAAACCTTTCTTCCCCCTCTTTCCCCCCACCCCCATGTTTCCCCCCTCCTTACCGAGCGAACTTCATTGTTTTCTGGAGGAAACGGGGATGTTGAGACATTAAACCCTAATTGGGCTTTTCTTTATGACGTTTAATTTCCTCCATGGCAGACGTGTTTGCGTCTCGCTGAAAGAAGACTTGTTTGAAGTCTGCAATCCGGGGGGCGGGGGGGGAGGTTTGAGGGAGGGGAAAAAAAAAAAACTTTTTCGAGCAGCCATCGTCTTGAGGAGATCTGGTCTCAGTCCCAAACCGTCGTACCCTCCATCTCCCTCGCTTCCTCTTGATGGGTGCGCTCAGAGAAAGCACCCCCAAATAAGAAAGTCCAAAACGGACACACGAAAAAGTGGGGGGAACCGACAGAGCCCCATATGTTTACTTGAGTAAGAAAATGCGAGGGCCATTTAGCCTTGTTGTGACAAAATCCATGAAAATGGAGGACAGCCGTATACCATATAAGGTAGGATGCTAACTTGACCTTCACTTTGTAATGGCGGCCCCCGCCCACCCAGACAGACAGTTGTAAACAGAAGTCATCCGACAGGGAGAGGGATAGAGAGAGAGGGAGAAAAAAAAAAGAGATTAGCAGCAGGCAGGCAAGGTCTCACAGAATTGCTAAGATCTTTTGCTGATTTTTAAGCCACAGCAAACAAGGTACAATATTCTTTAAACTCCAACGGAGGGGGGGAGGGAATGGGGGGGAGGAGGAAGAGGAGGAAAGAGAGGGGAAGAATCCGTCCTTAGATATCAACAAAGCCGATGGCTTCCCCCCACCCCCACCCCCGCTACCGTCGCCCCTGCCATGTTTAACATGTCGGCTTAGAGGGCTACTAAGAGGACCCCCCCGCGCGCCAGTGGTGGGTTTGCTACAGACTGCAGAGACGGGGGTGGGTACTGTTGTTGAAAATGGCCTTGAAGTAGTGGCAGGGGTGTGTGTGTCGGGCTGGGTCGGGCTAGCAGTGGCGGTGGTCAGCGCTTCTTTTAGGGGAGATGGTCTGTCCAGATTCCAATCGGTCTCTTTCTATCTCCGTCTCTCTTTCTCATCTTGTCTTCTGTGGCAGTGACCGAGATTCCAGTCTCTTGTTAATCTGAAAAGTTATCCTTCCCTGAACTGTGGAAAAATGGAAAGCTTTATTTATTTGACTCCAAGGATGCTTCTGGCTCACTTTTCTTTTGAAAGGAAGGAAAAGAAGGCCGTTTACTTGTCTGTTCCTGCAGCGGCCCTTTCATGATTTAGAATACCGACAATGATAAGGACAAAAGTTTGGAATAGCACCGAGAAGTTTACTTTGGAAATATTGAGTTTGGGGGTCGTTGAAAACTCTTAAATAAAGCTTTATTGTTCATGTGAGAAGTTCAGGTTGGCATTTTGTGTGCAGGATTCTCTCTCTGTCAGTGTGTGTGTGTGTGTGTGTGTGTGTGTGTGTGTGTGTGTGTGTGTGTGAGAGAGAGAGAGAGAGAGAGTAGGAGACAAAAGAGGATCTCTCTGTTCATACTATAAAAATATGATTTACTATACATTTTTGCAGGCCAGGAACCTAGGTACACAGAGACACCACCTCCAGAGAGAAAGAGAAAACGAGAAGGTGGGGAGAGAGAGAGAGAGAGAGAGAGAGAGAGAGAGAGAGAGAGAGAGAAAGAAAGAAAGAAAGAAAGAAAGAAAGAAAGAAAGAAAGAAAGAAAGAAAGAAAGAAAGAAAGAAAGAAAGAAAGAAAATGTATCAAGATCCCAATCTAATGGTTGCTGAATCCAAACTGCTCTCATTGAAAGCCATTTTGCTCCCGCAATCAGTAAGCAGTGTATGTTTCAAATTTTATTGTATCTTCCACCAACCATACAACTCACCTCATTTGAGAACATTTGGATCGCTTTTACCATCATTTTGAGAAATATCTGCAGCCCTGCTCCAAGCGCCACCTTCTTTAACGTTGCAATTTATGTAAGGGAAAGAGAAATCAGTGCGTTCTCCACTCGCGGACTGAGCGTGTGCCGCTTCTGCCTGGATCCTACCCTTTTATTCCTGTTTTCACGCGTGGGGGTAACTTACACATATAATTTTTAAAATGATGGTTCTTTAACTGTGTCTTGGAGTTCTGAGAGGCCGCGGGCTCCTTGTTGTCTAGTGAAAAGGGCGAGCATCGTTTTTTATTGCCCCAAACAGAACAAAACAAGGCCTGTCATTCTGTGTAGAAAAGGAAAAGACAGAAAAGACAGTGCATGCGCACACATGCATACACACTATTGCAAAACGTATAATAATCCCCACAAATGGCTGAAAATACTTAAATACCTGTCCGTAAATATTAGACACAATTTACCCAGTCTTGCGGTTTCAGTCCTGGCATCCTTTTAAAAGGCCCAAATCCCCTTTGACTTCTTTAATATCGAAGGGGAAGTTTTAAAACAAAACCCAAAGCTCTTTTTTTAGTAGGTACTCTTCCCACTATATTTATTTATTTAAAATATTTTAATCCTGCCTTTCTCCTTAAACAGGAGCCATCTGATTGAAATGTGTCCTCAGATAAAAATATTTATTCCTGTGATCATCCTTCTGGCTGATTTGCATGATAAGGAAACCATTTGCACTGTCACCCAATAAACAGAGAATACATCTACACAATATATGAATATTACCCCCCCTCCCTTTTATGCAACAGGGTCAAATCTCTGGCTTTCCCAGAATGTTTATCCTGCTTTCTTTCCTTTTAAGTTGAGGGAATTTAGAGTAAGGGTCTCAGGTTTGAATGAATGAATGAATGTGCAATTTTTCTGAACTATGCTGTGTATAATCTTCTCATTTGAGCGGCGGGGACCTACGATACCTTCTGAGGAATCTGCAAGGCCTTTCATTTTTCTGACTTACTATAAATATTAGGCACCCCTTTTCTCCGTTGCCTGTTTCATATCAAGGTACAGATGATCCTATTGGTTGTTCTGGGTTTTTCGGGCTCTTTGGCCGTGTTCTGAAGGTTGTTCTTCCTAAGGTTTCACCAGTCTCTGTGGCCGGCATCTTCAGAGGACAGCACACTGTGCTCTGATGATCCTCTAATTCCCCCCCCCCCAAAAAAACTCGCATAGTCTCGTAAAGGGACTGATAGTACTGCGGCAGAATGGCCTGCATTTCCACATGCCTTGTAATTAGGAACTCATCTCCATTAAACATGTGTTTGGAGAAGTCTTGGGTACAACTACTAAAATAATGTCCCCTCTCACCGTATCTCCCTTTATTTGGAAAGATTAATGTTGTCTGTGATGCTTAAATATCATCAGATACACCTTTTTATATCAAGAACAAAGGCTTTCACCTCACTGTATTAAAAAGAGGGAATTATTTTTAGCCTGTCTTCTCCTGTGTCCTGCTGTTATTGTCCCAGCCAAATATAAATGCAGATTCTTAAATGCTCTTATGGTTCTATTCCGCCCTAAGAAAGGTAATAAGATTCTTGACTTTGGAGTATGCCCTAAAAGAAAAATAGTTTATAGCCATAAGCTCTTGATTCTTTCCCAATAGCACGATCCTGACCAGGTTAAATTTTTATTCAGGCTGAAATTAACAGAGGTAGATAGGATCAGGCTGTAAACCTCCCTGATTCTATCCGGTGAGATTTCAGCACCTGTTTGAGGTTTCCTCCCTAGGACTATTTAATTTGGGAATAAAGGGTGGAGGAAGTAGGGCTCTATCCAAGTTAATGTGAACAAACACAAGAGAGTTTGGGAGCAAACCAGTCCATGAATGGAAGGAATGGCACATGAAAACATATAAGGGGAATAAGCTCATTCCGATCATTACAATTCTTTTCAACCTGTGTATGTGTGTTTGTAGGCTCAGTCGTATTTAGAGTACACTCATCTGGGATATGATTTAGTTCTGTTGCTAAACTTCGTCCCATTTATTGAAATGGGTCTTCTCGGACAGTGTCTAGCCCAAACTCTTATCTATATGTTGCCTCAAGTTTGTTTGATTTTTAAACTATCGATCTTTGGCAAACTCCCTCAATGAAGGTGCCTGCACAGAAAACAGGAGCCTCCCGGTAAGAAAAGCAAGCTCTTATACCTCTTGCAAGGAATACAAATGTACCGATCTTTTTATCTTTCCTATCCTTTTCATCTTTATTATCACTCTTGTTAACAACACCAGCGAGGCTTGATACATATATCTCGTTTAAATGCAGTCATCCATGGAGCCACTGCAGTTGGTTGCTACAGACATATTAATTAATTTATTCTCTCAACAGTAAAATATTGCTGTGTCTCCTCGCTACCTACCAAGTCATATAAAAATCAGATTTTTTTTACCCCTTCTGCAGTTCATTAGGCTTTACCTATAAGTTTCCATTTGAAATGCTTTGCTTTAAAACTAATTACTCGTATTCCATTTCATTTCCCAATCCTAGAGTATAAAGAGGGATTCAAAGGTGGCGTGGGTGGCATATGTTGGTAAACATTGCTAATTATTCCCACTCTGTCTTTATTGTGTATTTATGAACCCACCCTTATAAAAAGGGGGCGAAAATACTCCGTAAAAAAGGTGCGCTGGCATATTGATGGTTATGGCACATGTTCCTTAAAAGAGGAGTCTTGCCGGGGGATCGCCTGGGATGACAAAGTACGGGAGGAGGTTTGTTTGCGTTCCTTTGTTCAGGGGATTTCTGCGTCGTGATAAAATATTGGACTTATTTACGCGGCGTGCGGACTGCTGCGTGACAAGGGCCAGCAAGACTCTTAAAATTAAAAACACGGTTCTCTTATTTGTTTGTTTGTTTGTTTGAAATATGTCTATCCCTCCTTTCTCCCCCAAAGGACTCTTTCTCTTCTTCCACTCGTTGAGGTGGTTAACAGTTGGGGTGGCCCTTGAAAAGGTAACTGGGGGTGCCTAAAGTGTCGTCAAAGTCACTTAAAAAAATAATAATGACCAAGTAATAGTCCCTCCCGAATACGATTGGCTACAGTTTCATAGGCGCTTCCCAGCAGTTAGCCGAGCCGGTAGAGTTGCGGCGTTCAGGACTGGTCTCTGCCCGTTCCTAAGCAATGGTGCTACAGAAAACGAAAGGCGTATTCACCGATTTTTCCCCAACACACGTGCTTTGGATCGGGCTGCCAGCAGGCCACATGCCAGGGGGGTGGCGGATGGCTCTGCTTTTCTGCACTGTTTCTTCCTGGATTTGTTCCACTCATATACTACTGTCAGCGGCCAAAGCGATGGTCCTCCACTTTGGCCGTCGCAGCTCCCGCTTCCCTCCTGAAAGCAGGTGATCTGTTGTATCCCAGGGCTGATCCGGTAATAGAAGTGAAGTTAAGGAGAAATTTACCTGAACGATGTAATGGATATTTTCGTTCCGTAGGATTCAGGCGAAACTAGACCATTTTTGACAGAAATTTCGTTGGGGATGTTCACGCTCAGCTTTCTTCCATTGAATGACTGATGCTGTTATTTCAAGCAAAATTAAGCATTCTTAAGATAAATTGATTATAGTAGGATAGACAAACTTGCTTATCTTTATTAATTATTATTATTATTTGAGTTTGGGGTGAATTCTGCATGACTATTACGGATAGTACTAATGGTATATTAATACTCTGTTATCGGCTTAATGTTAATTAGCATGTGTTATTCATGTCCTTGTTTAAGGTTAACCCATCAACACAAATATTTCATATATTATTTATTTATTTATTTATTTATTTATTTATTTATTTATTTATTTATTTATTTATTTATTTGTTTGTTTGTTTGTTTGTTTGTTTGTTTGTTTGTTTGTTATTCATTCATTCATTCATTCATTCATTCATTCATTCATTCATTCATTCATTCATTCATTCATTTATAGGCTGCCTCTCTCCAGATGTATACATGGTTCTTCTAATGATCATCATCATCATCAACAATATATATATGGATGCCGTCATTGTCACCATAATCCTTACCATACGATTACTGATATCTGCCTATCGATGGCCTCAGCCTTTTTGGTTTCCTTACATGGTTTTAAAAGAAAGTTTGGGTATAATCAATGCTTAGGTACAAATCATCAGGCAAATGACCAGAAAAATAACCATTAGAATCTCTTTTATGCTCATATTTGTTCTTTGTTTGTTTGACCATCTGACAAAGCACTCCAGGAAGGTCCAAAGTGCCAGAAGGAAAGCACAGGAATGTTGGCTGGGTTTTCTTGGCCACAGACTTTGACAGGATGAAAGCCAAGGCGAGGCAAGAGACAGACAGAATTTGCTTGGCTGCATATCCCTTGAAGTCCAAGACCAAGGCTCGAAGGCCGCACTGCTCCCCCTCCCCCCCCCCCCAGTGTGAGGGACCATTTGTCATGAAGGAAGACACCTTCTGGGAAGTCTGAGAGACACAGTATTTCAATTGTTTTATCTGCTTCAAAATATCTGCTTCAGAAATGACGAATTTGCAGGAAGGAGATATGTGGAATTCATTTCAGAGGTTACGTTTACCAAAATATTGTATAAAATTGATATAGGGATGGTGGGATGAGAGATAGAGAGAGAAGGAGGGAGAGACTGGTGGGGAAACAGGTCAAAGGTGTACATTTTGCATTTGCTCCTCTGTATGAAGAGTGGAAGGATTTTTAAAAAATCAATCCAATTCAATTAAATTTTTTTTCATCAACTCTGCAGTTGTTGGTAGTTTTTTTCTTTTAATAATCAAGGTAGCATGTCTCTGTCTTTACCCTTTGCTCCAGCAAAATTGATCAAAGACTCATTAATATTCTTCTGTGGATCACCCAAATTGCAGGCTTGCTTAGGGTAAGTTCTGCTATTCGCTAAACATGCTTCAAAGTCTGAGGTGCAAACTGTGCAATAATGTTTTTAATTTTATTTATCCAGCATAGTGGTGATGCTTGTCTACCTTACCTGAGACATCTGAACACCTCAAATTCCAAGATGCCTTTGGGTCATTTCAGATCCTGCCTTGGGTAACTTGTCTTGCAACACCTCCCTTCACCAAACAATGGTCGTTAAACGCATATATTCTGACCAAAAGAATAAAGTGTATCTTTTCCTAGATAAAATAAACAACATTGGCTCACAATTATTCAAACATGCAAATTATTTTTGGAACAATTGGATGTATTTCTTGTTTCCCTCTATTTTGGAATATTCCACCTCTTTAAAATACTGCTTAAGAGGTGTGCTTTTTTTAAATCTTGATTCCCTGACATTCAAGAGACTGATGATGTACTTTCCACTTCCAAATGAATTCATTTTAAAGACAAAACTATGAAGTACAGCGCGCGCGCGCACGCACACACACGCACGCACGCACGCACGCACGCACACACACACACACACACACACACACACACACACACACACACACAGGGCAAGCACACTGAGGAACAATACACAGTTTTACTGCAAGCAACAATTTGTCCAGCCATTCCCTGGTAATAAATAAATTTTATCTATATTGGGTGAGTGTTTAGCATTCCCTCTTCAAGGTGAACCAATTCACAATTTTCTACACAATTTATGCCACTGTATATAATTCAGCCTTGCTGGTCACAGTATGTCAGCCTACTCCTTTGTGTAGAGCCTTCTTAAGACAAACTGTGGCCCCACACACAACTCCAGAGAAATAAGAGGAAATGATTTTTGGGTGAATACTTCATTCAAATAAATGGGGCTGAAAAAAAAGCAATGTTTGCCTTTGTGAGTGAAAGCTGCATCCTATTGAAGCCAAGGGCAAGTCTCCAAGGGAGATTTAATGTTTGTGTGAATGACAGCTTTTGAGAGAGTCAAGGAGGAATTCAGAGAGAGGGGTACCTCAGTGTCAAACAGTGAGTTGGTTTCATATTTAGTCATGCTTACACCAAGGCCACTGAAATCAAGGTCATGGTAATTTAAGTCCTACTGCTTTCAATGGGTATACTTGGAATAGGAACTAAAACTGGATCCAAGCCAACACGTTTTGGAAAGAAGGGGCTCCTATTCAGGTACAGCACTATTTTCTCTTCTTAAACTGGAAAACAAATATTATTGAACTGATTAGGGTCAACTCTCAATGAAGGATGCATCACCGTCAATAGCTCTTAGGACAATGTTTTCATTTCTCATAATCCCTTCAGTAACCTAGTAGAGTAGACCAGGATTGTTACCTTCACATTATAAATTGGAAAGGGAAAAGGTAGAGAGCTGGCAGTTTACCTCATAGCAATTTCATAGATGCAGAGGGATTGGGACCAGAGGGCCATGGGTTCAAACCAATAGTTAATGTCCTATTATGAGTCCCAACTAAAAGTAGGTAGACTGAATCTATCTCTAAATGGTAAGCAACACATATGTAAACCCCACTGAATTAATGGATCTACTCTATTGGGCATTAGCAATATGGATACTGTAAGAACACCTATAGCTGATGGGATAGCTCAGGAAAGTAGATATCTGGCGGTGAAGCTAGAGGCTGAGAGTTCAGTTCCCCATTGGGCATCCCAGAAGAGCCAGCCTATGTGGCCTTGGGCAAGCTGCACAGCCTCAGGATATCCCCAGAAAGAAGGGAATGTTAAACCACTTTGAATCTTTTTTTTTTTACCTAGAAAACCCTGGAAGGGGTAATCATAAGTCAGAATCTACTTGAAGGCACACAACTGTTATTATTAAGAACACCTATATCTGCAGCAGTGTAGGATGCTGTTTCCTATCCCTGGTAATGAAAATGTCTCCTACAATAGGTCCTATGGGGGTTCATCTAAAGCCTTTGATCCATGTGAAGCAGAGACTGTCCCACAACTTGAAAAAGCATCCCTGCTATCATTTAAGGTTATGTATGCCTGATTCTAAAGCAGAATAACATGAGAACCTATAAAAATTTCCCGAAAAGAAATGTTGGTAAATTAGGTTAAAGAATATGAAGTTCTATAGATTGCTGTTACACTTCTCTCCAGCTCATGTTTTCAGGGCTGAGCAGCAAAAGATTATTTCCTTGAAACCAATGAGTGTTACATTCTCCAAAATTTTCTGGGCTGAAGGGAATCTAGTTCTTATTAATCAGAAATAGAAGTTTAACCCACAAACGCATAGTAGGTCTCCTCTCGCAAGAAGAGATACTTGCTTTTTGTTTTCCTCAACATTTCCCTTAGTGCATTATTTCACCCTCCAGCTCCTCCAGAATTTCCTATTAATTTCATACATCCAGGCAAACACACACCAACACCAAGAATTGGTAAACGACAGTATATCTTCAAACCTGAAGTTGGTGTCAGCATTGAGTTCAACTAGATGCTCCTACTGATGCGTAAAGGAGAGGAGAGGAGCACCATCCATATGCCTTCTAAATAGTATTACGCTCATATACGCGGCAAACAAATATTGAAAAAAATACAATAATTGGTTAGGTTCTTGCTGTTATGAAGCTGAAGCTGTCGGTGTGTACGATTTTCCTTTATAATAGTTTCCTCGAGGTTCTCAGCGCTGGTGACTTCCGAAGCTCATGGAACAGTCCGGACCAAGCCGACCTCTTCCTATTTCCGCGCGTCAATATTGTGTTTGTTCAGAAGGGGGCGTCGTGAGGGGTAGGCGAGAGGATTTTAGGAAACTTCTCACCAACCCGTAGCTGTTTGTTTGCAATGCCTTCCTTTACCACATTTGCCTGCTCTGCACTAAACCGAGGCCTCTGTTAGGCGAAACAACCGATGGAGCAAAGAAAAAGACGGCACACACTCTCCCCTCCGCCCGTTGGAAACAGAATCTGTGGAGAACACTGCCGGGGAGTATGGGGTTCTCCATTTGCTTTTGAGACCCTGGTCTCTCTCGCATACACACTTCACCCCGGTTTAGCTATCGATCTTTTGAGGTGCGGGTGTGTGGCCACTAAATGTTGTGACTGACCAGAAAACCAAGCTAAGTCATTACGCGTATGTTCAAATTTATTTAAATAGCAGGAATCGAGAACAAAATCATCAGGCCGGATACTCCAGTAAGGAGACCAACATATCAAAGGATTAAATATGAGATTAATGATAAAACTTTAATTGTTTTTGCGGAGGCTGCTGTCGTTGTTAATCTTTCAGTTGCATTGTGTCTTCCTTTAAAGAAAATATGACATTAAAAAGACATGCTCGCTCTTTCTCTTCCCATTCATTACCTAATCTTCATTTCCTCTCAGTCCCTCCTGTAAGGGACAAAAATTATGTATTCTAAAAGAAAGGAGCTATTAGGACTAAGAAAACAAAATTATTAATTGTTCTGTTTGCATGCAAGTCCATCCACAGATTCCTCCCTTCTCATCCTCCCCGCCCGCCCCCTTTCAGACACTAATATTTGAAATCAATTTACTTATCTTTTCGAAATTTTGTAATTATGACCGCCATCATGCTCTGAGGCATCTTCCCCTTTTTACAATGTATTTTATACAACCATTTTTTCAAAATAAAATGAAAAATGCTCTATATGCCACCAAAGGTTTCATTGGGCATTTTTGAGGGTAAGTGGGTGGGACTGTCTCTCTTTTATTAACCTTGTTGGTTCCTCCTCATTTGATAGTAAATCAGCAACTAAAGGTTTGAGCCATTTTATTTATTATCAGAAATCACATAATAATACAGTCAATTTATTATTATCCTTATCATCATCATCATCATCATCATAATTATTGTGAAACAACTTTTTACATGACTATAATAAAGCTGGGTAAAACGTGCTATGACAGACAGTTGCATAGGTTCTACATTTAATAGCTTGAGGTAAGAAACATTACATATGGACTATATTGCAAATGATGGATTTTAACAACAGGAGGAAAACTAGGCTAGAAATTTACAAGCAAGGAACCGAGCCACGGACATCAGGGACTAAAACACAAGACGAACAGAATTCACACAGAATAATACTTTGATGCAATCTGGAAGAGGATATTGCATATATTTCGGCTTCTTCATTCGTTGTTCCCCAACCCTTTTCTTTCTTAATATTTTTCACTTCTGTCCCTCCCCCTCTTTTTTTTAATCACTGTCTGAGCATTGCCTCACGTTTACCATAAAATACCAAGGAGACAATGCTCGGGAATCTTGCTGGTGGGTGGTGGCCTTTCAAAGCTCCATAGCCCCCACTCTTCACTGCAGATGGAAATTGCTCTCAGCACCTAAAAGACTAGCAGGATAGGCTCTTTTTCCCATCCTTTCTCTCTCTCTCTCTCTCTCTCTCTCTCTCATTCACCCATTCATTCTCTTTCCCCCTATATCTCCCCTTTTTAACCCCTATTAGGTGGCGATAATTAAGTGTAACCCTTCCCTATGAAGTTGCCCAGTAAAAGCCACTTGGGGATTTTCTTCCAAATGCCACGTTTTGGAACCGGCCGGCAAGTCACCTATTACAGGTTTTCCAGGATGAGGAGAGCAAGGGGCGGTGAAGCTTCTACCCAGCCGTTTTTTAAGATCCCCAAATCAAGGGCAACATTGATATCTCCGGTGCTGGGAGCATCTCTCACCCTCAATCCCCTGCAACCCCAAGATTTCCCTGTACATTTAAATTATTTACTGCAATGAAGTGGTTCAGGTTGGAAATTTTGATCTAAGATAATTCCTTTTAAAAAACAGACAAACCTGCACCCCCACACAAGAAAGGTGGTTCACAAGGGCTATGACACCGCCATCATCCCAAGGGATTTCTGATCTAGTGAAAGGATAGGAATCCCCAGGTTTGTCACAGCACACAGAAGCGACGCGCGCGCGCACACACACACACACACACACACACACACACACACACACACACACACACACACACACACACACACACACACACACACACACACACACACACGTTCGTTGCATGTAGATGAAAAGAAAAAGGGTGCGTGCCTGGATTATTGCACATCATTGGCACTGGGTTCCTATTTTTGATAAAGCCATTTTTGGGCCGGTGCCGACTCTTCCTTTACCGGGAAGCCACTTTCCTGGGAGGAGGATGATAGCCTTAGCCCCACACCCCTCACTCAGACCCAAGAAGGATTCGGAGAGTGTGGAGGGACTAAGGAGAAGGAATGTTGACACAGCCATGGAGGAAACAGACAGAAAGAAAAGGCTGCCCCGGAGGAGATGAGGTTGGAAGGGGAGTGCGGGGGGGGGGGAGGGAGGAGTGAAGAAGTGGAGGCATTTTAAGGACTAAAACGGCATCCTTTTCAGCTCGTAAAGGCGAAGCATTCCTGCCACCGGTCATGACCATGAACGCCTGAATACGAAGCACGTGGTGCCAATTGAGTCTTGCCCAGAAAGCTCTGCCTTTGTCGTAAAATTAATCCCTTCTGATATAAAACGAATGAAGCAAAGCCTGTAGTAGCAAAACTCGGGCTTCGACCGTCTTGACCCCTCTCAGCCTGTTTGCCATCCCAGCTCATCCTTCCGTATTTTTTTTTTTCGTTTTAAAGTATGTCACTTAGAAACCAAGCTCACTGAATGACAACGGGGCTCTGAACCCTAGCTCAAAAAGCCGCGGTAAAGTGTGTGGTGGGCTTTGGTGAGAAGATTCTTGTCCTATCATCCTCATTGCACACACCCCCCGCCGCCGCCGCCGCTGCGCTTCTCTTCCCCTCTAACCAGGAAATAGAATTCTTGGAAAGTTTAAGGAAAGCTCTGGCATGCCAGAGAATCTAATCCATATTTTCTCCAGGAAGGTGTACATAACAAAGCGATGAATCGGCCAGGCAATTTCGCTCTACGGTCTACCCCTCTAAGTAAGAGCTGCTGATAAAGGAAACTTACATGGGGTGGAAGTCCCTGGGAAAACAGGAGAACTGGATAGAAATTACCCTACAGCCCCATAAGGCAAATCTGCTGTTCAAGCCCCCCCCTCCTTCCTTCCCTCCCTCCCTCTGCGTGAGTGTGCGAGTCTGTGAGAGAGAGATTGAGAGAGAGCGTGTGTAGAGTGGAATAAAGCAGCACACCCCATAAATGTTCACAGTTGGCAGCTTCTGCCTATGAAAAATCAGGAATGAAAATAAAGTCTATGCATGTGTGTGCGTGCGGTAGTAGGGACAGACATACACTCTCTCGAGCGTGCACGCACGCACGCACGCACACGCGCACACACACACACACACACACGGGTGATTCTTGACTCTGGAAGACTAGCTGTCATTTTTTAAATTCTTTAATTCAATGTCTAACCAAATGTAAGCAACATTAAAAGGAAGGAAAGGCATTCTACTCCATTTCGAAAGCGGCAACCATTAAAGAAGGCGCTAACGTTAGACTATATCTCAGGAGGGGAAGGGAGAGGAGGGGAGAGCTATTAATAGCTTAATTAGCTCCAAGGGGCTGCCACTATAGTTAATATATAAAAAAGTAGGCATCCCCCGCCCCTGAACCATCAACTCGATCATCAATAAACACAACAGTATAATAAGCAGCACAAAGACTCCTTCTGAGGACTTGCTATGAAAAGCAAATTGAAAATATTTTTAAGCATTCTATTGCAGAGGTGGGGGGAGCGGGAGACGAAGGGGGAAAGGAAAGACCCATCTAGACAGCCTGCTGCTTCAACTAGGATTGGAGAGACAGCCTCTGAAAAACTTCCTTTATGGCTAAATAACATGACGAGCAAGGCAAACGCTTTCAGAATGTGTTTGTTTGATTAAGAGGGGGAGGTATTGACATTTTGCAGCCCAAGCCTCTGCGTGTTTACTCAAAAGTAATCCCACGGAGTGCAGTAGGGCTTTCTTCCCGAAGAGATGTGTAGAGCCTTGCAGCTCATGAAGGGGATCTCCACGGGCGGCGTGGACGCCTCCACCAATGAGAGCGTCTGGAAGCCAGCATCTCTCGTCGCACCCCACCCCACCTCACTTCTTCATAAAATTATATTTAAGTAGCACCAAGATCCCCTAAATTCCTAAGGGGGGGTTCATCCAGCTGTCTCCGTGTGTGTAAGTGAGCGCGCGCACGCACACAGAGCCCTCCTATATTTTCCCTCTTCCCCTCTCTGTGCACATACCCGCATACAAGCATTGCCCGTTCTCTCTCTCTCTCTCTCTCATCCACTTCACACATCCACCCTAAATCTGAGATATTCATGGTTACACATCCATATATCCGGCTAACCTCTGTTTTAGAAGTGGTGAACCCAGTTCTTCGTCAAACTTCTCTTGAAAATAAAGGCTGACAAATAAAACACCGGCTCGCCACTCTCCATCAGAATGGTTACAGCTGATTTAAGACGAACGCCACATCCACTTAAGCTTATACTTCAGAGGATGAAAAATCCCAACGCACTAAGCTGGTCATAGGCTAGAGGAAGAGCGTCTTCACTTGCCTGCCGGGCGGCTGCCTAGCCAAGCCGAGGAGAAGTCAGCCGAAGACGAAGCACTGAGTGGAAAACGGTTTACCTGGGAACGCTTGGAGCAGGCCAAACGGACAGTCTTGCCGGGAACTCAACGCGGCCATTCAGAATCTCCTCAGCATCGGCTGAGGCCATCCTGGTTTGTCGTAGGAACCCATGCTGATGGACGAAGGGGTCTGGACTCACGGCTGGGCTCCCCCAAAGGTCCAGGAGAGGAAAAGGGCATCCTTTCTTCACATTCTTTCTCTAAACCAAACACACAGAGAGACACACAAACACACCCGCCTTCTCCTTAGCTTTTGAAAAGGATACTGAATTGGTTTTGTTTTTAAAGAGAGAGGGGGAAAAATAAGACTCTAAACCAGACAGGTAGGCGTCCCAGGGCCATCAGCTGGGATGAAGGCTTAGAGAATCTTTGTGATTACCCAATACGGACTTGTCTGAACTTTTAAAAGAAAGAAAGGGCTTGTTCTCTCAGGAGGAGTCTTTTCTTTTTCATTCGTCGGTTCTGAAACCAGATCTTCACCTGCTGATCGCTCAGGTTTAACCGATCTGAAAGCTCCCTCCTTCTTTGGCGAGTAATGAATTCATTGACCATAAACTCCCCTTCCAGCTCCGCTAGCTGCAGTTTAGAATAAGGTTTTCGCTTTTTCCGGGACCTTGTGTGCATCGGGTACCAGGGAGCACCTAAGAACAGCGTGATGGAAATGAGATTTAACGCACAGGGAGAGAAACAGAGATCAGGAAAGAGGGACATTGTTTCAAAAGCGAGTATGAGTACCGTTCTCCCTTCCACCCACCTTTTAATGACTCTTTGCAAATATGAAGCGCACGTTTCTGTACAGGAGGCAGCAGATGCTCTAGTGTAGAGAGGGAGAAGCGGAGGTGTACTTGGCGGGATGGGGATCCCTACATCTGCATTTCAGATTGGAAGACCCAGGACTTCTAGGTCAGGCATACCACCTAAGCCATCCTCGGAACGGCTAGGATCCGAGGGGGAGTTAGAAAATCTGGCTCGCATTTCCCCTAGTACACCGACTGACATATAAACCCTGCTAAGCCAACCAGTGGGCTTTTTTGGAGAAAGCGTTAAAGAAAAGGAAGGGAAAGGAAAATACTATACTTCAGTCTGGCGGTTCAAATCAGGTCATCTAAAACATTCCAGAGGTATCCAAAGGCTTAAAGTAATGCCTACGGGCAATCTGGCAATTAAAATACCAAATGCATTAGTGCGGACTGGAAGTGGGAGGTGGAAACCTGAAGTGTGGGGAAAAAGGGATCTCCAACCTACCTTCCCAAAGATAGATTCTGCGGAGGGAGAAGAAGGGGCCATGACCATTCCAGAGGCACTTTTGGCCCTGGTTCCCTGGTCTGGCATTTAAAGGGAAACTCATTAAAAAGATCATTTCTCTTTCTCTCAAACGGTGCTTCCGTTTAAGGGTAGAGATACACGTATTTATGGCGCCTCGGAGCTTGGATGATGGGGAGAAGAGCAAATGGCTTTGAAAGCCAGCTTTCCTCGGAGGACTGGCCACCGTGTGCCCCCAGAATTTCGCCCGTGATGCCCATTCGAATTGGACACAGACAGCTTTCCGAAAAGGTCCCCTTCAAAGCTGAGTCTGCCTCCTCCTTTTCAGCGAGGGCTCTAACATCATACTTCAGCGAAAACATATTTTTCCTATTACTATTAAGAATAATAATAATCCAACAACAACCACAACATTCACATTTAACATTTCTATTGGCAAAAGCCCTTCTCGCAGCGAGCGGCAAATAAAGAGTTTTGAAGGCAGCAGGAGGATTAGACGGAGTGGGAAACAGGGTGGGGTGCGGGGGTGAGAAGAGAAAGAGAGAGAGTCACAACCACCGAAACTCTGTCTGTCTGTCTGTCCCGGCCATCTCGATCTCTTTTATGGGATATTTACATGTTTATAGGCTTTTCTTTTAAAAGAAGCATCACCTAATAAAGCGCGAGGCATTTGAGTGCTACCCCTAGCGGCCTCGGCACAAATAGACATGCTTCCAGCTCAGCTGCTAATTTCATGGAATTTATAACAGCGAAGAGTCGCTAGCGGAGTTTTCGAGCGAGTTAGCCAGGCAGCCAGTGTGCGAGAAGGAGAAGGGGGAGAGAGAGAGAGAGAGAGAGAGAGAAAGGAGAAAACAGGAAAAACAAAACAAAAATAAATAAAGAAGGCATTGCATACATTCGCACTTTCCCCCTTCTTTTTGTTCTTCTCTTAATTATTATTATTATTATTTTTCCTCCCCCTTGTCGCACGTTCTTTCTTACCCCCACTGGAAAGACTGCTTCCTTGGTTGATAGGGGACACCATTGCGGTCGGCTCGCTCGTGGCGCCCTTATTCCCTTCATTGAGTAAGGAGGAGCTGGAATCAGACTCCAAAGACTGACAGGAAGGGGGATCGTGGGGCACCGCCTCAGTAGCCGGATAGTCAAATTTGCCGAAAGTGCCGCTCATTCCATTGGGGATCCCCGACTCGAGGGGCATCAAAGCATTGTCCCTAACCCTCTCTTCCCTTTTGAGGGGCGCGTTCTCCGAGCACGCCTCTCTATAGTAGCACTTGCTCTCTTCCACTCTAGCTAGGTCGCAGGCTCGGCTGAAGGAAGGGTTAATGGACACGGGGCTGCTGAGATAGGGCTGGGGATATCCGTTGCACGGCTCTGAGGAAGCCCAGGGTAAAGAACAGACATTGTCCCTTCTTGGGTAGGAGAGAGACGGTAAGCCGGGTAGCTGTCCTCCGGAGGCTCGGAAATTGGGGAAATAGAAGGTGTCTCCCGTATGGATGTTCACCAACGGTCCCACAAACCCAGGATTAAGGAGATTATGTTCGCCCATTTCCGCGGGCCTGACCAAGAGCTTCTAGTTTATTGCTATCTGACATTAAACATAGTTAAACCTAAAGGTCCACCCTATTGGTCCGGAGGGGTCACGTGAGCGCCAACTTGCGTTGGAGGAAAGGGTGCCACCCACCTTTAGCAATTTGAGACAAAACAAAACATTAAGTTCTGCCTTTCGTTTTTTATAAGCTCTTTTTAAAAAAAATAAAAAAAATCATAAACCATTTTATAAAATAAAACAACGGGCTTTAAGCACTGGCCTGAGAAACCCAAAGTATTGTAAAATACATGTACATACATTCCCACCCACCCACCCCCCAAAAAGAAATGACACCCGTCTCCCCCAGCTGCGTTAAGGGTCCCTTCAACAGCTGGCAAAATTAAGCAATTTTCTCATTAATTAGCTCCTTTATTAACTAAAACAGTTGAAATTTACAATATCTCCCAATAAATTACTATTAGATATTGTGTCATATAAAGTTTACAGGCTCTTTAAGGAGACAAACGAGCCTAACCGCAACAGGCTCATACTTACAGACGAGAGGGCGGAAGAGTTTTAAAATCGCTCCAACCCTTCCACCTTTCCCAGAGGTAGGTAGCTTCTCTTCGCCAGTCTAAAGTCTTACGCATTTATTTTAAAACAAGCAGACACAAAAGCAAGTGATAAGTACTGTCCGAAATAGGACGGCGTTCAAGGGATTTTCCCCCTCCCCCATAAAAATGCGGATATATTATTCTTCGTTCATTCCAGCTGGCTTTTTCACTGAAAGGCTCTGCTTTATGGAATGAAATCTTTAGACAAAGGAAATTGGGACAACACCCCCTCCTCCTCTTGTCTCACCTGTCGTAAGTATTGCACCCATTGAAAGTTATTTGAATCCTGTTTTGTTTTGTTTTTAAAGCAGCGCTGATTAAGACGGCGGTTGGGGTGGGGGGGGGAGAGGAGGTGATCCCTGCAGGGCTCGGTCCTGCCGAAAAGGCGACCGCTGAGGGCGGATCCTGTCTCAGAGCCCTAGATTTGAGAAAGGAACCTTAAAAGTCAATCCTGATTTAAGGACAATCAATCTTGGTTATTTCAGAGAACAAAGGAGAGTGGCCTTATCTTGGACGGGGGGGGGAATTCTCTCGCCTCCGTTTCTTCCTACCTCCCCCGGAAAAAGAAGGAGGAGGATGAATAAGAACGACTGAGGAATTTTCTCCGCGACCAACTTCCAAGACTCCTGGACTCCGCAGACAAAATTACCGTAAATACTCATGTATAGGTAAAAACTGATTTGTGGGAGGGCTCCTCAAAGCAATCCACCCCCACCCACCCCGCTCGCTACATCCCGCAGTAAA
The DNA here is from genome assembly GCF_051106095.1 of Pogona vitticeps. Classification (NCBI taxonomy): domain Eukaryota; kingdom Metazoa; phylum Chordata; class Lepidosauria; order Squamata; family Agamidae; genus Pogona; species Pogona vitticeps. The sequence continues at coordinate 166,351,378 of NC_135784.1, read as the reverse complement.
TAAACAAGCCAAAAGGACAAATAAAAAGCGATAAGTCTTTTTTTTTTTAAAGAAGTCCTATTATGATGGGCAGAAATCCAAGATTTTGAAATTCCCCGAAATATATTATGCTGGGCTTCCTTTACATTAATGCCTACTCCCCTTCTCCCGACACGCTTGGTCCTTTAGTTTCCCCCAGCTATGTAGGAAGGGGGGGAATCACGTGTTAATCAAATAAACACTTTTATTTCCTAGTTCTATTAAAGGGCCAGCTTCCCGAGAAGTTCCCATTCCTTCTCCACGTGTCTTTCATACACCTATGTGTAAGTAGACATCCTTCCTAGGACATACCTTGAAGTAAGAACTCTGTCTCCAGCTGAAAACTGTCAGTCCGTCCATATGTAAGGTTAGTACATTTTTAACCTCTTCAGGTGGAACACAGCAGTTCCTGGTACCTTGCAATTTAAACGAATATATTTTGCATCTGTTAAGCCTTTTAAATAAACAAAAAACCACGGAATAAGCAGTTGTATAGCCTGGTTTGTAGATGATTTAAACCGCATACGTATTTGGATATTTTTAAAAAATATTTATTTTATCGGTGTGACATTCTCTGTAAGATTTTATGCCTTTAGAGAGGCTCCATGGCTTTCTCCTCTTATCAATAGTTTGATATTAGTAGTATGAGAAGAGTAACCTCCGCTTCTCAGAGGTCTCCAGGAGATATTTTAATCCTCTTTACATATACTGTATATAGTCAACAATATCAGGGAGGGGGAAAAGAAACATATCCTAATAGCAGACACGCAGCTTCCCACCCAAGACCACCATTCCGTATTACAGAAATATTTTTTTCTCCTCTCAAGAAAAGAGAAGAACAGCAAACCCGCCCATCTTTGAGTTATTGTGAACAGCAATTTTCTAAAACACCTTTTCACTTAAAATAAAATGTGGGCTATGATTTGTGATCGATGGTTCCTCTGTTCCTTCTGTAATACTAACACCCCTTAGACCTTTACAGACTCATTGATTTTTTTGAGAGTTAAGGCGCTGAAGCTGCTTAAGTTTGCAATTCAGATGGTCAGAGAAGCGGCTAGGCATCATCAATATATTTTTGGGTGAACCCAACTCTATATTTATTATTATTATTATTAGGATTTTTATTGTCATTTATCTCATCGTTATCATGTTCCTTCTTGTACCCTTTACAGTGACTCACACTGAAATAATTATGATAGGTTCAGAGAAAGGAGGGAAGGAAGAAAAGAGACAGAAGACAAAAGAAACAGAGAAAGGGTAAATTCTTCGTTCATGAGAGGAATGATTGTTAAAAGTGATGCCAATTTTGCGGAAAAATCTGATGTGATTAAAGGAAAAAATGGAGAGGAGAGGGGATCCATCCCACTTATTCAGTCTTGCAAGAGTATGTAATTACTTTACTGAAGTCCTTAAAATAAAACATTCTTACTACTGGGCTAAGGCTTTCTCATGAATAATGGATTTTACGAATATAAACAAGGCGTAACGGTGGAATACTTGCTGTTTATCAAAGGAATATATGTAACACGCTCCGTTTTCTTTGTGGAAAATTCAGAGACAATATTGCATGGCCTGTATTTGGACTTCATTTTTGTTTACTCTTTATTCTATTTTGCCTTCCCACCAAAGTTCCCATGAACCAAAGCCACCGGCAGCGGAGAAGAAGATAACGATCACCACAGCAGGCCTGAAATCTATTAGGAAGGCAAAATGTAGAGCAAAGGAGGGGGACGGTTTCAAAATACTCTTATCACGCGGGTGTGGGGAAGAATCCGTCCTGGAGTCAAAGAGACCTAGATCTTCCTACGGATCCCAGGGAACGCTCTGTTGAGAAGAATTCCTGTGAAAAAAAAAAAGGGGCGCGCTGAGAAAGTCTGATCCGAGCTGAGAAGTCTCTTTAGCCAGTTCAAGGTCACTGTCTAGTGTATTAAATGGGTTCTACATCTTATGCAAATGACTGTCTTGAAAGAACACCAGCTATTGCGGAGAGAGAAAGCCACTCATTTGGAGGAGACAGGGTCGGGATGGGGGTCGGAGGGGGGGGGGGAAGAGCTCACCCTTACACCTCGGATTCTTTCCTAAAAAAGCTTTGTTCAAATATTACCTTCAGCAATTCTAAGATCTGCAGCAAAGCACGTTAACTCCCCTCCCCACGTTTTATGCCCCTTTATGCGCTCAACTCCACAGTATTTTTTTTCTTTAATTTAATCAGCCGCTTCTAGCGACGCTTCACCATCTCATTGTCTTGTGTTTCTTAAATCACAAGCAGAAACAGCAACAAAACTTAAAATAAAGTCGGCCTGTGGGTGATTCCACATAACTTTATTAAAGCATCGCTTTAAAACACACACACTTACGAAAACCTTTCAGTGTAAGACAAGAAAATACAAAGGAATTTGTCCTTCTTCTGGAAAATTCTTTTCCACAACATTTTTTTAAAAAAGTGAAGTGCATTCTGTTCCTTTCCCCACTCTCCATTTTAACACCCCATTGTCATCGTCTCAAATGTTTCTTTTATAAATATGTTACCAGGCAAAACAAAAACCTGCCTGCCTCCTTTAATTGAGCGGCTTCATTCCTTCAATGTAAATTCAATTTTTTTAAAAAAATTAAAATCTGAGACCATCTATTAAGATTACATGCATTCCCCCCCCCCCATTCTTGGGCATTGTCGTTTTGAGTTGAAAAGAAAATATTTAAAAATATATTTATTTAGTAGCTGAACTTATTCGATGTGAGCACAAAAGGCTGAGGAAATCATACAGCTTTTAATTACTTGAATGTTGTCGGCTGAATAACGGTGGACTGGATATTTCTTATGAGATGCGAAGGAGAGCAGAGAAGAAAGGGGGCACTCGGTGGAATATCTAAAGCAAAAGCCATTCAAGGGACTCTCATCCTTTTCAAAGAATTTCGGGTTGCAGGACTGGCCGGTGATGTCGCCCAGTCTGAAATGTTTTGCATGAACTTTGCAAAGAAATCAGAATGCAAGTGAAGAGATTCAGCCGAGAGATTCTCCTAGTATGCCCTTAAAGAGTTAAATCCATATGATGCAGCTACATTTTCCCCAACACTGCCAGCAGAGGCTATCATTCTCCTGCTGGATTATGTAAACCGGTGCCTCTATCTTTAGACATGTAAGACTAAAAAAAGAGACTGGGCTCTTTCTTTTTCCTTTGTCTATACCGTTCGCATATAATGCTTGCCTGTATACGTTTCCGTGGTTGATTTTTGTTTGTTTGTTTTTTGCACAATACTCTTATACTGTATTACAATGGGAGAAGAAGAGGCAAATGGTTCGATCCTGCACACGTATATCAACGTTACCTCCAAGGGACTTAGTTCTGGTTAAAAAAAGTCTTTGAATCCTTACCTCCACAACCTTCTTTAGGATTAGTTGCAAAGAAAAATAATCAATAGGCATTTATCTCTTCTTTCACAAATAAATCACTGCTGAACCAGAGGGGAAAAAAGAGAGCAGAGCCTCCTGTACAAAATATTCTTTGGAAACTTTCCGGACATCCGGACTCCAAAGATAATAAATTTACATCAAAACCTTTAGGTGTGTAAAAGCTGCATATTTCAGCGTCCTCTGATTTGTGTGTGAGTGTGTATTGCATCATCCTACTTTCCAAGAACAACACTGGCATCCAGTTCCCCAATTAGTAATATATTGATTCCAGAGATAATATTCTGAGTAGAAAGAGATCAGGGAATGTTTAGCAACTACAACTGCTATCCTATATACACTGAGTCAGAGATCTGTCCCTTTGAACCCAATGGGCTTCATTTCTGGGTAGACAAATATTCCACTATTGCTTCAGGAATAGACCTTTATGGTGTGAAGCCAATATTCCCCTTTTTCCATATGAATATATTTGGGGGGGGAGAGAAATCTTCCAATAGAAATAATATATAAGTAGGAAACGGGAAATGGCGGAAAGAGGAGGATTCCTTTTACTATAAAGGCAGTAGTTAAGACGATACTCAAAGCAGTTGATACAAAGAAAAGAAAAGGCTAAACTTGGGAAGCTTCCTTTTCATGCCTTTATTGTTGGTCATTAGGCCGCCTGTCTAGACTTGAAATGACACCTTGTTTATCTGTAATCAGAAGCAAGGAACCATTTAGAGAAGACCAACTCCTGGGTGTTGATGGAAGATCAAGGCTCTAGACTTGAGTATTTTGCAGGAAGCTGGTGATGTCAAGGTCAAATAGGCTACATAGTCACGGTCAAGGCTACCCTGCAGTGACATCACAGCGTTCTCACCCAACATCACACAGTGGGCTCCCGTCTTTCCTTATCACAAGCTCTAGAGGCAGAAAAGTCCATCGTCACCGATTATACTTTCTTTCCAAGTGCGGAAAAACAAGGCCTCTTCCCTGTCTGAAATCCACATCCAATTTGCTCCTCCCCTCCCCAGTGTTAAGGATTCTGGGTGCAAGCATCTTACAAACAAGCTTGTTTTATGTTGACCAATTTAGGTTCAGAGGGTTTTTAAAAAAAATAAGATTTGCTTTTGTTTACTTTTTTAAAAGGGTACTTCCTCCTCCCCTACTCTGTTGCACAAATTCTGTTTTCAAACATATCTTGAAGAGACACAAGCTCGTATTTTATGATCACAGGTGCTTGTTAAAAGTTTAAAAGAGGAAGGAGAACAAGAGGAAGTAAAGTTTATACAGCAGGGAGAAAAGGAGAGATGGGAAGGGACCACAAGAAAGCACCATGAGAAAGCACAGACATTCTTTGATTTCCTCAAACCATAACCCTTCTTGTATGGTCTTTAATAAAGGAAGAATGAAGAAATAGATGGATGGATAGACGGTTAGCCTCCTGTTGCCTATGGCTATCTGCTTCTTTAAAAGCTGAATTATTCTCACTGTATCATTTCTCCATTCAAGTAAATTTGGCTTACTCTTACAACTTTGCATTACATTAGCATCAACATCTGCCCCTGATGTTAGTACTTCTAGAACCACTCCACCAACTTCAAAAGGAGCTTTTTCGAACCTCAGTCTCTTGCTCCTTAATACAGGAAGGATCTCTGGAGTATGATTCCCTAATTAGGATATGAATTCTGCTGTAGCAGAGGGAGTTCAGCAGCATTTTAAGAACATTGTGGCACAAATCTTCTGCACACCACAGAGCTGAATGAGGGAAAGGGGAAACACAGCTAACCTAAGGGTGCATATCCATATGCTGGGGTGGGAACATGTGGCTCTTCACATGTTGGACTGCAGGCACAAAATGCCATCATAGTTATCCATCTTGTTTTCTACCCTGTTGCTTGTAAATCTCATTGGACTGTACAGGACTTCGGTCTTAATAGATATCTATAGAACCACACTATTGACTCAAATGGACAATAACAGGACTACAGTAGTGTGTGAAAGAGAATGAGTGAGAGTGAGCTGGCCCATGGTTTATAAAATGGAGCCAAAAAAAGCCAAGATAAGGTAGAGAGATGTGCTTATCCCATTTCTATTTCAAGTACCAAGGAATGCAACGGGGAAGCCTTAATTTTAAGAGAAATGGGTGATACATGGAGCTCAATTCCCTTGGCATTGACTGTTGTGTGCATGGGGAGTATAGTGGAGAAGAAGTGATATAATGTCACATGGAGAATCAAATCCCCACCAAGCTGCTACTGAATGGTTTAGATCAGTGGTCCCCATCCTTGGGCCTCCAGATGTTCGTGGACTTCAACTCCCAGAAATCCTGGCCAGCAGAGGTGGTGGTGAAGGCTTCTGGGAGTTGTAGTCCAAGAACATCTGGAGGCCCAAGGTTGAGGACCACTAGTTTAGATGACACCAGGAGTTATTATGAGTGAAGTTGCTTTACAATTAGGTGAATTAAATGGATTGCAGCTTGGGTTGGAGCATAGTAGGGTGGAGAGCTTCCATGCCTCCCATTGGCACATGATGAGCTCCTAAGGTTTCTTCTCTGTAGCCTTCAAAAATTCCTCGGAGTCAGTTCCCAAAGCAGATCTGGAGATACCTGCTGAATTGCTGGATCTGGCACCCTTGCAAACGGGTGAGAAGAAATTGTACCATCCCTATCTTCCCCAAGTGTATGGGAAGCAAGTTGCATTGAAATCAACAAGCTCCCAGGCTCCCAAGTTAAAGGACACCATGTAGAGCTTAAACATGTACACTCGCTTGAGAGCAGGTCAGCCCTAAACTCACTGGAGATAGTTTCTAAGTCAGAACACATCGATTGGGATGGCCCATTTGAAGAGTGGGAAAGAATCACAGGGTGAAGAGTTTCAGATCCACTTATTTAAAATCAGCGTAGACTCCTCAGTTGTTTTTGTATTGTGTTCTCATCGCTTGTTAAGCAGGCAACTTAGAAAAACCCACAGTGCAGTCCTATATATTTCTATGGAGAAATCAGGCTTATTTTCTGAAAAGCAGCATACAAGATTGCAGCTTTCCTCAGTGCAAGGAGAGAGTTTTGCTCAGTGGTGGGCAGAGCTTGGTTTCATTGCCTAATTTGCACTCATTCTCCCCTATAAACTTCAGAAGGCCTTGAACCAAGAAGAAGCTGTTGAATCCAGTTGCCTCCATCAAGGACTTTCTCATTTCCATGGAAATAAGTTCTGGTGCATTTAATGGGATTTACACCCAGAGGTAAATATGCTTAGGATTGCAGACTGAGAGTCACATTTCAGATTCTGCCTTACAGCATTTTTGCTTTGGGCTATTTCGAAACATTGCGACGTCCCCTTCCCTCTCCCAAATGTTCCTTTCAGACGGAGTGAGGGACATTGCCCACTTGGGAGACAACACAGGGAACTAGCAAAACAGTAACAGCAAGCAAAGGATGCACAACAACATGAAGGAAGTCTTATCAGTAATCCTGGCCTACATATTCTCAACATTTTGGCTTAATTGGGTTGTGAATTCAGCTGCTGAACCTCTCATTTGCAACACATTGTGCTGGCTTTAACCTAAGTTCGTTGCAACACACGATTATTATGCCTAACACTAAATATGGTAGGCAAGAGTAACGCTCAGTTGAAACCAGCTGGCTTTCTCCTGTTGGCTAGCTTTAGAATAGGGGCATTGATCCCAATGGGTTTGCGAAGACTCACAAAAATGGATTACTTTTGAGTCTACTCAGTAGTAGCACAACCAGTTATCCAGGCCCATGTCCCAAAATTATCTAATTCAAAAACTATGGGTTTTGCTTATAAGTAATGGGCGGTATCCACTAAAGAGAAAAGCCACATCCTATGAGTTTCCCATTGAAATCAAACTGATCTTGTTCATCTATGTATTTTGCAGCACAAAAAAAAGAGCAGTGGAACTTCAGAAAGCACAATGCATTTTAAATATTCACCGCATGAAGTACAAGGGGGCGAATCCTTCTATAAGAATAACGCTCCACTCTGGCCCAAAGGCTCTAATGGACTAAACTCAGCTGGAGGGGCCTAAATTCCATCTGAGGAGAGTTATGCCTTTTTATCTTCCCTGATTTTAACGTTGGCAGAGTGATGTTATTAGATCTGAAATGCAAGAGAAATTTCTACTCATATATATATTTCCAGATTTTTGATTATCATTGTCAAATCCAACATCCCTAATGAGGCTAGGAAAACAGAACGAATGCTCACCCTCCTTCTACCTGGGTAAAAAATCAAACCGAAGTGGCTATTTAGAGTTTCTATATTTTAGGGAGGGGTATGTGCCCTATACCTCTTTTCCAAGCTTTGCCCTTGTGCTGGGAAAGTCCCGCCTATGTATCTTGCTAACCCTTTGGTGTTGTTACCCCAAAAACACAAAAGGGCCGGGTCTAATTAGAAATGTCTCCATAGCAGATGAAAGGATCCTAAACCTGCTTGAGGACAACAGACGGTGTACGATGGCTGCGAGAAATAAGAATTCAAGCCTTCTTTCCTCTTGCTGGCCTTTAACTCTTCAAAAAATGATGGATAACCCAGACTTGTTGAATATGTGCTTTGATTTTGTAAAGTGTAGATTACTCCTGGTTGCGTGGGTGTTTGTAATCGGTCTAATGGTGGGAAAGGCAAGCACCCTTAATATTCCTGTTTTCTTGGAACAGCGTTTAATTCACTTTAGTCTAGCCTTCCTGGAAGTAAATAGATTTAAAACTAGAGAGGAACAAGTCATTCGTGTGAAGGCGTCCCAACTAACTAACTAGCTAACTAACTAACTTAACTAAACTAGCAAACAAACAAAGGACAAGGGCATTAGATACCTAATCAAACCAGCTGTGCAGAATTGTTTAGCTTTTGTATCACCCCGTGCCCCTCTACTGAAGTTGATGCGGAGGGTCATAAGCTCCATGGATTTCAAAGAGATGGAAAAACGTGCAAAACGTTTGCACCCGGCAAGGGAGCATAAATTGTCCTTAAAAAACATATACGGGCAGCTGCTGAAGGTACCTCTGCAGAAAAACCCAGGTTATCTGCCTCTCTACTTATCCGCCTGCTATGGCTTGGCTTGTTGTTAGTCGTTTAGTCGTGTCCGACTCTTCGTGACCCCAATGAACCAGAGCACGCCCGGCCCTCCTGTCTTCCACTCCCTCCCGGAGTTGGGTCAAATTCATGTTGGTGGCTACGAGCCACCAAAGGAATCTTCTTCAGACCGGTTCCCCTGCACATGGATGATTCCATAGGTTCTCCATGTAGGCTAAACGAACATTGGCTTCTGCTTCTAGTGTTTTCAAAGTGTTCTCAGCTGTGAATTTTTTACAACAGATTTAATTGGAGCAAATATGAAGGAAGGTAGTTCTGGCCTAAGGAAACAAAACAACTCAATGAGAGTTTAAAGGTTCTTATGAGTTTTCAACAGGGCTCTCCTAATGTCTGTTTCCTGAGAAGGACGTCCCACGAAGCTAGCTGGGTCCTTACTTCCAGGTAATGGCGCTGAGGATTGTGGCCTCAAGGAACTTCCCGATTACCATCGTTCATTCCCTTCCTTGAATTAATTAATTAGGGACATTAATTAATTAATGCCTACGCTTGGGGTAGCCAAAAGTTGAGGTAAGCTATGAGAATCGGAACTTCGTACATACAGCTCGATCCTACCCGTCTTTACTCAGAAGAAATTCCCACTGAGATCAGTGCAACCTGTTACCAAACAAGAAGGCAGAAGACTGCCGGAATGGTGCTGAGACTGAGCAGCCCTGTTGCCCCTTGCTTATTCTGAATTTCAATCTCCACCAATGGCAACGGGTTTGGGTTGGAAAAAGTAGGGCGCCAGGTTACAGCGATAAAACAACTGGGGTCGAGTGGAACTTCATAGAAGGCTTTCGAAAGGAAGCTTTTCTGGTCCAGGACAGGGCCAGGAGGTCCCAAGGTTTACAGATCCTTCCACAAAGTTCCCTTTGTGCCCAACTTTCCTCCTTGTCTCATACATGCCCTGTTTGAAACAGCCCTGGGAAAGTCTTCAACACAGGTCGAAGACTGATCAATACCTCTGTTGCACCCACCTATACGTGTTCTCCACCCCGTGCTTTCTAGTTGTCTCTAAGCCTTGCGTCGGCAGGGGTGCGGGGTGGGGGACGACATTCTCTTCTGTTTTATTTCACAGATCACTACTGCCTATCAAGAATTGAGGGAAGGAGAGACCCTTTAATGGGATCTAGGCATATTTTTGCCATTTAAGGGGGGGGGGGGGAAGAGTGCAAAACCAGGTTTGAGTTAGGGTTTGTTTCTGAAATAACCCCGCAGATTACTCTGGAGAAAGGAATGTGAGAACCGGAACCTTTCTTTTCTCAAAAATCAAGTCGGATTACGGATTTGTCTGCATTAATCTGCACCTTCAATAAAATAAAATAAAATAAAATTACCCAAACGGGAAATCAACTCCATAACACCCACCGAATATGTAGGCAAACCCAAGGCCTAGCACCCTGCAATTTTCCAAAGCAGAAAAGAAGGGAGGAAGAAAAACAGAGATTTATTTTTAAGAAATGTATTCTGCATTCAGTACATATCATTCGGACAACACATTATATACATATACAAGACTCTTTTTTTAAAAATGGATCGCTTTAACAAGGCGAAAGAACACGAACTGCTCTTGTGAGTCGAAAGATAATAGCGAAAACTGAAAACAAACAACAGAGAGAGAACCGCGCACTTTCCATACTGTCTATGGAGAATAAACATTCCAGTTTCATATCAGAAAACAAATACACAATAATAATAACAAATCAACCCGACTGAGAACATATTCCAGAAAACTGAAAATACTAGTTATTAAGGCCATGATCCCGCCAGAGCTGAACGTATTTAAATCTCGCCAAAGGTAAAGTTAAGCACCTGCTGGATTCCCCCCCCCCCCCGTTATAATCCAGTAGACATGGAAGTGGTTATCATTGGCTGGATCGTGCCCTAGGAATTACGCAGGAGCAACATTACTGGAGAATGTGTTTAAAATAATACAGACTAAAATCAGGGGAGTAAAAACACGAACAGCAACACGTTCAGGGTAGCAGCCTTACTTTTCTTTCGGTTTTCTTTTTTGTTTTCCTCTCCACGGTAGCAAAAGAAACATTTCTAGGGCATCTTTTATTTGAACCAAGGTGAATACGTTCTCCATATATATATTTATGTATATAGCTTTCTTTATTCATTTTTCTTTTAAACATCACAGACAGAAACAGCCAAAGAAAGGGGAGATCTTTGATCCTTGATGGGGCGGGGAGGGACAGGCGATTATACAGGACTACAAAATAACATTTAAAATCCCATAGTGGCAAATTTACATATTTGCATTATTTTGTTTCCTCCCCCTCCCCCCTTCTCCTCTCCCTTTGTTAAATGTGCACATTGAAAACCATGTCAAAACGGATGTTTAACTGGGGCGACCGGATTCGCAGTTCAAGAGAGGGTGATGCCAGGACAGAAGAATAAACCAAAGATGGCGGTTTAATTCCTCATCTTTCCGTGGTGGGTGGGTGATCTTCTTCTTCTTCTCTCTTTTTGTTTAAATAATCAGATTGATCAAAGAGTCCAAGGCGTGTGTTATCTATACAAATTTATCAGATAAATATTTGTATGTTTGCTTGTTTCGCTCCTCCTCGATTTCAATGCATCTTTGCTCCCGCCCCCGCCCCCTCCTAGACGGTTTCTTTTGTCAGGTAGCGTGCAGGTGAGGTGTCTTAGATTTACTAACGACCTTTTTCTCTTTCACCCTGCGGTTCTGAAACCAGATCGTGACCTGGCGCTCGGAAAGATTAGTGGTCGCGGAAATCCTTCGTCGCTTCTCTTTGGTTATGAACTTGCTGGCGGCGTATTCCTTTTCTAGTTCTTTCAGTTGAATTTTCGTGTAGGGGACTCGTTTCTTTCGGCCCCTACGATAGCTGCTCACTTCTGGCTGAAGAGGTACCACATCTGTGAAGAGGAGGAGAAGAGGAAAGAAAAAAGCAGGCGAGAGAGAGAGAAAGAGAGAGAGAGAGAGAGAGAGAAAGGGTGTCTATTACATTAAACAGCATCTTGTAACGAGGTGGACAACGTCTCTTCCAGGCATTATAGAAACGAAGAAAAGTAAAATAAAGAAGAGGAGACTATGGGAAGGAAACTTAGAGAGAGGGGAAGAAAGAATTACAGGACAAGGGGACAATGTGAAGTGGGGGAAAGAGAGAAAGAAAAGGATGAGGAAAGAACACGAAAGAGCGAAGGAGAGAGGAAATGGGAGCAAGGCGAGGCAGGGAGGAAGAGGAGGGTTCTGGCTGAGGAAAGTATCAATATATTAGGACGGGCAAGTGCTGCTATTCCAGGCGATATTTGTCCAGGACGGATATAAAGAAGGAGCACCAAGTCACGGATCAGGCATCTGGCAAACAAGGCAGCCGAATGTTAACTCCCAAATTAGTAAATTTAGTCGACACCCTGGCTAACCTTTATCTCTTCATTCCCTTTCTAAGCATCCACTGAATTTTCAGCGGTCGCTTTTAGATGCAGGACAAGGCGACCTCATCAATTATGCTCGTTTTCGGCCTACAGCATATTACTGGCCGCAGCTTGATGGGAAAAGCAGCCCTGCTTCTGTGTGTATGTGTGTGCATGTGCGTATGCGTGTGCGCGTGCATGTGCCTACCGCGTTCTAAGTGCTCCACACCAATTGACCTCTGGAACAGAAAGACCATCTGTGAGCTTGAGGAACCTCAGTCTACTCTCTTCACACCCTTCGTCAGTCAGGGTAGAGACATCAACCAAATCAAGAACCAAACTCAAAAGGAACAAGATACATATACTGTATAGAGAAATCAATAAATAATATTACTTTTTAAAAAAGCTATTGGGGAAAAATTCTGCTTTCTTAATGCTACCCGCTCTGTTTAGAAATGTTAGCCACCTAACATACTCTAGAATGCACTGGAGAATCAATGATTCTCATTAGCCTTAATGCATTCAGCCTTCTCCTTAATAGCCCCTTATGCTAAGGTTGTCCATTGCCAATTCTCCATGATTAACTGTAATCACTCACGCATCAAGGCCCTCTTACTCTACCTCTTGACCGCTTCAACGGCCCCTGAATTAAAGATGCCGGCTTACGACTAGATCTCAAACAAACAGCCCGAAAACAAAACAAAAACAAAAAATGCAAAAGAAAACCCCCAAAGAAACAAAAAAAAACCCCCAACCCTTTACGTTTTTGCAAAACAGCAGTGATAGAAAACACTGAAATGAAAAGGGATGGGATATTTCCTACCAGGAGAAAGTTAAAATCTCTCAAATTAAATATTAATTCCAGCCGCTGTGATCCATAACAGAAAAGAGGAAAAAACATACTTAATTAGGGCAGAAGGTATCCGAGAGACTAGCTATGCCGGCTTATCCTTGCAGAAACAACCAAGGTTCTCGAAGCAACTTGAAGAAGAAAGAGCAAGCTTTATTTGGCTTAAGGTTTGATGGACCGCCGCCGGGATCTGACCAAGTGGGCCACAGCCGATGAAAGCTCATTGCGAGTGTAACATACTAGCCTTTAGGATGCTGCAAGATCCTTTGTTGCTTCTAATTTATTTTCTGCCGAAAGAATCATTTCTCCAGTTTAGCAGAACTGCCTGGCTTGTTTCTTCTCTCCTGAATTCTAGAAGGTACCTCCGAGTCACCTTTTCTGAGGATCCTATTAAGGCCCCAAGGAACAATCGTTAAGACAAAAGTCTAGGTACACCTTGGACTCCTTTCTCCAAGGTACTAGGGCTCTATGAAAATGGAATATTTTAATATTTTAAGAATAAGGGAGGAGGGGTGTGTGTGTGTGTGTGTGTGTGTGTGTTGCCGGGGAAGGAGAGATGCATGTAGGGCACCTTCCACCTTCGCTCACAGTGAGGACAACTGGAGGCACAAGCCTTCCCGATCTCAGCTAGCCTTCACCCAGGCAGGCGAAACCCAGGGGGAGAACCTTGCCTTTTCAAACGTCTGTACCAGATCTCGGTCTAAACAAACACCACAGACCGCCTGGGTTTTCGTCCCTTGCCATAGAAAAATATATTTTGGGCTTCCGACTCAGACTACTAATACGCCTGGCTGAAACACGGTAAAAGCTAGATAGGCCTCCTTTCTCTCTCTCTCTCTCCCCCCCGCCCCGCACCGCATTTAGCTCTGATTCTGCTTCCTACGGGAAGGGAAACCCCCATCATGCAACGCTCTGCGCAGGCATTGTTGGCAAGCGGGGTCCTACGTGGTGGGGCATACCCTTCTTCCCGTATTCTCCAGATAAATGTGTGTGTTTCGCACCGTGTTTATTCGAATCCTCTCCCCTTCACCTATTTTTATCCTTAATCTCTTCGCTCCAAGCCCATCCATTCACATGATTAAGAAGGGCCTGCATACTGATTGCAAGGTTGGGACCCCGAGAGCAAAGGAGACTCTCCTTAGTCTTTCATCTCTCCCGGTTCCGCCCGGCTCTCACTCTCTCTTCTCTAAGTGGTGAGCAATCAGATAAGCCCCGAGCACTCCCGCTCTCAGGGTTACTCCCAGGCTGCCATTCATTCCAGATTTCTAACCAGAGGCGAATGCATCGCTCTGTTTCTTTTTCTCTCCCCACTCCTCTCACTCGGTTTATTTGTAAGATTCATGTCACTTGACAGCTACTTTTGTAATTGCAATATGATTTACTGTACCTTTCCGAAAAGCCCAGCCTTCTTATAAGACAGGGAGGCAGAAAGAGACAAGAAGGAGAGAGGGAGCGGAAAGGAGGGAGGGACGAAGAAATGCTAACTCCTGTCAGGCTGAGAAATTTAATTTAAAATATTCAAATTCCTTTTTAGATAAATCAAAGCAAAAGATAGAGATCCAGCTAAGTAAGCCAAAAAACAGCGAGGAGAGGAGGAGGAGGAGGAGGACCCATTCACACGCGCGCACACGTCTACGCACACCACTGCCAAACTGGCTGTGAAACCACCCTGGAGCTCCAAGGTGCGCAGCTGGATTTCAAACCCGGTTGTTTGGTTTCTCCCTCTTTTCCCCTACGTGCCCATGCAAGCGCTCAGAAACCGATTTTACCTGGGCGGTTGGGTTATACTGGATAGCATATGCACGCGATCATGCCGGAGCAGAGAGCAGAAGCCGATCGCAGAGATCGCCCTACCTGGGAAAGGTGACTTCCAGAGATGGGTAGACTGCGACTGCTCTTTGGAGCAATAGACCTGCCCGTCCCAGCCATTAGAAAGAGCCCAGTGTTGGTATCCTTCCATGGGAAGCAGCGCGTCGTGTCTCGGTTCTGGGTGGCCACTGATACCTGGAACCACTGATACGTCCAAATAGCCAGGGACCGCCTGGTAGGAGCTGGCAAAGCTCGGGTAAAAAGCAAATTCTTTGGCCCGTGAGGATAGTTCTTCGCTGGGGAGGGAGCCGCTGGGCTCGGGGTATTTTTCAGCCGGGTGATAAGAGCAAGGCTTCTGTTGTAAGTTCACGTTGTGGGAGTGGGAGAGCCGGCATCCGTAGTAGCTGCCCCCAAAAGGGTAGCCGTAGCCCAAGGTGGCGTTGGAAGAGGCTGGTGGCGCGGGGCACTGCCTGGCGGCATCTGGAGCAGGTATATCCGTGTAGACAGAACTCTGGTGAGTCCCAATGGTGCTGGAATGACGACCCAATACCGGGTGAGTGATTAAATCCCTGCAGTGGCTCGCTGGGCAGTTCCCACTGAGCCCTTCCATGGCTGGGATTTTATTCTGATTATTTTCATTCGGGTTCTCCTCATACACGTACATGAAGGTATCCGCCCAGCGTGGATGCAAGATCAGTGAAGTCGTCATATCATGGTCTGCCCGAGCTTTTTAAAACTCGACTTCCCAAAGAGAGACACCTAATTTCCCCAACATATTGTTTACGCAGGAGCATGCGCAGAGGCGGCGGAATGGGTCCGGTTCATTAAGAAATCCGCCGGGCCACGTGACCCGTAAATAGCTCGCGCTGTTGTTAGCCCGGCCACGTGACCCTCCCCTGGCCCTATCGCCTTGTCCCTCTTGGCTTTGGGAAGAGAACGGAGAGTTCTCATTGGCTCCCTCTGCGCCACAGAAAAAGAAATTCTTAAAGGCGACGGGAGACACCCATTGACTGTAAAGAGTGTGAGGAAATAAATAAGGGGAAGGTGAGTGCTCAATATTTGGCCGACACAAAGAGGCTGGGATTTGCTATGCCAGAATTCCAGTGCCCCGAAAAATCCTCAGCGTTAAATAGAAAAAACTCATGATTGGAATAAGTTCTTTAAAATTCCTTCTTGAGGGGAAAAAGTATATTCAAAATTGTCGCTGGATAGTGTTAATCAGGAGGTTTTCCCCCCCGCCCCCTTATACATCAGTGAACAGCCAGGGGGGCAGAGGTACGCTGAGGCTCAAAGGAGAAGCAAACCTAGTCCTTATAATATTGAGAATTGTATAAAGGAAGGTGGTAGGTAGAAACCAGTTTCTCAGCGGAAGAGAAAATTCGACATCTAACAAAGCCAATTAAAATTTACAGATTTCAGAAGAACATTAAGATCCAGAATGACGGTCTGCGGCTACTGAGCTTGTATGTCATAGCATCGTGTACGCGTGTCGTGTTTTTGTTTTAATCCTTAAGAATCCGCTTGGTGCGCTTCCCCTCTCCCACCCCCTCCGCATCCCGTTTCTGGGAATCAGCTATTGGATCTTACGGGAAGTAAGGAATACGGACGTTTATCGCCTAGGAAATTGATTTTCTCTCAGTCTCTTTCGGTCTCGGGAGTGAATGGAGAGATGGAGAGATTTATATCCGTTTGTTTTTAAAAATATATAATGGAGGATCCATTTGCTCGGTAAAAATGTCATTGAGCTACTTACCTTTGTTTTCCACCGAAGGAAGTATCAGAAACCACACTTGTTCTTTGTTTGTTTGTTTTCAATGCAAGAGAATCTGTTTTTTTCAGTCCGTGTTATGATTTCTTTCTTTTTTTAAAAATCATTTTTGACTGATGGGCATCTGCGAAATCTTTTGTCCGTCTGTCTGTTTCAGAAGGCTTTCTCTGTTCTTCTCTCAGCTTGTGGTTGGGGAATAAAAGAATACAAGTACTGTAGAGGATGAAGGAAGGGAGTGAGGGAGAAATCGCCTCTAGATTGCAAGAAATATGATAGATGCCTTCAAAACGTTCCAGGGTTTTTATAGGGTTTGCTCCTTGTACGAGTCCGGCCTAATAATGCTTAATCTTTCGTGCTCAGCCAACTGGGAATGTTTTAAAGGGATTGTTTGTGATTATATTATGATACAGTATTATGTTATTAATGTTTAATACTTTAGTAGTAAATATTGCAGCAACAATGTCTGTTGCTGAAGGGTTCTGTGAGTTAGATATAATGGTCTCAATGTTGATTTGTGTGTGCCCGGGCAGAGAAGACAATAAATGCAACTCACTTTTATACAACGTGAACAGGATCCTAGATGGATGAGTTATAATTACACAGATGAAATAGAAGAATTGGGAGCTAGTCTGCCAGAGATTGATGGCTGTGATATAGGTACAGACAAGTACCTTGATACATACACTCTCCACATGTTGGCAAGAGTAGTTTATTTATTCACTGTCCCAATGACTTAGGTCCCCCACTTTTAAAATACTCTTCCTGGTCATTTTTTGTTTTATGTAGACGGATGTATTTGAAAGGAGAAAAAATCTGAATTTTAGCTGGAGAGTGTAGAGAGGATATTCCAGAATTATGATCTTCCAAGTACGTTCTTCCCAGCACCCCATTACAAAGAATAACTTTGACAAATTAATGCAGCCAGACGTAAGGTGGAGGAAAGAATGAATTGTTCAGCAATGAGGAAGGGGAAATATAGGCATGATATCCATCTTGCACATAGCTGTATCTTAGTCGTATAGAATCTATAGGAGAGTTTGTTTACTGAGAAGCTTGCCCGGCTACTTTCGGGTAGAGTTTGACTTTCATGCATGCATGAATGGGAAGGATTGGTCTCTGAGTTGCCACTTAAATCATTGAAATCCTACCTCATCCAGTTTCTCTCCATCACTTCCCAACTCAGCGGGCAACCTTCTCTGGGAAGGATAACAAGGGGCCAACTCAATCCACGCGCATCACTCACCTCGGGTGTGTGTGTGCAAGAAAGACTTACTTACTCCCAGGAAGGGCGACGGAATGGCCTCCCATTACGCCGGGATCTTCCGACCACACTGGAGTCCTCAAGGAAAAGTGAGGAATGAATAAGTAAAAACCTAAATAAACAACGCCCCCCCCCCCAGTGGTTACTGTCCCGTTCTCTGTAGCATTTTCAATCTTTGCGTTCATTAGCTCGCTCCATCCCTAAAATGCTACGGCCCAAGCAGAAAACAACGGAATTCACTCAAGATCTCCAACAAAGAAACTCAACCCAGAAAACGGCTTTCAAGAACTAAAGTCTTTAATAGTCGCTCCCTTTCCTCCTGGAAACCTAATGCCTTCCAGCGGCGGGAGGGGGGCTGTTTCTAAAACCATCTTGACTCTCACTTTTTCAAACACGGCAAAGAAATCGGCCGAAGTCCAAGGTCAAGGCAAAATAGACAAACCGGCTCCCAATTAGGGTCTAGCCAGAAAGGAATGAACTTCACATGTACCGTCTAAGGCGCTGGGAAACCCCTGGGTTTAACGCAACAGACCAGTGCTAGGAAAGGATCTGATCAGCTCAAACAAACAAATGTACGCGCATATGGTATTTTATTTCTATTTTTGCGCCAGTATAGAAGGGAGCTCCCAACATAGAAAGCCATGTTTTGAAACACCAAGAGAGCCCAAGAGGATTCCGTGAGATGATAAAAGTTCATTCCACTGAACGATGGAGGAGATACAAGAAGTTCTGGGGTGAACAGAGGCAACTGCCTATTAAAAAAGAAAAAGATGGAACGGATGGCAAAGCAGGTCCCCGTAATAGGATTTTTGGAATCTTGTTTTGGTGATGGGAAACAGCAGTGGCTCCTAACAAAGGGCATCATACTCATACTCTGGAGGATTTTTTTTTCCTTCCAGGGGAGCCTTTTCCTATTGAAGGGGTTATGCTTTCCTAATGACTTGAGGGAAGCCGATTTGAAAACGTAGAAGTTGACAGTGAGTCTAGAAGAGACGCCCGAGCGTTATGCCTAGGACCTCAGACAACAGGCTTATTTTGAATTTTTGCCGAGCACATGCCTTCAGTTCTCCAAGGAGGAAAGGTTTCTTTGTTTCTTGTCTGAAAAGGTGTACTTTCTGAAGAAAGAGGACAGAAGTAGTAAATAACAAGACAACCCTGATCTTCCCCAGTTTTATGTAAAACCATTTGCAATTCCTATTCCAATGAAATATAGAGTTAATTAAAAGCTGGATTTTACAATTCGATTTATTGTGGCACATCTGAGAGGAAAACAGGGGTGGGGTGCGGAAGAAACAGCACTGAAGAAAAATCACAAAACTTGCACATTTCATGCTCCGGGAAATTAACATTCGCTTTAAATTTGGATTGATGAAACTGAAAAATAAATAGGGCGAAACAGAATGAATCCAGTCTTTTGCTTAGAAACCTTTTTTTTCTTTTCTTTCAAAAGGAAGTTATGGGGGGTTGGGATTGAGAATACATTTCTTAAACAGCAGGTTCATTCCAGGCCCTTGCTGGCCTCTTCATTTATCTACCTTGTCTTAAACAGCTTTTCATTTCATAAATTGCTTAGCAGTATCTCATTTAAAGGGGCTGATCTTGCTAAGATAGGGAGGTGCGGATTGATAGCACGTGTCAATTCAACTGAGTTAATTAACTTAAAAATGCATAAGGAAGCTTCTATCTCTGGGGAAAGACCACTCCACAGATCTGTTTACCACAGTTTAAGTGGTCAGTGTAAATAAGGAAAGAAAGAAAGTGAGGGAGAGTGAATGAAAGAATTAGTTAATTTCTTTGAATGTATTAGGATTAGATATCTGCTGCCCATACAGAAAATACTTCCCGTCTCTTTTCTCAGAGCGTGTTCCTAGACACAATTGCATTCTGTTTTAGAATCAGAACCTTCTCAGAAAATAATAGCAGAAAGATGTAAAAACACGGACACACAGCAAGTGAGGAGCCTTGACGATGGCATGGCATCCCCCTGTACTTGCTTTTAGGGAAGTCTCATTCTGGTCAAGAAGGCAATTTCTCAAGTAAATGCCTTGAGGATTGTAGCCCCATAAGCCAAGGAGACCCACTGAACTGTAGGACATCTACTCTCTGGTCAATACATCTGCTGTACTGCTTGCTGTGAATGATTGAAGTGGTTTAATTCTTGTGGTGGAAAAATGTGTTCAATGTGCCCCCAACATCCGCAGTGATGTGATTTATACCCAGCTTTACAGGAGGAAGAGGAAAAATGTACCGGCACATATTTCACAGTAAAATCCATTTTAAAAATTAGGTTGCAAAGCATATGAAGTAATTACGGAAAGGAGGGATCGAGTTTAAAATAGTTTTCATTAAAGAAACTCAATATAGTAACCTTACTTAGAAAGGACACTATTTCTGAGAGCTCCAGGCTGAAATGTCCAGTTTGTTATAGGACAGATTTTGAAAACTGACGAGATTTCAGAACACGAGGCAAAAATACATGAGGATTTTTCCAGGCAATGCAGTATTGCCATGTCATGATTCCACAAACCAGCCTGAAGTAATCCTACATGAAGACCTGAATCCCTTTCTGTTTTCAAACAACTTATATGCTAGGAGTCAATTTCATCTACCCCTTCCCACACTGCGGTCAGAAATGAACATACAGAGATAGGCAGAAGTTGTTTATAAATACCCCATTCTTACAGCATTCTCCTACATGGATCTACTCACAAGTAAGTATAGTTGATTTTAATGTGCGGATCTTAATTCGCAATACTGGAGGCATTAAGCCACCTTTTCATATAAACTGGATTACACCAGCACTACACTTGGTTTTTGGGAAAGGAGAATGAGAGCACCAGAATATTTACACAAGCAAGAAAATTGGATAGGAATGGGGTTGAATTCAGGCTTAGTCATATTTAGCGCAGGCCTATAAAATCAGTGATTGAAGTAAATTCTCCTCCTGTCTGCTTTAAATACCACTGGTCTTGGTGGGCTTTCTCCAAAGGTCACATTGTTTGCGTCCAACCTAGAATTCAGAGTCAGGGGTAGGGTGTGGAGCCTTTCTCTCTCCCCCCCCCCCCCCCCCGTGCTTTGGGAGAACAGCACTACTAACCCGTTATGTATCAAACTATACATTCATAATTTCCTATGCATGCCCACCTGGTGTAATGAAACATTATCAAAATCCCCTGTTATGATTTACTTGAGCAGGGAAATGTTCCCCATCTTTTGACTGTTGCTGGTTTCTGAGGCACCCTGATTCTCCCTATCGAGCAGACCATTGGCGGTTCTGTCTTTGAAACTGCGGTCCGCAAACAATCTGTGACTTTGGCATTGGGGAAGCCATTTTGCTTTACATCCCTGCTGAGGCGAATTCCTACCTGCTTTTCTGCCACCCTATTTGTTGAACTTCACTTGCCATAAAGTTTCCTAGAAAAATTAAATAAGCATGGAGTGGAAAAGGCAGGGAGACACTCAATCCATCAACATGCAGGGCCAGAAACAGAGATTTTGAGTCACTCAGGGTGTCTGGGATGCCTGCTATGACAGAAATGTAGGATTAACAGCATATAACCCCCCCCCCCAGAATGCAAATTTAGTCAAGGTTCTGCCTCTTATTATAACAATGATTTTTGGGGCGGGGTGTGTGTTGTTTTGGGATTTTTTCCCCTCAGGTGTATAAATATATGCTTCAAAACACACCACCATTAAAAAAAAAAGATCCTCCCTCTGTTTTGCTCAAACTTGTTTAGTACAAAGCTAAACTTTTGCAAACATCTTCATTCCATTTTGGAGAAAATTAATGGTCCTGCTTCCTTCCACTGGAGAACTGAACTCATATAATCTTCCCAGAGTGTTTTGGATTCTCTCCAAGGCGTAGGAATACTTTAACGTAAATGTACCCGTGCCATATACAGCAGGAGGGGCATGTTCGAGTTCTTCTGATATACCAAAGGTGCTGGAGACAAGAAGCGAAGGAAGCCCCATCCATGCTTTCCAGTCATCTCCCTGAATCATCACCACTCTTGGATCTTTGTGTAACAGTTAGCATTTACACACGCTGAGCTCAGAGTGCCCAGACTGCAGACGGAATGTGCCATCAAGAGAAGAGAGGGGGCTCTAGAAATCCACGCCCTGTGTCTCCACTTCCTCCACGTGTTCGTCCCCCTTAGTCGATAGAGTTGGGAGTTACCTCGAGAAATGTAAGGATCACATTCAACTGCTTCTCGAGGCGGATCCCCGCCGCCCCTGCAGTGTCACACCGTGAAAGGCCACTAGAAACCTGGAACTTTTGAGGCGGCAGGTCACTCTCGGGTCACTTGTCCCTCGCTTTTCCTTGGGCTGCAATGGAACGAGCTTCCATTACTACCATAAGAACCGGTCCAGTATATCGAAAATGATGGATTTAATTACTCTGAACCTAACAAAATAGTGGCAATGGTAAACAAAATCAAAATACAAATGATGAAGATGATGACGGCGGCGACGTCGACGATATTATGACTTGATCCTTCCTTCCATCCTCTCTTTGTGGTTCTCTCCCATCCCAAACACTTACTTTTTGAATATTTATTTATGTATTTTTAAAATATATTGGTGCAGTATGCAGTTCAGCTTCCCTTAGCGCTTTTCGGCGCACCCCAGCAAGAAGGGAAATGACTTTAAAATCGTCTTACCTCTCCCCACATCATCTATCTGCCTTTCTTTCTCTTTCTCTCTCTCTTTTGCTACCTACATTTATATGGAACATACCTAGTTATAGACAGGATAATGCTACTGCCAAGCTGTATTATTTCCCCTTTATTTTGAACTGCATTCCACCCCTTTCCTCGAAGTTGGGGGCCTGGTGGAAATGAATGGAAAAATAAATATATAAATAAATACCTCTTTGTCGTGGGCTGTGACCCTTTATTCTATAATCTGACGCTTCCCTCCTGCTGGCCGGCGTTATGAAGAAAGTTGCAGCAGCTGAATGGAGGCGGTCACAGCATGGACTACAGGAGGTCAACTAGCCCCTTCACGAGAACATGCCTCTTTTTCCTCCTAACCTAGCGTTCACATTTCTCTTCTCCCCCCTACACACACCCGGCAATATTCCCCCTCCCCATTCTACCTCGCCCTTGCTTTAAGCACAGACCTTAAGGACAAAAGATTATGGGGAACTTGTTCCAGAGAGAGAGAGAGAGAGGTGGCATGTGTGCGGGCCTGTGCGTGTATGTTTGTGTGCCCCCTTTAAATATTCTCAGTTCCGATGGCTTCTCCGTGATGATTTTACACTCTCTTTAATGGAGGCCTTCGCCCGTTAGGAAATGATTCAGAGGCAGACAAATAAAAATATCTCCGCGAGTTTAGGGCCCTGTCTGGTCGGAAGTCCAAGTTCATTTCCAAGTTAAAAGGAGCGGTAGGTTTTCTCCCCCTAAAGGCAAAAAATAAGGAGGAGGAGGACGACGACGACGAGGAGGAGGGCGAGAGGTCTCGTTTGGCCTTATTGGTATCAACAAACCGGTACAGGCAAAGGTAAATCTCGCTGGGCATCATGTGGACACGGGGTTCTTGGGAAGCGAGCTTTTATATATGTATCCCCTTCTCCCATCACAATAATAATTATGCTCTCACATCACCACCACCACCACCACCACCACCATCATCATCATCATCATCATTAGTATTAGTATTAGTATTAGTATTAGTATTAGTATTTATTAGTATTTATTAGTATTATTAGTATTATTAGTATTATTAGTATTATTAGTATTTATAGGTATATTAGAAATACAACAATAGAATAGCCCCTCTGCTTCTCTCCTCTCATCCTGTTTTCAAAAGACTGGAGCCCATGAACACATCTGAATTTTCATAAAAGCGTAAGGATGTAATAGCAGTAGGCCAGCGCCGAGAAGTATCTGTTTCCTTCTTTCCACCCGCAGATGTGTCCAGGTATGTATGCAACATTTCTCGGCTTTCCTGTCCTGCTCTGCTTCTCCTTTTTTTTAAAACCGCGTTTTGATCTTCTTTCTGATGGACGGAAAACTGCGAGCACCCCGCTTGCCGATCCCAGGCGCCCCTAACCCGGCAGCTCCTCCAGCTGAAGAGCGATGGGCGTTTGGATCAAAATACTCATGGAAAAATTGGGAATAGATGTGGGAGAGGAGGATCATTAAAATGTGTGATTATATATATTACATATAGAGAGGTGGGGTGTCGGATTTGTCCAGCAGAGTGCCTTTTGACCAACAAAAAATTGTACCTATTACTTCGGGGCAAACCCCTGTGAGTTTGGCAGGGCTTACTCCTACCTGAACGGGTTCAGGGTTTACAATTCCAAAAGCGGATGTCTTTCTTAGCTGCAAGCGTAACCACTTGAGGAGATTCGTAACCGCCTTCCTGTCTATTGGGGTTGGCGTACAGCGTGTGTTCAACTTATCTGATAATTATTTTTTAAAAATCCATCCCAAGACAGTCTGCCAAGATCTCTCGGGGAACGTTTTACTTTGTGGTGTTTTTTTTTTAATTCTAAGAGTTATAATGGAGGTTAAGCAACAAAAAAAACTTTTCCAGCTATTTTTTTGAAACTCCCGGGAAGTACTTCCGAACTTTTTCCATGCTCTTAGCTTTTCTAGCTCGGCAACACTGTCTGCTAAAACTATCAGGCCAAAGAAATAACGAAACCGGACGTTTATCCCGGCAATACCCACCTGAGCTCCCGCCCCCACCCTTCGTTGAAGGCAACTGCTTTGATTACTCTATCTCTTCCGTTGTAATGCACTTCTTATCTGTTTTTGTTGATAATCTTCCTGAGATGCTCGCCTGGATGATAGAATTTTGTTTTGGGTCATAAAATGACGACCACGTTGGTGTATCAAAAGGGAAGGGGTTTTTTAGAAACAGAGGCTCCAAGCCCCCCAGCATATTAGCACTTAGAGGTAATAAATGCCCATACTTTCCTCTTTTTTAACTTGCCAGATATAAAGTGTTCTACAGATACAGGTGACAGACAGATAGACAGACACCCACACCCCCTTTTTAAAATGATCCTGCCCTAAGTTTACCATGTGTAATTAGCGGTGTAGGAATTTTCCCTCCTGAATTATAAGGCATGGTGGATAAATGCATTTTCCATTACTTTCCAAACTTAGTGTCAGAAGTCTGCCAAAGTTTTTCCCTCACGACTTCTGCCTGCTGTTGTTAGTGCGGCAATTAAAGCCAAGGTACGCTCCCCTGTCCCAAGACCCACGGGCACTTGCGTAACCCTATTTCCACACAGAGAACGGAAAGGGACCTCCAGACGAGAGAACTGCCAGTCTCTTTCACCCACGCGCCTAAGGCGAAGGAGCCTTCCTATCTCCGTCCTTGCCTTGCCTACCAAGAGAAGACGCGGGTCTTTCTAGCCCAACAAATGCCGTGCTTTGTCCTCTTCTCCTCGATTCAAACCAAAACAAAACTCTATATCCCCTTTCTTACGCATAAGGAGTAGAAAGTCTCCGACACTGATCCTAATCCAATGGGAATTTGGGTTGCTTGAGGTGGAAATCCTGCCCTCACCCCTGGCTGAGGGGGAAATTGCAAAATTATATCCTCAAGAGTGGAAAGAAAAACGGGAATTGTGTTGTTTGTCATGTACCTGTTTGTATGAAAGAGAGAGAGTCTGGCAACACAAGTACTGTATAACCCTTTTCGCCCAGAAGGGAGTCCCACGGATGTTTACTTGATGGTCGCTCCACATGTTTGCTTTAGGTGACCTGCGGACTGGCGATACTTCATTTGATGGGATTTCGACCATAGAGGTGGCGAACCTTCTGAGCAGAAAGACTTCTCAGAATTTATGGCTCGGAGAATCGCCCTGGCGCACTCTGAGAGGGGCAGCGCGTGGGTTCGGACAACTGGGTCATCCAGTGGACAGCTGAAACCCCATCCGGCTGCCAAATTGGAGTTCACCACCCTTCCCTTCCCTTCCCGGCCGGGTCTCTCCACGCTCGGCAGCATTTGGAGCCGGCCACTGAGCTATGCAACAGGAATGCGCGTCTGACATGTAAATAGACACCAGCAGAGGTATGAATTATTTACGGCTGGCATTGCCAACGGCCATCACCACCTATCTTAGGCGTTAAGGGCTTGAAACTGTCTTAATAATACAAGCCTTCCAGAAATGGAGGCTCGGAAAATAACTGCCTTGCCTTGGTGAGTTTGAGGAAATAGTGGCGTCTCCGTTAAGCCCTCACCGTTACCGTTAACTTTACCGTGTTGCCATTGCCACTAGGCCATACTGCCGGTTTCCTGTATTCTCTCTTCTCCGTTCTGCCCAAGGCCAGACGGGTGAATGGTTCATTCATACTGTACCTACTGTTTAGTCGCAGCAAACAAGGATGGGGGAGGGATTTGTGGTGCCTACGACAGAGTGCCTTTACGTTGCGTTTAGACTTGGGTTTAAAAATACAGAGAAAAGCAAGTCAACTGTTCTCGTTCTTCTTAATTTGGTCCATGCCTCCGTGTTTAACCTCATTATATACATCTGGCCCCTTATATCTGTATCTAAATACTTAACATGTATCCAAACACAATATTACATATTGTGGGTAATTTTTTTTTTAAAAACCCACACATTTAAAGTTGTTTCTTGACTACCGTTTACCAACTTCCAGACTTCCGAAATACAGTATATGATTTTTAAAATTTATGCTCTAGGATAAAAAGCACTCCTAAATCTATTCTCCTCCCCGCATCTTCAGCTACATCTTATCTTATTACTGTATATTACTTTACCTTCTTTTGTTGTGTCTTTCTGCACAACACGCATCCCCAAACCCATCCAGTCACATGCCATTTTCTCTCTTTTTCCTCACATCATTCTTAAAATCTAGTCTCTAACAACACTTTTGATAAAAGCAAGGAGAGGCAGACCAACTCAGTCGGAAAATAGCAATTGTTTCCACATGATTATATAGTTATTCCTTCTGTACTTGCAGGTGGGGATAAGAGTGTTGTGGCATGTTAAAGGCTAGCAAGTTTTGTTTTGTTTGTTTGCTTGTTTGTTTTGGCATCAGCTTTTGTAGACTCCAGCCCATGCTCTGGAAGCTAATACCTGATAAAATCTACTACCTTGAAAGGTGACTTCTTGTTGTTTTATGAAATATGTTTCCCAAGCTTTTCTAAAATAGGGAAGCAGACATTTGGGAGATCACAAGTGGAGTAAATTTGAAAGAATATATTTAGGACAACATAAACAGTATTAGATAATATAAGGCATATGGGGAAAGCGTCCGTCCGTCGGTCAGTCTGTCCCCCCCATCCATCCATCCATCCATCCATCCATCCATCCATCCATCCATCCATCCATCCATCCATCCATCCATCCATCTATCTATCTATCTATCTCTCTCTCTCTCTCTCTCTCTCTCTCTCTCTCTCTGTCTGTCTGTCTGTCTGTCTGTCTGTCTGTCTGTCTGTCTGTCTGTCTGTCTGTCTATCTATCTATCTATCTATCTATCTATCTATCTATCTATCTATCTATCTATCTATCTATCTATCTATCTATCTCAAGTAACTTGAAAGCAAGGGAGAGGGGGAAAAGAAAGTTCTTTAGAAATTAATAGGTTTTAGTATAGGGTTGTTAAATCCTGTTAACATATATTGAACTTCCTCTGGGCCGAGTTTATTTGAAGGCAGGTTGCACTGAGCTGAGTGGCATTAATTCCACAGTAGATTTGTGGGTGTTAGAAGCCTAACAGGTTTTTTGGTGACATGAGTTGTGAAACAGGCAACAGCCTGTCTCTTTGGCTTAGGGGAGCTCATTCCACAATAGGGAGGTTCCAGCACAATCACTGCTCAGTTGGGCTTAGGGTTTAAATCAACTTTCTCCAACTTGATGGCCTCCTGCTATCTGGGGGTGATGGGCATTGTGATCCAATACATATGGCAAAATGGGAACAACAGACACAAGGATTGTGTCTTTCGATTCTGTCATTTAAGAGTGAGCTCCCTTGAACTCAATGGGATTGACTTGGAAGCAAGTGTGGATGGTGGCGCAGCACATTGTTTTTTCTTTTGATGTGAGTGACACTTAAGAAAGCTTCTCTTTGATTCCTTTCTCCTCAAAAAGTATTTCTTCTCAAATGTAAACTAGTTTTTTAAAAAGGGCACATTCAGCCAAAAGTATCCATTTTAGTTTCAATTAATTTTTACAAAGCTGATGTCCAGTACCCACCAACATGGGGATAATCCTTTTAGTATTCAATGGGACTTCCTTCTGATGAGGCACCCATAGGGTTGTGTTGGAAGAGAGTCAGTCACATCTCCTCGACTGCAATTAAAAGGATGGACCTCAATCCTTGCATCTGGTTGGACTGGTGTCCCTCTTTAGTAATTTTAGTGCCTAGTTACACTGACATTGCGATATGGCAATATTTAATACCTGATCAAATTTGTAGTAAGGAAAATATGGGGTGCAGTGGGGGGAAACAGATTCTTTTCATGAGATACAGCATTTCATGGGAAAAGGGGCCATGAAGGCATGCATGGTCATAGCGGATGCCATTCTACAATGTGTGTCTACTCTTGTGAATATATTTGTAGCCATTCATTTTCCTACTTGGCACCTGAGCATCAGCCACTAAACATCCTTGAATGTTCTGTCCTTAATTTGTTAGTTAACAGGGGCAAGGCAAAGATCCTGTCACCCATTTTGGTCTGCCTGTGTTGCAGATGTCAATAGATTTATTTGATATTTATACCCATAAGGCAAAGTCAACCTGGGATAGTGTTTAATTGGGTTGCATTCTGCAGTAAACAAATAAATTAAAATGTACTTAACCTTATCCCTCTGTACTCTGTGCTTCGCCACCACACCCTCCGCCCCCTTTCATTTAGGTTGTTAGACTACTTTGTCCTCTAAATAGTTCCCACCGGAGTAGCAAGCCAAGGTATTAAGAGCGTGCCATTAAAAGAAACTCTTTTTATAGGAAACATGCGTTCAGTCTATGCAACTCTATTAATGTAATAGGAATAATACAAATAACACCAATAAAAGACAAGCAATGAAACAGTGGACCTTCAGGAATATGCATCCTACAAAGAGCACCATTGGCAACAGAGATAATGAGTTCATGGGGAAGCCTTCCTCAGACATGCAACCATTAGCATTCATAAGTATATGGGAATGGCTCTGAAATCCACTTGGAAATTTATCCAAAGCGGCACCCCTATTTCATCTGTCTGTCTGAAGCATGCAGACAGACACCTGCCAGGTACTGCAGGATGCCTATTAGAGAGAGTTCTGCCCACAGAATTCAGAACCTGGATATGCGGCAACTGTGTTTACCAAAAGTTGAGTCCCATTGATTTTAATAGGACTTGCTTGCCAATAGTCGTGCTTAACCAGGTGCAGCCCCAACTGTACAGATCCATCTCATTTTGAAGCCTCACCAGAATGCCGTTACTCAGAAGGTTTTAAAAATAATTTTGCATTTAAAAATTACGATTTTTATTTAATTTGTTCAATCGAAAATCCGCCTGTTTAACAAACAAATACCAAAAATCCCAGCATTTAATGCAGCTGATATTCAGAAGGAAAGCTCAAAAACGGAGCTTGGTAAGCTGAGGTTTTGGTGAAACATACCTGTACACTAACCATAAAATAGACTATTTAAAACAAAACAAAGAAAACAAATTGTAGACCAGAATTTCCCTGAAAGCAGTCCAATAGTTCAACTCTAGGCTGAAAAGCAGATCAGTTCGTTTCAGTTTTTAGCTGTTGTTGGATTTTTTTTAAAAAAAATATTTTTTTTGCTAGACCAAGACAAGATTTTAAAAATTGTCAATAGACTTTTTCGTCTAGATTCACAGCTGGCTAAACCGGCGATCAGATTCGATTTCTACCCCAGCATGTTCTGTACAGGCTAACAGTAAAATGGAGGCTTTTGTGTACCTGCTGTCCTCTCCCTCTCTGTAAATCGCTCTTATAAGTGTGTGTGTGTGCGCGTATGTGTGTGTGTGTATTCCTCCCCCCCCCATCGACTTTGAAGAGATGACAGATACTCAGGAAAATACTTTGGACAGAGTGCCCTACCTGATCTCAACAGCACAACAAACACTCAAGATACACGACTTATGTAAAAGAAGTTCTGAAAACAGATTTTTTTTTCCCCCTGAGGAAATCACAGATATGCTCCAGGCCCTCACTAAAGTGGGGGTGGGGAAATGGCAGAAGAAATCTCTCCCCACCCCCCTTTTAAACTTAGCTTTCCGCGGGCCTGTGGGTCGGGCTATCTGAATTGCAACAGAATCACATCTGGAACCTGGGCTCCTCATCATGGAGCGCTGGGGGACTTCTCAGAGACCTTATTTTCAAGGGAACTAGGGGCGATCCGAGGTTGACGTGCTCCTTGCTGTGGCAAGTTCTTGACTGAACTTTTACACTGTTTTTAAAGAATGCCGAGGGTGTAGCTTACCGCCACCATACACCCCTTTGGAGACAGTGTTTCTGTTTAAATAATTCATTAACGCGCAGCTGCGTCATGTGGCCACTCTCCCCTCTTCGTACAGCCTACAATCTGGGTCCCAAGAAATTTTTTTTTATAGGGCTGGAGTATAGTTTTGGCTGCTCTAGCCGGGTCGGGAGCGAAATCATCCGAACTGATTTTCTCATTACAAGACTTCCGCGCCTCCGATCGCCAACATATTTAACAGCCATCGCTCGGGAAGAAATGGAAAGGCAATTAGTTACCTATTCCCGCCCCCCGCCCTTAAGAAGGAACATAAAAATTGGGAAAGGTTGAAACGGAATACTGGAAAACTTGATAGCGCTCTTAGGACGACTTACTTCGGAGGGCGCTCCAAAGAATCCATTCGAGTGTATCTCCGAGAAAAAAATGTAACAGGGTCGTGATAGGGAACAAAATTAGCTCACTATTTCCAAGCTCTTTATTTTATACAGGCACGCTCTTTTGCAGAGAAGAGGGATTTGCTGCATTTTATCTGAAGCATTTTTCTTTCTCAATTTTCCTCCCCGCCGTCTGTATGCTAAACCCTCACCGTTGCCATATATGCAAGGAAAAGGTTTGAAACACACACACGCATGCACATATTGAACCAAGCTGAACTATACATCCTAAGACCTGAAAGAACGCACGTGAAACTTTCTTTCCTTTTGTTGGAAGCTTTCCTAAGGCTTGTGGTCTGTTCCCGTTTCAGTTCTGGAGTTCTGGTCTTTTCCCACCCACCCACCCCCTCCTAAACATACACGTTTACAATCGTAATCCTCAGAAAGCCAAGAGGGGAAACACCTCGGAAGACCGTCTTCTGCTAAAATTGCCCTTGGCTAAAAGCTACCCGGAGGTCAAGGGATGGGTGTGAGCGTTTAGGGTTGCGGGCATTGTTTCCCCATAAGTGGAACGGTCCCGACCCCAGGAAATGTGGAGGCTTTACCTGGACGCTCATACGCAGGTCTTTTGTGCCTCCCACCACAGACCTCCAGATTTAGAGGAAAGACCACCCAGTCTTTTGCAGTAGAATTTTGAAGACTAATTAATGTATTGTGGGTAAAGCTTTGATGGGCTGGAGCCCACTTTGTCAGATTCTCCCGCTTAGACGAGATTTGAGTTGACCGGGAGGGAGATAACTCACTGGGGCGTTTAACGTCTCTATTCATCGAGGGGACAAGCAGGCAAAAAAAGATAACGGTAAATTAAACGTCAATTGTGTCATTAAACCGCCAGCTCCCAGAGTAATCAAGACGCTATCGTGATTCTAGCCTAACTGATCCTCAAAAAAGCTCTT
The DNA here is from genome assembly GCF_051106095.1 of Pogona vitticeps. Lineage (NCBI taxonomy): Eukaryota > Metazoa > Chordata > Lepidosauria > Squamata > Agamidae > Pogona > Pogona vitticeps. The sequence goes on along the minus strand of NC_135784.1, from coordinate 166,320,055 downwards.
TGGAGAAGGTTCCAGCTTTTGACAACGCCTATTGATCTGAACGGGGAGAACTGAGAGGGCACGTATCTCTTTTCCCACGGAAATCAATGGGGCAGAGGCTTGGACGCATCTGTGCGCTTGATTTGAACCCAGGGAAAGGAATAGCTATAGCCCGGCCACGTGGTCGTCTCTTAAATGGCACAGAAGATGCTGAGGAGTTAAGAGCAGCCGAGACAACCTCACATCAAGACCCGCCGTTTGCCTAAGGGTGAAGAGAGATGGGACAATCAGGGGCGATGCCAACTTAGCCAGAACTTCAGTTGAAAACATGGGCAATTACATGACTCTCTCAAAAATGGGCTTAGGATGAGGCTGCAAAGGCTCAGCCCGTTCATCTTGTGTTCTTCTACGAGGTGTGTCTTCGAAATCAGATTCAAGCAGCACTCAGTTCTTGCCTCCCCACCTCACAGCTCCAGATTAATGTCAAAAAATGGAAAGGAATCTACATTTTCACAAGGTAGTGTACTGTAGACAGCCAGTTCAGGACAACGAAGGTTAGGTTTAAGATCAAAGACCAAACTAAGTCGGATCCAGCAAAGTTAAGTATTGATTTGCATTTATTCATGGGGAAAGAGTGTTATAAAATCAGTGATATTTCAAGAGTGAATAAATATTTCTTCATCCTTTGATAAAAGTTGGTAGGAAGTGGACTCAGCTGCACAAAATGATAAGTAAGGACATCATGAATTTATTAGCCTTTAAGGTGCTGCACAACTCTTGCTTAGCTTCCAAAATTAAACTTCTCCACAAAAATAAAGCATGAACCAGCAAAGAAATCACCGTGCCCCTGTCTTAGTTTATTTTAAATGGCTATGAAGGAAGCTTTCAGGGAGGGGAATAGAGAACGAATTGTATTTAGTATGTAAAAATAACAATTCATTCTTCTTTTGATGAGAGAGTATCTGGCTTGAGGTATTTTCTGCCTGGAGTACTTCTCACATTTCATTCTAATGGGAATTTAGGATTCTTGCCATCTGCTTCCTTCTCAAACTGAAGTATATGAACATATGAGAGTGGATGTGCAAGTGAGTCTAGAAAGAGTAACAGACAAGGGAGAGAGACAGAGGGAAGCAGTTTTCTTAAAACAGTGGTGGTGAAAGGAGAGGAAAGTGTCAGATAGTTGGATCCTAAAGACAGCTTGCACTTCACTGGTTGCATCAGATGGAAATTCATTCACATAAATGTCCAATATCCTATTGCTAGTCCCAACAAGCATTGACCAGTTGATGAATGGTAAATCAAAGCTTATGTTAATCCCATTGAGTCAATGAGTCCACAATAGTTTGGACTAGCAATATGATACTGACCCTAAGGCTTAAATTAGTAATTGCTAATTGTCCTATTGATGCCATGAGTCTGTTCTAAGGATGAATAAGGTATTGTCTTTAAGATGACACAGTTTGCTTCAGATGATGACTTGAAGTTTGATAAACTTCCACCAGTGAAATAGCAAGAACAAACTACCAAAGACTTTTGGGGCATTAACAATAATTACATACAGTAATGTCAAATTGATTCCTACTTAAGATTACCCTTATTAGAGCTTTCTTGATGTAGAATATTCAGGCGTGATTTACCATTCCCTTCTTCTGGGGTTCCATGGGACAGTACCCAAGCTACCTAGGTTGGCTCTTCTCCCAAAGACACAGTAGGGAATTGAATTTCCATCCTCTGGTTAGGCAGCTGCATTTCTAACTCACCTGAACTCCTTTTGTTTACTATAATAAGTCACAATTAGACCAACTGAATCAATGGAAATAAAGAAGGATTGACTCACCAAATCTGCAGTGATTCAACAGACCTACTCTAGACACAACTTACTACAGTAAGGATAGGATTTCAGCCATTGTGGATTAATGTTCATTTCCTCATTTATTAAAAATACCTTCTTACATACTGCAAATACACTATTTCTTATAGGAACCAGTGCACTGGGGTCAGTATGAATTTTCTGTTCTTTGATAGCTTGGGAATATTTAGGAAAGATGCAGTCTGGACTACAGCTCCCAGAAACCCCTAGCCAACATAGTGACCTGCTGGGGGATTTAGAGAGTTGTCATCCAAAATAGTAACTTTTCCATGGTCTGCCAGATATGCCAATGGATGTGCTGACATGTAACTAAGAGAAGTAGCATTTGGAGATCAGATGAAATCAAAGTTTTGTCTGTGGCAGTGGGCCTGCTGCAAATTCTCTCTTAGGTCTGCCCCAGTTGTAAATTGAGAACCATGCACATATGAACCAGCCCTCTGCTGTGAATCATTATGCCCTGAATAATGGCCAGGTGCACATAAATGTATGGTGCAGCCTGGCATCGATTTCCATTTCATTGTTTCTGTTAAGAATGCTGGAAAAATGACTTGAGTCAAATTTCCTCTGAAACAATACAGAAAACAGTGATATCGCTTTTATTGGGAGCGAGTATGCTCATCAAAAAGGACGTGGTGGCGCTGCGGGCTAAACCACAGAAGCCTGTGCTGCAGGGTCAGAAGACCAAGCAGTCGTAAGATCAAATCCACGCGGCGGAGTGAGCGCCCATCACTTGTCCCAGCTCCTGCCAACCTAGCAGTTCGAAAGCATGTAAATGCAAGTAGATAAATAGGGACCACCTCGGTGGTAGGGTAACAGCGTTCTGTGTCTAAGTCGCACTGGCCATGTGACCACAGAAGATTGTCTTCGGACAAAAGGCTGGCTCTATGGCTTGGAAACGGGGATGAGCACTGCCCCCTATGGTCGAACACAACTGGACAAAAATTGTCAAGGGGAATCTTTACCTTTACCTATGCTCATCAAAAAATTGCATGAATATTCTGAGAACTGTCTGACAAGTGTTACAGCAAACTAAGGTATGAGAAAATTAATGTGCTTCTATGGGTTTATGGATAAATATACATTGAATACATTAACAACAAGAATGAACATCAACAAGCAATTCAATGCTCCAAGCATTTCTCACAAATCATCAGAAGCAGTCAGTAAGGACACAATTAAAACTACATGTTCTTCTTAACTTTTAACCAGGTAGAAGTGCCCAGTTCAACCTGAGTTAAATTTCAGAGCTGATCATTTTTAAATTTATCTAGATGAACAGATAGAATGGTAGGTAGACGTCATAGCAGATGAACCTACAAACAGATAAAGGTGATGACCTCTGAGGTGTTAGGATGGAAAAGTCCTCTGGAAGGGATGCCACCATCCTCTCAACTTGCATAGAACATGGGGAGAATAGCCCAAGTTTTGGAAGCAATGGTTACTTGAATTATGCAGTCATAGGGAACAGGATCATGACTATAGTCAGAAAAATGTGGAACAAGAAGAGCAGCACTATTAATATTCATTCAGGGCATAAAAATACTTTGAATCAGCTTTGTATATGGTCTCAATATTCCTCCTAATTTTTGAGGGAGCTCTTAGGTACATATTATGCCATCAAAAGCAAAGCAAAGCAAAGCACCCCATAGTGCTTCAAGCACTCTCTGGGCGGTTTACAAGTGAATTATGCAGGCTACACATTCCCCCCCCCCCCCCGCGAGCTGGTTCATTTCACCGACCTCGGAAGGATAGAAGGCTGGGTCAATCTTGAGCCGGCTACCTGGGATTGAACCCCAGGTCATAAGCACAGGTTTGGCTGCAGTACAGCAGTTTAACCACTGCGCCACGAGGAATATTTGTCTTTATCTTTTGCAAGTGAACTGCCCTCCCACCCCTGCCAAAGTTATATTAATGGGAGCTCTGATAACAGAAGCAGTAGGAAGCTTTAAAAGTTATCCCCCCACCTCCAGTCTTCAAGAACCTCACATTGTCCAAGGATTCTCAAAGAAGGCTCAGAGAAAGGCTCTGAGATTACATTTGCAAGTTCCTTTACCAGCCTTGGATGCAGTTCATATAGTTCTGACAGCTGACTTTTCCCCACCCCCAAGTAGCTAGGTGGTAGCTAGCTAGGCGGTAGCTATGTTCCCACACCACCTACCATATCCTGGTTTTCCCTCTTGCCCCAACCACAACTGGAAACCCACTTTTGTTATTTTTCACTTCTCTTGTTAACTCTGAGCTTATTCTGAGTTTTTGCCTTCTTGACCTTCTCTCTGTATTTGTACTCTTCCATGGTGATTTGCCCCTCCTGCAGTCTCCCATATATGCCTCTTTTAAATCTCAGTTCATAAAACAACAAAACTAAACTGAACTAAACAAAAAAACACACCTTCCTATTAATCACAGATCTCACTTTTATTTAAATGACTGTCATTTTTCTTTCTTGTAGGAATTGTTTCCAACTGTGCCATCAGTAGCTCAGTCTTTAAGAAACATCTATCCATTGGGAATTCCCTTCTTTTTGAGTATTTCTATTTATTGCCTCTCAAAATATACAATATTCCCCCCACCACAAACCAAAATGACTAGAATATGGGGTCATTTCTCTCCCAACTACCTCCTGGTGTCTTCTCTTTTCTTCCCTGAGTCCAGTAGAGGTAGCAAAAATAATCCAAGAAAAGAAATGGCCAAAGAGGAAGAAAAATCACTCTCCCAAATCAGAGAAAAATCCAGTGAATAATGCCAAAGAGGCATGCTGACAGCAGCAAAAATAATCCCAAGAAATCAGGAGGGGAATTCCTACCAAACCAAACCAAACCCCAAGACAACATGCAAAGGGGGTGGGAAGGATCAGAGCTGGAGTCACAGCAGGCAGATAATCTGTGGTCCAAGATGGAGAGCACCAGGACTTAGCCTTCTGTCCAGAAGTCCCACAAGGCACAGTTGAAGCACAGAGCATCCCTTACAGGTCTAGGCCATTTTACAGATGCAAAATTCTCCCTCTCCCTTCCTGGATGGTCTGATTGGCTGCTGATAGCAACACCCATGATACTATTGGGTGAAAGAAAAATTGAATAAAAGAAAGAAATACAACAAGTTCCAAAATATTTGTGTACCCATCTTTCATTAACACAGATCATTGCATTAGAGAGGCTCTCTTTTCAGTAATCAGAAGAAGAAGAAGAAGGCAAAAGGGGAAAAGAGCCTCTTTTATGTTTTTTTTTCCAATTTCTTTAATATATGGAGGTTCTATTCTTAAACTTAATTTAATAAGTAGTTTTATCAAAAGTCCAGAAAGCCCATCTGACTATTTTCAACCCTTTGCCTTCCTCAGCATAATGAATCCCAAGAAACCATGGGTCCTCCTATCAAGGTCCTCGCCATTCTGACCTCACTGAATAGCTGTTTCCTGTTGATGAAGAACATAGCACTATTTGGGGCAATTAACAATATAATAATAAAATATCTAGAACAGAATTAACACTAAAATCAAGTCCTGAATCAAAGAAGAACAAAGAGTATTAAAAGTAGAAGAGGTGGTGTAATTTCTAAATGCAAGAACATTTAGGAGGCATTAGGCCAGGCTGGATTGCATAGAAAGGCTTTTCTATAAAAAGAAGTCTTCAGAAGCATTTTGAATGTCAGGAGGAAGGGAACCAGGTGCAGCTCCACTGCTAGCTGGGTACAGAGTTTAGGTGCCACTACAAAGAAGGCCCAGCCCCATGTGGCACCTGAAGGCCTGGGAAGATCTAGTGGGATGGGTGTTCTTTGGGGAAAGATGGGCTGAGAAGTAATGTGGTCTCAAACCATAGATGGCTTTGTATGTGACCATCAATACAGTACCTTGAATCTGATTGGGCTTGAAAGATATAAGTTGTTGTTTCCCATTATTATTATTATATCTCTTTTCTTTGAAGGTTTGATGATCTCATCTAGGAGGCCATAATCAAAGTGGCTTGGAGATCTGTAGGAGGCCCTCACAATGATGCTACTCTTGCCCCCCCCCCCCCCCGTCCTTCAGCTTTTGCCCAAATGATCTCTACCTACCTTTTAGGCTCCAAGTCATAGATCACCTCACTCTCACACATATTTTCAATATAATGCTTCTTATCCTCTGTTCTTGTGAAGGCTGCTCTTTTTAAACAAGTTATACCCTTCAACTACAACATCCCAGTCATCAGACTCATCCTGCCAGGCGTTGATAATGCTTATTGAATCTTACCTGCTTTTCTGTAAACTCGCTTTGGTGGGGAGTCTCTGTCCAAAGGGAAGCCTGATCGTGTAGCTTCAAGGACACAGTTTGTTTCCTGATGGACCTGCATCTCTTCTCACATGCCTCCAAATGGTGGCATCCTTCCCTGTTCTTCCTCCCAAGAGGTATCTCTCCCCTCCCCTGTTGCCCTTCTCGGACAATCTGCTGTATTCTGTCTAGAAACACTTCTTACAAGATGAGCCCAAAATGTGGGGAGGCAGGCCTCAGGCAATTACTGTGAGTGTAACTTTCAACATTCTCAAGCAGGAGGACAAACAAGTCCCCAAAATTGCTGTGCACTGCAGTAGCTCAATCACTGTCCATCATTCTTTGTCCTTTATAGGTGTTGAAGCAGCACTTCTGCTCTCTCCCTCAACCTTCTCTCTTCCAAAACCCAGAGTGCCCTGTGTACTCCCCTGGTTCATGAGCTTGCTAGACACCTAGCTGATACCAATTCTGCCCCCAAACCAGGCACTGACTCATTTCTTCTCCCCCATGCAACATGTGCTTGGAACAGAGATGTGGCTTCAGTCAGACAGAGGAATTAAAAGCACACAAACAAAGCTCCAAATAGTGTACGCAAACAATTAGCTGAAGTCAACAGACACAATCTCATCCATTTTGTTTCTCTCACCAGACACAAAACATCCTTTTTGACTCAACCTGCTGACAAGCTCACATGTCAGATGCTGCTCTATATACTTTTAGCAAACAAGTGGGACATACCATTGCTGCTGCCAGTATTACTGTTATAGTGATAACAATCTAAATGGTATTTCTTTCTCATCAGATCACTTGCTCCCATTTGCCCTTAATACCAGAACACAATTATCCAGGAACTTATACATGTGAGACAGAAATCCCAGTGTGGTTTGTCTGTTGACTGCTTTAGATTCCACATGGCCAAAAGTAGTGTCTATAGATAATCATGATAACAATAAGAATAATAATAGAAAACAGATTTTAAAAAAAATCTGAATTAAAATGCATGCTGTGAAACACAATCTGAAGGCAGGTTTGAGCATTAACTCTTCCCCTACTTTACCAGCAGAGCTGATTATATTCTGAAGATGAGTTGGCATCAAACTGGATTGTCTTCTGGAAAGAAAAAAAAAAACAGAAAAAGATATGATCTTTTGTGAACTCCTAAAACTATCCTCAAACTATTTCCTGTTAAACTTTTCTTTGCCCTTCCAGACATGGACTATAACAACATAACAGCAAAGCCAAAGTTACCATTTCTGATATCAGATTTGTGTCCATTAGGGGATACATTTTATTTATTTATTTGAAATATTTTTTTACCCCATCTTTCTCCTTGAAAATGATCCAAGGCAGCTTGCAACAGTGAAAGACAATATTTAAAGTTGAAAATTAGGAGTATACAATGGTGGTTAACATCATTAAAAGACAAAATTTAAAGCTAAAAACAATGAGTAAAGAGGCATCTCATTAAAAGGCAATAGTAAAACTATGAAAAATAAGTATATAATTAAAAAACCAAATACCACCCTGAGAAATGGGAAAAAAGAACAAAAACACGAATAGTACTGAAAGCACAAGTAGTACTGTACTATAAACTCAGTCAAAGCAGTAATACATAACAATCCATCTTTAAAAAAAATCACACACAGGTAGTTAGTTACTGAGAGAAGCCTTGCCTGAAGAGAAAAGTCTTTGCCTGCTTGAGGAAGGACAGTAAACATGGGGCCAGTCTGGGAGTAGCAACAGAGAAGGCTCTATCCTGTGTCCCCATCAAAAACACATGTGAAGATGGCAGAACTGAGAGAAAGGCCTCTCCCGATGACCTTAACGCCCAAGACAGCTCATAATGGGAGATATGGTCTTTGAGATAGCTTGGATCCAAGCCATTTAGGACTTTATAGGTTAAAACAAGCACTTTGAACTGTGCCCGGAACTTGATCAGCAACCAGTGGAGCTGCTGTAACAGGGAAGTTATGTGATCCCTGTAACCAGCCACAGTTAGCAATCCGGCTGCTCCATTTTGGACTCACTGAAATTTCATTGGCAGCCCCACATAGAGCATATTACAGTAATCGAACTGAGATGTAACTAGGACACATGTCACAGTGGCCAGATCAGATCTCTCAAGAAACAGACACAGCTGGCACACTACTTTTAATTGTGCAAATGCACTCCTTGCTACTGTTGAGACCTGAGCATCCAGGCTCAGGGATGAATCCAGGAGCACCCCCAAACTGTGCACCCCTTTTTTTTCTTCAAATAAATAAAGTGTTCTTTTGTGTAGAGACTGTCACCCCTGATAATCACTGCATTACCCAATTGAGACCACTCAAACATGTAATCAACAATGTACATCTCATTCTGAATAATAATATTTCCTTTTTCCACACAGGGTGGCCAGCTTGTACTAGTTTATCCCCCACCTTTAAATGACTATTGACATATAAGAGACCAGACCATACAGACATGGAGTTGGATGCAAAGCCCTGCGACAAGCCTAGATGATGGCTATATTCCCACATCTTCCCTGACAGCCCTTTTTCAGGCCCCAACAATGCCGGTGGCAGCATCAGGGACAGGGGCTTGCTTACTCGTTCCTCTGCTTAGATGATTGGTGCCATTTTTGGCCAGCAATGTCTTTGTGTAGTCTGTGTAGAACAAACAGGACAATCTCTATGCAGTAGCACAAATGGAGAAAACAGACACCAGAAATGGCAACACGCCACAACCAGTTTCAGAACATTTAAATCTCCAGAACAGTGTGTTACAGATCACAAAGCAGTTGCTGTGGAGAAAAAAAAGAATTGCAAATTAAGATTAAAAAGAGAACAGCTGAGGTGGGCTATATTCATAGATTTCGGGGTGCATTGAAAGGACTAAATACAGACCAAGGTTTCTAAGAACACTATATATATATTAATTCTCAGGATTTCTCCACATTCTTTAGTCTAGCTATAGCCAAAGAGTTCTTCTCCTTGACACTATGCCATCTCAGGTCAACCATTTAATTGTTGATAACACACTGTCTATGTAATCTGCACTTCAACTGATCTATGCTGGGTTATTACCATTCTAAAAGCCCGTTACCAATTTAGGTGTCACCTTCTTTTTCCCAACCCCACTTGGTCCCAGCCTCCAGCAAGTATCTGTGGTTTAACTATTATATTGTTATGGCCCACATGTCTGAGGAAGGACATTGCAATCCATGAAAGCTGGCAATCATCATAGAACTGCAGAGCTAGAAGGGACCCTATAGATCATCAAGTCCTGTCCTTGTCAAGAAGACATAGTGGAGAATCAAACTCCCAACTTCTGGCTCTGCAGCCAGATACTGAAACCACTCCGATATCCAGCAGTTCTAAGAGATAGATCAGTTAGTCTCAAAGCTTCCACATTTCTCTTCTCTTCTTTGGCTATACACTGAGTTATTTGTGAAAGTAAGATGGTTGCCTCAGCAGGCAGATGCCAGGGAACAGAGGTGAGAGGAAAGACAGATATGGATGCCACAAGACCTACTGTATGTCCAATTAGCTAGTCTGTCACCCACAAATGAAGAGGAGGATAGTGCACCATCATCACTGGGGTCTTTAACTCTCAGCATGATTAGCTGACATACTGGCATTCTATGGCATTCTGTATTCAGTTTCTGAAAGTGGAATTGGGAAAGGGTGGGTGTAATCTGGATGAAGCCTCAAAATAAATGGTCTATCCTTGTTTATGTCCCATCTTTCCTACAAGACTTCATAGAAAGGCATGTGGGTTTTCCTAATCCCTGATGAGAGGTTTGTGAAGTAATTTGACTTACCTGAGCTGAGATAATTAAACTGGCTTTGTAGCCTAAAGCAGTTTTTTTAAAAAAGCAGATCTTCCAGCTGCATAAATGCCCCTTTAGAATCCACACACAGAGAGAGACACACAGACAGGAAAAAAACACAAATCTTCTCCAGGCTGAGTGGCTGCTTTAGTGTTTGTAAAGTACAACTAAAGTTTCTGCTCTCACCTTCCTTCAGCTTTTGTCATAAGTCCCCCAGATAGGTGGGGTATAAATTAAATAAATAATAATAATAATTATTTGTGAACTTAGCAGCTGGCCTAAACTGGTAAATTTTACACTGCAGTCAATGGAGACTGAAGATTTTTGGTACTGATAAGGGTGACAAAGTAGAGATTCTGGTCAAAAAGAATACAGTAATTTGTTTTAATATGGTTTGGGCCATTTGATTTAAATATGGAAACCAAGTGCTTCCTGACCATTACATAAAGTGTGTTATATGACCTTGCCCATCATTTAAGTTCTTAACAAACAGACACATAGAACCAGCCAGTTCTTTTTTTTTTTTTCTCCAACTACACATGTATCAATTTTCAACTCTCTACTAGATCCCATTATTAGTCTGGACCCCTAAGCAGGGTTACTCAAGATGGAATAGTCAAAGCTGGGATGCTATATAAACATACATTCACCTTCTCCAGGAGTAATGATCACACCAGCAGAAGAGAATTGATAGTTTCTATAGTGATGGAGGCAGAGAAGCTCCTGAAGCGAAGCTACTAGGCAGCAGCCAGTGGTTAAGGATCTTTCACAGACAATGACAGTGATGCTTAAATAAACTCTTATTAGTATTGTGCAGAAGAAGACAACTCAGCCATTGCTGAAAACCCTATGATGAGATAATCCAAAATGGAACTAGAGATCATGTTGGAAGACACACTCCTAGATCGGAAGGCACTCACTCAGATACTGGGAAAGAACAGAGGACAAGTATGAACAGTGCTATGACAAATGACTCAACCAGATTACAGACAAAAGGCCATCTGATGGCCAGAGCCTTACTGCTTTTACTGCTTTGAATATGTTTTGGTTGTTGCTTTTGTCTACCGTTTTCATGTGGCATTTGTTCAATACTTTAAAATATTTTAATGCTTACTGTTTTTAGCTTTAAATATTATATTTTAATGACGTACAGTGTCTCTGATGTACAGGGACCTCTAAGGAGAAAGATGGGGTAAAAATATTCTAAATAAATAAATGAGCACAGAGGTGCTGACCAATATAGAAATCAAATAGGCCATGCAATTGGAAGGAGGAGATGGAGAATCCGTATTCTTTCTTCCAAAATAGGATCAGGAGCAGTTTCTTATTGCCATAATCTAATATAAATAACACTTTTGATTAATTCAAAGACCACATAAAGAAAAGGTCCTAAACTCATCTGACTGCGAACCAGAAAAAAAGTCAGTTGAAACCAGAAATATTATCAGGAAAGAGTGTAAAAAGACTATTCCTGTAGTAAAAAGAAAAGTCTAGATGGGTGATGAAAGAAGCTCTTACAATTCTTCAGGACAGTTAATAAGGAAAAGAAAAAGGTGACAAAACTAGAGTCAAAGCCTTGAATGCAACTGTTCCATGACTTTCATGTAGAAACAAAGCAAGCTATTACAATGACCACTGAAAAGAAATGGAAGAGCACAACAAAAGAGGACAAACAAGAGATGTCTTCCAGCAGATCAAAACAACCAAAGGGAAATTTAAACCTAAATTAAGAGTGCTAAAAGACTATCAGGGAACATACCATCAGACCAAGATAAAATACAGAAAAGATGGAAACAATATACAGAAGATATAAAAGGATGACAGATTTCTTTGAAGCAGAATCTGCAGTTTTAGAAAGTGAAGTGAAAGCTGTTCTGAAAGCACTAGTAAGAAATAAATCACAGGTAGAATAATGATAGAACTATTCCAAAATGGAATAATCGGCAGATGGAATCTGCCAAAACCCTAACAAGAATACGCCAACAAATATGGAAGATAAAACAATTGCCCATACAATTGAAATGTTCAATATACATTTCAATCTTCAAGAAGAGAGATACAGTACCAATATGCAGTTAAAATAGGGTCATTGTACTAATTTCTCATGCAAGCAAAGCAATGCTTAGGGTTTTGCAGCCAACATTTTTTTACTACGTGTATGTGGGGCAAGAAATGCCTGGTGTTCAAACTGGATTCAAAAAAGAAAAAGATAGTTCGGAACATTAGTTTCTTCTTTATGTATTACAGCAAATGTTAAACTGATGCTGTCCAATTTTCATATGAGAATAAAAGATTTGCTAGAGGGAACAATAATGCTGGAAAAGGCTGAAGGCAGCAGGAAAAGAGGTAGACCAAATATCAGGTAGATGGACTCCTTAAAGAAAGCCAAAGTCTTGAATTGACAAGAGCTGGGTAATGTTGTTGAGGACAGGACATTTTGGAGGTCATTCAGTCATAGGGTCCCCACAAATCAGAAGTGACTTGATGGCATGAAACAACAATCTGATCCAATGCAGCAGTTGAATGGCTGTGTCTTGAACTAAGCAGGAGGTTTCAACCCATTTGTAAAGGCAGCATATTGTGTAATTAATGTGTAAGAAAGAAGAGTCCTAATGTGGAGATTCTGAAACATGCCTGGGAGTGTCCATAGGTTTCACTTGGTGAATCAGCCTTATGTGAGAACAATGGATACTTTGTGCCAAACTTTGATGTACGGGCACTTCGATCTAGACTGAAAACACTGTCCTTTACAGAGAGTTTAACTCTGTCTAGAACAGGCTGAATATGGAATGTTAATTCTCTGAACTAATGAATCACCAAGAGGTAGGTCAGGGTCAGGATTGCAGAAAAGCCAGGTCCACCTGGCCGATACAACTGATCTGTGTAGTACTTGGAAACTGAAGTCATTTACAGCTTGATAGTCTCCCTCCTGTATCAATGAACCTTTGGCTGAAATCCACAGCATAATTTATGCCACATAAAGTTGATGTTGTCATCCAATGTGGCAGTAAATGTCTGTTATCTATATCCTCACCTGATCACGTAGAGATGTTTAGATAAAACAATCATGTACTCTAGTGTCTGAAGAAGCGGGCTTCAATCCATGAAACTCACACTGGAATATAAGTGATAGTCTTAAAACAACTACAGTATTTTTCTTTTCTTTTCTTTTGCCAGTAATAGAAGTAATGGCTTTCTAAAGAGTTACTTTAAAAGGTTTACAGTAATCCTTTAGTAAGGATTACTCCAGTAGTGCATGGAGAGAGTTTTAAGCATTCTGATGGGCTCTATAAATGTTAAGCAGCTATTACTAGCACAATTAAGTGAGATTTGTTGTTGTTGTTGATGATGATGATAAAAAGACACACAGACATTGTTCTGCTGTACAATAAAATGCAATGTAATTACACCATCACAAACACTTTAGTGAGCAAACAGAAACACATAATTAAAAACATCTAGTACTGATAATTGCACAATCTCACAATTAAATTCCCTACCTAAGTATTCATAAATTCAGTTATGTTACTCACTTTTGTCTGGTTATATCAACTCCAATAACACAACATGTTTATTGTTATAAGCCATTGCTTTAACCTGAGACCTTTTTCCCACTCCAAACTGGTGAAAGACATATGAGTTTGAAGCCTTCAACAGAAAGCTACATTTAATTTCCCATCATTTGAAGTTTCTAGATCAGAGGCAATAACCTTTCCATATTTTCCTAGAATCCCACAATGAACATGGGAGCTAAAAAATCTAATTTTTGCAAGCTTTAGTCTAGACTTTCCAAATGCATTGTAGCTCCAATCCTATCAAATGGAGCACATCATTTGAATTAACTTAAACACACCTAACTTATTTAAAATATGGGGAAGACATGAAGTCAACCATATGGACAACAAAATCAAATTCAAAATTGCTGAATTTTGTGACACATCCACCACAAGAACATTAAATACCTATGCTCTTCTTTATTAAAGCTCCAATAATGGGAAGGGAATCCATATATAGTTGTAGGAATATTATAGATATAAATATTATGGCGTATATTGTGATACCCAGTGTGATGTAATAGATAGAGTGCAGATATTATGATACCCAGTGTGATGTAATAGATAGAGTGACAGACTAGGACCAGGAGGCCTAGTTTCAAATCCCTGCTCAGCCATGGAAGCATACTCAGCATGCATGTGCGAAACTGTTTTAAGGTAAAGGTTCCCCCTGACATTTAGTCCAGTCGTGTCTGACTCTAGGGCGCGGTGCTCATCCCCGTTTTCAAGCCATAGAGCCAGCATTTATCTGAAGACAGTTTTCGTGGTCACATGGCCAGCGTGACTAGACATGGAATGCCATTATCTTTCCACTGTGGTGGTACCTATTTATCTACTCGCATTTTACATGCTTTCAAACTGCTAGGTTGGCAGGAGCTGGAACAAGCGACGGGGGGGGGCATGTGAATTCGATCTTACGACTGCTGGTCTTTGACCTTGCAGCACAGAGGCTTCTGCAGTTTAATCCGCAGTGCCACCATGTCCCTTGAAATTGGTATAACCATCTTTAACTATCTCACTTACTTTGAAAGTCTCTTGGGGTCTCTAAAAGTTGGTTTCAACTTAACGGCACATATTGCATGTTTAGTCCAGAAACAATGATCTGAAACAGGTGGAGATTTCCCTTTGTTTCCATACATGCAAACTTTTCTGTCTAAAACTGAATTGGCATTATTGGATACACACATGCTTATATTGATGCATGAACACACACAGAGAAAATGTAGGCCATCTTGAACAATGGTGCAATCTCTAGGCCATTTACAATTAAACATACAGCTTCCACATATCAGATGGGGAAGCTTTCCAAGACATAGGAACTACATCTTTAAATTCTAAACAGACATCTGTATTCAACAGATCAGCAGAAGGAGTGAGGAATTTCAAGATGGTGGTGAGGATTAGATGTGGATAGACCCTTCCCTTAGGGAACAGGATAAGAAGAGGGATACAAGAAAACAGATTAATTAGTGTGATGTGATCCTAGCCAAGGATGAAACTGGGAGTAGGAAAAGCAGGATGCAAATATATCAATAAAACATTTAAAAATGCACAAGAACTAAGTGAATTCTATAGAGCATTTGCACCTCCAGTGACCTAAAGAACTACTATAATTTGTAAGGTTTGGACTTTCTGGAACAATGAGTTGGACACATTCTAATTTTCTTTCTGCCAAAAAGATAATATTAAGAAAGAAGTGGAAGCCAAAGGTGGTGGCACACAAAGTAACCCCTTCCTCATCTAGACTACTCTATTCCATGCAGTTTGAGAGGATTAAATGTCATGGCTCTCCTAGCTCTCCTAGCTGAGTCCTGCTCAGATGATGAAGGCAAGTACAACCTGCCTCAGCAGGAGAAAACCAGGGTGAGAGAAGATCATGGCAAAGGGCATCACAACCATAGAACTGACCTGAAAAGAGTTCCCACTAGGAAGCATGTAAGTGACACAGAAGCAGAGACCTACGGTAATCTTAAGATCTGGTGCTCTTCAAGCAGCCCTCTTGTTGCTGATTTTGTTGCATGTCCAAGTCCAGTTCCATCTGGTATGTGTTACAATAATCATTTCCAATCCTTCTGAAGAGTAGGCAAATGATGCAGATGAGTCTGAGAAAAGAAGTGTCTATGCAGCTGGAGGACTCCGAAGATCAAAGCTCTGTTCCTTCTTTCTGGTTTGATTCCATATACACTCCATCCTCATGGAGTGAACTGACAAGCAAGCGTGTTTTAAATGTGTCCAGTAACTGTAAGTCCTAAGCAGCATTTTTGATGGAGAATACAATTCAGAGGAGCTTGAAGAAACCAGAAAGTGGCGTGGCAAGGATTCAGTAGTGTTGAAAAAGAAAATACCAAAGGGAGTTCAAGGTCTGAAGAACTGAAGGACCACTAACCAATGGGCAAGCACAAGAAAAAGGAGACCTGAACCTTGAGAAAATTCAAAAGAGAATCTCCCTATCCCAGGCAAGATAGAATATTGAAGCTACATGGGTGGCGGAAGGTAAGAAATGCATTTACATTATATAGTTCACAAGAAGTTTTTTTTTAAAAAAAAAAAAAGATGGGATGTCATTGGTTTCCCAAGGGGCTGATTCAAAGATGTTGAAATCCTTTTGAAGAAGTTCACCCAGTTCTAAAACAACTGACATATTCCCACAGACGTACCAGTAGTGGGAAGCCAATCTCACATGTAAGAATCATCAAAATTTAAAGCCACTTGTGTCTTCCACAACCAGCTGATTCGCCCAACAGATTAAGTCAATGTCATTAGCCCTATTGAACTGGACCAGCACATCACTGTTGAGGAAACAGCCAACACCTTAAGTTCTCTCCATCTCCCCTTCTGGCTTTCCAAGTCATGTCACAGAAGATTACACATGGGACCATTGTAAAGAACATCTGGTTTGCGATCTATTGTCTGTTTTCTGGATGGACAGAAGCAAACCACCCTGGATGCAGCCTTTTTCACTGATACCTGCAGAGAAGTTAAGGTAGTCAATGATCTTGGTTTATTTACACTACACATACACAGAACTACGCTTCCTTTGGCAGTCACCGTACAATCCATACACCTCACGATCTGTTACTTCTGTAGTTGTCATTGATCAGGGGGAATCCCATCAAAGCAGCAGACTTCAGGTGCCAGAAGAACCAAGAATATTTCCATATGGTAACAGCCACAGTCAACCAAGTCAGGCACATCACTTCTGCTCCCAAAGCTTTGTGAGGTCATAGAAGTCACCACAGATACCTTTACAAACTGCTATATGCTCTAGGCAATGCTTGTATCCACCAAGTTTTCTTTGGCCTTGGCACAGAGGGCTTTGGCCTTACTCTGATGAATTCACAATGTCATAATTGTTTAGTTTAATGACCAATGTTGCTGATTGTGGCCATTTTGATCCCTAAGACGCCAATAGTGGTGGTAGTGCCAGTGATGGATACTACTCTATGGCTACTTGGTCTGCCCTCCTTCCTTTCTTTCTCAGATTTTCCACTAACTAGTTAACAAAAAGAACTTCTCTAAATTCTGGCTTTCAGTGGCCCTACACAGAAGAAAGGTGTGATATGCATCTATATGACATAACATTATTGGCATTTATACACTGCACACCTTTTTTGTACACAGTACCTTGGTACATAAGTGGATCTTAATACCAGCAGAACAGGCCACCTAATGAAATTATGCCTGAAGAGAAAAGTTTTTAAAAGAGTTTGTATAGCTCATGCCTTGCAGTTCCAACCTTCCTATCTCTGCCCAAAAGCATGCTATTTTGGGTTACCATATTTTTTCATGTATAAGACTGTACTGTTATCTAAAATCTTTAGACTGTCATCTTATACACGGATTGTGGGTCATCTTATACATGGAAGTAAGCTGAGGAGAGGAAAAAACAAGTGGAGAGGAAAGCAGGGATCAAAGTGATCCTACAGTGCTTTGATCCCTTTCCCCCTACACTTGCTAAGCCCCACTTAGATTTCTTAATTTTGGGCTAGAAAAGTGAGGGGCGTCTTATACATGGGAGTGCCTTATACACGGAAAAATGTATGTGAGATTACAGCCTTAGCCTCACTGAACTCAATGGAAAACATCTCTGAATTTATACACGTAAGATTGGGGTGTTAATGTCCACACTATATTAGTTCTACCCTGTTTCCCCCAAAATAAGCCCTAGACTGAAAATAAGCCCTAGTATGATTTTTCAGGATGCTTGTAATGTAAGCCCTACTCCAAGAATAAGCCCTAGTTAAGTGAAACCCCACCCTCCATCATTGTGCAGCAATCAGAAGGTGGCATGACTGTATTAAGAGTGGTCTTAACTGACCAGATAGGCGGGATATAAATAAAATAAATAAAATAAAATAATAATTTGAATAAATGTTGATTGTTGTACATGAAAAAAAAATCTCCTGAAAATAAGCCCTAATGCATTTTTGGAGCAAAAATTAATATAAGACCCTGTCTGATTTTTTGGGAAACAGTAGTTAAGTCTCCTGAATTTGAAGTTTCATGTGATAAATAGTTGGCATTGTTTCTATCCCAAAACATCTATTCTAAGATCACTTCTTCTATCTCAATAGTAATCGTAATAGCATGATGCTATCCTTGACAGATCAATGGGATGGTAAAGTACTTGGTCAACCTCTGAGTGGTGGCAGAGGTTGTAGAGCTCAGAACATAGTATAGGTAAAGCTCACCTACCACTCTGGAATAATAAAACCAAGAGGTATCTCACATACTGTGTGACTTAGCTGAATTTAATAAATTGGTTACTAAGTTATTTTTAGATTTCGATAGATGGTCACCTTTAAATTTTGCCTTTCGGGAAAAGGTTGATCAACTCATTATGAATATTATATCTCCAATTGTTTAGGTCCTTCATAAAATGTTGTTCTCCATACATGGACAATAATCTCAAACCATTGGCACCCCAGTAAAATTTCTGTTTTAGAAATGTTTATGGGGTTTCCTGCTCATTTTAGCTCCCATTGAACAAGGCACAATATCTTTCAGTGAAGATGGCATTGACTTTCCTCATCTACTCCAATGGTTCCTAACCTTGGGTCCCCAGATGTTCTTGGACTAAACCTTGCAGAACTTTCACCACCAGCTGTTTTGGCTGGGGTTTCTGGGAATTGTAGTCTAAGAACATCTGGGGACCCAAGGTTGGAAGTCACTGATCTACTTACTGCACTGGGCTTATTTACTGTTCTCCCAAGTTCTCTTCATTTTGTCCCAAAGTAATCTTATGTTTGTCTCTTGGTCCACCTACTGTGTGTGTATCCAACAATAATCCAACTACCCTAGGGGCTGTTGGATTATTGCACCAATTGGTTCTTACCTATCATGGTTCTGGGATTTTGTGTTTTTCCTACTGATGTTCTTTTATTACTTTCTATTATTGTTATGTCTGGTTGTGTTTGCCACCCAGACTATTAGCTTTGCTACTAGTTCGGCTAGATGAAAATGCAAACAAGCAAGCAAGCAAGCAAACAAACACATTCTGAAGTTTAGGGATATATATATATATATATTTTCCAGTGTCTGCTTAATAGCCTCACCCTTGATTATAGCATATTAACTACTAGATAGCTCAGTGGTTGAGGTTTCTTTTCCAAACCAGTGACTGAGAAGTTTTATTCCCCACTGTAGCTCTTTGACATGAGCTGGACTTGATGATCCATAAGGTCCTATCTAGCTTTGCAGTTCTACAATGTTTGTTTGTTTGTTTGTTTGCAATTGTGCCCCGTGACTCCAAGCATAGCATAATCTCCACTTTTAAAAACAATGGTCAAAATCCTACTGGTGCTCCCAAAAGGTTTGCATAACTTGACACAACTAATTGTGACTAGTTGAAGAGGTGTTGTCTGCTTCTTTGTTAAGCAATCAGGGACATGAGTAGGCATGAAAGCAAGATGAGCCTTGGCAGAGCATCAGTCAGCTGCAACCTTACACAAGCAACAAAAACATTTTACTCACTTATTGAATTAGGTTTTTTTAAGTAGCCCACAATATAAATTGGGTTATAAATATTTGTACATATTCTTGTTTCTTCAGATTATATATAATATTTATTGTTAGATTATGACTATGATAGCAAGGTTTCAGAATGGAACGGAACTGAACTGTGTTATTTTCCTTTATTCACAAACCTTGGCCTTGGTTCCCATATCCTCTCTACCTCTGGATCTCAGTCTGTGATTGATTCAGCAAAAATGATATCCTGTGAATACTGGACACCAGAACATCTTTTCAATAAATGCTTGAAATTGTTTGATAATTGCAGGTGTTGTAACACACATTATGTGTGTATAAGAAACACACTGTCCATTCATATCTATTCACAGCTTCTTTGGGGAGGCAGGTTATTACTGGCCTTCATTTTGCACTGGAGCAAGCTTTGAGTTTTGCAGATGTAGATGTTCTCACCTATAACACACTTATTTCCTGGTAACTAAGCGACAGTTAATGGAAATGGATTTTCTGGACAGATTCCAGTGGAGTTCTTGCACCAGACCTCTCTCCTCCTGCTGCCCACTGTCCACCTGAAAAATCTAGTAGGAGGGTTGGGAAGCGATGGGAACCAGGTTTTGGCACTGTTGAAACCATGGAAGGCTGGGAGAGGGGTCCCTATTCTGCTGGCCATGGATACTGAAAATAAGTATCCAAGCATGCAGGTGGAGTGGGAATCCCACTTTCCTATTATTCGATGGGTTGATGACTGTGTAACTCTCTCTGGCATGCAGATGGCAACTCCTAAGGGATATTTGTTTGGACATTTGGTCTTCTTCTACTGCAGCTCATGCATAGATTGACAACATTGCACTGGATTGGGCTTCTCCTCCTTTGTTCTTTATGTGTTCCTTCCATTTTGCATTTCATAACTTTGAGGTTTTTAATAACTGACCACCTCTCTAGAAGGATTTTTTTCAATGGAATCCTGACTGAGAGGAGTGTTGTTGTTTCCCACATTGTTCAATCTCCTTTCTTTGCCCCAAACTGTTAGAGCAGTACGACAATGGAACCAATGACCTTGGGAGATAGTGATCACTCCATTGCTGGAGGCATTCAAGAGAAAATTGGAAAACCATCTGTCAGATCTGATTTGATTTGGATTCCTGCACTGAGTAGAGGTTTGGACTTGGTGGTCTTCTAGGCCCCTTCCAACTCCATAATTCTATGATTCCATGTTGCTTTGGATCAAATAATCTCTTGAAACCCTAGGAGAACCTTCAAAAACTTGACCCCCACCGTTTTAAGTCAAACACGGTTTACCTAGTGTAAGCTTTAATAGACTGTAGCCATTGCAGTCCACGAACGCTTATGTTGAGGAAAGCTTGTTGACTTTAAAGACAGAGCAAGGCTTTTTGTTGTTTTTGCTGGAATGGACTAACACAGCTACCTCCTTGGAGACTGCTTCAAACATTGGTTTGCCAGAGTCAAAAGTAAGGAGAATGTGTGCACCTACTTTTAAACCATCTTCCATGCTTTGGAAAAAGAAAAAGAAAAACCAACCAGCCAATTCAACCAAACCAACGTTATCTTGTTGGCAGGATTTATTTATAACAACAACAACAAAAGGCTTCCCCCCAGCATAGTGTTTTAGTTCTATCACGTTTTTGTAGCTGATGAGAAGGAGATCTTCGATGTCCTATTTTTAACTCACTCTGTACTCATGTTTCTTCACCCAAGAATGCCTGAGACAAGGTTCATGGTAGTTTCCCCTTCAGAAAATGGTTACAACCCTATTCACTTTATCTGAGACTAATCCTCATTATAGTCACTGTCACTTGGTTTGGAGTAGATTCACATATCCTGAGCTTCAAGGATGGTACCTCATGTCTCTTCCTGTCTTCAATGATCCTTTTTGGATAACAGGATGGACATGATGGTGGTTAAAAAGCACAGATAATAAATAAAATCCTCGACAAGCCAGCATGTCTCAGAAGTAAACCTCACAAAGTCACAAGGAAGTGTTCTATCACTGCAGTGAGCAGGCACAAAGGGAACTCCAACTTATGCATAAAGGGCCAAGACAGTCCTCTGTCCCAACATAAGCCAAAACAGACTTTATAAGTGATGCGAGCCAATTTCCTGGATAGGCCTCTGAGAGGAGAGTAATAAATACGGGCTAGGATTTTCACCCAGTGGTGAAAGGCACAGTGTGGGGAGTGACCAATGGTCAGTGCAAGATAATCAAGAGTCGGAAGGTTAGCGAGGAGAAGGAGCCTAGTGTGTAAACGCAAGTGGGCACTCAGACAAATAATACTGTCTTCATAATAAGGCAGTACTCCACCCAAACTCAGATGCAGGAACCCTTTGCCCTGCACGGGAGGTGCAGAAAAGGACCCGCGCAATGGAGGTCTGTTCTTGAGGGGATGTGTGGGGGGGGGGGAAGGAAGAGAGGCAAAAGCTCTCCGAACCCTTTCCATGGCATCTTGCAAAGCCCGAGGTGGAGATCCACAACCATTTTAGTTCCAGAGACCTAAGAAAGGTTCACGTCTACTTCAACTCACTCACCAATCAAGCCAGCTATGCCGGCAAGGCTTGTTATTCTAACCATTTCCATAAATTAGTAAACCAAGTAAGATTTATGCAGAAATGATGGGAGTCTCGCCTCTTTGTTCTTCTTCCTTTAGATTAGACAATGGCGTAGACTTCCCGGTTGGAGCGGTAGTTTTCATTCCTTGCTGGTCACTTTCCAAATCTGCTTAGCTGCTCCCTGCAGATTCATTCTTTCTGCTGCCCCACCGACCCCCTTCCTCTGCTAGCCGTGCTCCAATTTTGTTTGTCAGAACCCCATCCCTTAAGAAACACAGAGAGACTATTTCTTTCATACAAAATAGTTTAACAGAGCTCCTGCTTATTTTTAAAATTTTATATGTAATGAATGTATTAACTTTTATATATATAAACTTTATATATAAAAAGTTTACCAAAACAGAAAGATTTCTTTCCTTCTTATATATAATATATATGTATGTGTGGGTGTGTCTGTATAATATGTATGTATGAACACACACACATGCACACATGTATGCACACAAATATATATATATATATATATGGAGAGATAATATTATTTTGTCTACATCCCCGTGGCTAGTTTTGTAGAAAGGAAGTAACACACATGCATATATATTTATATCAGAGAGTTCCTCTGTTTTTGATAAATTTTATATATATATAAATTTAATATATACATTAAAATAAAGAATAAGCAGGGGCCTATTAAACTTTGTAGGGTCATAAGCGTAGGCATCTAATGTTTATTGTAACACACACACAACTTTTATTTACACACACACATGTGTATATATCTATATAATAACTGGAGGATTTTCAGTGTTGGAGTGGATGTGGAAATACTCAGATTTGGGTAGCAGCGCAGCACGACGGGCCCGAACTTGGGGAAGAACTTGAACTTGGTAGCCTGTAGTAATATAACTGCTCTTTCAACAAAGCTCCCTGTTGCTTGTTTACTAAGAAGGTTAAAACTACTGTGGAGACTGGTTTATTGGCAAGCAGATCCCTCCTCTTTGTACTAAGCTGGGTGAGTTGGCAAAGGCCTTCCTCAAGAGGACCAAACCTATGCATGTTTATTCGGAAGTAAGCCCTAGAAAAGTCAATTGGGCTTGCTCTCAAGTGAGTGTGGGAGCTTTTTTAAAGTCTGTTTATTAAGTCTCTTCTGCTCAAAGGAATTAGTTCCAAAGCAAATAGGCAGACATTCACTAAAGGTAGAGGTCCAACGAAACTGGAAGGGAGATGATGGCTGGAAGCCCGGTTCAGGAAACACTTGGGTGCAGTTGGCAACATGCCGAACCCTCTCCTCTGAAACAAATCTTCTTGCTTCCCAGGTATCTGAGCTTCACAGAGATGTGATACAATTCAGGGTTTTGTGTTTAAAAAAAAAAAAAAAAACAGTCGCGCGCTCCGTCCCTCAAAGCAAAGTTCCATGAAGGTATTGCTTGGCTCAGAAATTTAATTCAAACAATGCAGGTTGAATTAAAGTTCTGTGCCAAGCAATATTAAATTCCTAATTTAAACGTGTTCATCAAAAGTTAAAGATCCCATTCTCCATGTAATGCCATGATCTTCCTGAGACTAACTGGAGTCCTAACTAAAGCCGTAACACGTTCCTTCCTTCCTTCCTTCGTTTCTTTATTCCTTCCTTCCTATTTTCTTGGACTTCCACATTCTAACTGGCGAAATAATAATAACAATAATAATATCACTGTGTCTACATAATACACTATGATTCCTTCTAGTTGCAGCGAATATTTGCCGGCTATTCTACCTCTTTTACGATCCGTCTTGATAAATACACAAGATGAATAATTTTTTTAACGTGGTAGGACAGGCCCCTCCACTCACACATACACACAAATGGGTTGGAAAGGGCTAAGCACCTAAAAGGACATGATTCTATTCCTACCGATTTCTCTCCATTTCAACTAGAAAATAAAGGGTTGCGGTTTATCTGTATCCCCGAGGTTCTTCTGAAAGGAATGGGATTTTAATTCGAATATTCTTAATGTCGGCCGGATACAACGCTAAGATTTCACTTTTTAAAAAAATTTATAAATCCCCTGAAAGCTGATAATAAAACAGAGGGAAGAGATACAAGTCTGTGATATATTACAGTTTAAACCTAGTTGTTTCTACTGGCGATGTGGAGAAGATAGAAGAAATCGCAGACAGCCATGCTCGATGCTTTAGAGAAATGTAGTCGACTGAACTTTTTCCAAGCAGAGAATAAACCACTGTTCAGACTTTTAACATTCATGCCTTCCTGTTCTCGCTTTCCTCCCTTGCCAACCTGCTGTTTAGCTGCTGAAGCAACAGCGATTTTTCCAAGAATCGTTTAAATTATCATTTTTGGCAAAAAGACACCTCAAAATTGTGGAAAGAGTGTAGAAAACTACATTGTAGTTTTATATGATTATACTCAGAATTAATTTTACTTTTTTATCTTTTTATTTCAGCTTTTTTAAAAAAGTTATATGTATAAAGGAGCAAACTAAATATTATTTGGGTGTTTCCTTACCAAAACGATATCTTTGATGTATATATGTTGGCGCTAGGATATGGGAGGAAATGCACGACATTGCAATCCGTTAAAGACTAGCCGTTTTGGGGTGTCCCCCCCCCCATTTGAACTTTCGTGGACCTAAGGCCGGTTCCTCAGATGGAGGAGTGCAAATAAATGGGGCATATATAGTGTCGGTGCAGATCTTGAAATCCCAGTTGAAATCAGTGTGAAGTTTTGCATTTTAAAAGGGAAGGCTTTTCTGTAATTCAATTCAGCCTGACACTGTGGGGTAGGATAAAAAATTTGGTCCTGGATGTTTTTGATATTTTAGAAATTCATCCACATCCCAGGAATTTGCTCCAACATTACTTGGACTTTACAAAGGATTTTAAAGGGCATATCCAATATAAACATTTTTAATTGCAGACCATTTTAATGGGGTAGAATTAAAAACAAAGAGAACATTTCTGTGTCAGCTGTGGATCTGGAGGGGAAAAAGAAAATTAAGAGACTATTTTTTTAAAAAAAAGCCCAACGTACACACTTTCCTTCTCCCTTCTCTTTCTTTTTGGCTTTTCTGAATGGCATCCATTTTTGTTTGTTTAGTCTGGTTCCACAACGTGACTTCAACTGGAAATTTATCTGGGAGTCCAGTTATGGCAAATTAGGTTGTCGTTTTCCATACCTTTGCATGGATACCTTTACCCTTTCAGGTGGCCATCTATGTGGTTCCATTGTCAGCCTTCCAGGTAGCTAAGACCCTTTTGGGCTAAAATTTCTTGAGTCTCTCTAATGATCAGCTTATTGGTTTACATCAGAGGCGGGAACGGATGGGGGAACTGAAATAAGCAAAAGTTGTTTTATTGGCTTTAAAGAAAGGGTGGACTTTGGTAAGATGGAGCTTCCTAGCTTTAACGTTCTGGAGTGGAAGGTTGAGAGTTCTCATCTTGCCAGTCCTAGAAGGAGATTTATAAAGCTCATTAAAGCGGAAACTGTGGATTTCTGATTGGATTATATGCGTTCAGAAATGGAGGCATTTATCCAAAAATGACACCTCACTCCGAACCGTAGGCGCTTTGAGAATTACAGCCGCCGGTCAAAATGAGGAAATGTGAATTCCACAATACAATATTACCTCTTACCCGGAAACACAGGCTTCGGCACTTCGTCCAGCAAGTCGTTCGGCTGTGTGGGTGCGGATGGAGGTGGAAATAGAGGGGCCCATCAAGTACCGAAGTCTTTGGTTTCAATGGCAAAGACTTATAAATTTAGCTTCATGTTACATCAGTGGGAAATGGAGGTTGCAATCCTTAGCTGCGAGTAAGTCCCAATGGAACTCAATGTATAGGTAAGTTCGGAATAGGTGTGACCAGACTCGCTGCATATGTGATCTGCCCTGGACAGGAAGGGGACCTTACGTCTGCCTCCTCACGGGTTGCTTCTCTTTGCTTCACGGGAAGAGAAGAGCTCCTAAACTCAATGTCTGGTTTCCCCTTCTCCCTACCCCCGACCCCTACTTCTTTGGCACTCATCGGCCCAATCAAGCCCGACTCAAGGCTACAGGGAGGCTGATATTTCTTTAAGGCTTAGGCTGTGACCGGAATCCTTCCAAGGCAGCCAAGGAAGAATGCCTGGGATCGTGCCCTTACGTATAACTAAAACTGGGAAGGCCGAATAAATGTGCATAAAAATAAAATAAAAATCGAACTGCTTCCAAAGGGCAGCCAACGGCGTCTTTCAACAGATAAACTTCATGTCTGAAAAATCAGCAAGCTGAATGGGTGTAGTGTCCTGGAGTGTCTACATTGTAGAAAACGTCTCCTAAAAGAAGAAGGCGGTGATGCATTAATAAGTTGCTCTTTTATACATGCTTACTTGGGAACGAGTCCCGTTCAACTGAATAGGGCACACTTAGGGAGGGCTCATCATCAGTAATAATCGTGAATAATCTCCAATGCCTCGCCTCTCTTCTTTGTTCCCTTTTCTCAAATACATCTCTATCCGTTGGTTTCCAACCCGTTCTCACTGAGTGGGATTTAGATGGTAGTGAGATTATATTCCTCAGGAGAGAATCCGGTTATTATGATTTGTTTTTTAAGTAAGGGGTTTGGTTACAAAAGACTACTCTTATCTTTGGTATCGCTGATCTCCTCTTCTTCTGCCAGCCATATTAAACTGATATTCTCAGGGTCTGTTATCAATGTTTGCCACTTTGAATCGCTCCTTGTTAGAAACTATTTAGAAGAAGAAGAAGAAGAAGAAGAAGAAGAAGAAGAAGAGGAGGAGGAGGAGGAGGAGGAGGAGGAGGAGGAGGAGGAGGAGGTCTTTGGTGTCCCCCCCCCCCGCCCTTCTATTCTGCTTGTAACATAAATGTTAAAATATCCAAAAACAAAGGGAGGCAATATCTCTATTATTAGCACACTTTTATATTAATGAAGGGAATCCAATGTAGTGTAGTCGATAAAGTGACGGACTAGGATTCAGGAGACCTGGCTTCAACCATTGCCATGGAAACTCACGAGGTGAGGAGGGGGCAACTGGCAAAACCACTCCTGACAACCCTCACTTACCTTGGAAACCCTATCAGGGACGCTATAAGTCAGTTCTGACTTCACTTAATATATTATCAAAACACCCGGAACCTTGAACCCTAGAAAGGGGTCCCCCTTCACCTAGAAGTTTAGTTTGTTTTCTTTTGTACTGTAGGCTGAAATAGATAGCATGCTTCTCTTTGCTTTTATGGGGATAGTAGCCGTTCCCCGATATCCAGTGTTCTGTAGTAGACAGACAGATGGAATAAGACTCAGGATTCGTGGGTTCGAATCCTTGCTTTGCCATGGAGACTTTCTGAGGGGTGTGGAATTGGTAAAACCACTCCTTAAATATGTCCCTTACTTTGAAAACCCAATTAGGGTTGCTAGAAGTCAGTTTTGACATGGCGGTGCATAACACTTAACTGTTGTTTTTGAGGGCACGTGGGGAATACCGAGCCACTGGCCGGAGATCCCTCACCCCATCCCCTGTAAGTTGAATGAGTTCGTCGCAAATGTATTCCAGGGTTAAAGACCAGGATCCTGTCGATGCTTATCTTGGAGCAATCCCGCTTCCTACTAGCAAGCTTACTTCGGCTTGCTATTTTTGAAAGAAAGGAATAAAGAAAGTAAGTCAAACAGACTCTACCGTGAATATTTGGCTGCAATGCCAACTGTCTAGTCGCGTACCTGTTTCTTACGAGTTACGTCTAATTCTCACGTGCCACCTTATACGGTGCAAAGGCCGTTCTCGGCAGCGCCTGAGAATAACTTTCTTGTGATATAAGTTCGACAGAAAGCTCCAAGCTTCTCTTTTCATACCAAGAAAACAACGATCGCTTTCCCCCCTCTCCTGTGAGAGGGGGAAATCTTCTCGTAAATCCACTTCTGTGGATTTACAAATCCACTTCTGTGGATTTACAAATCCACTTCTGTGGATTTACAAATCCTCTTCTGTGGATTTACAAAGGCAAGGTGAAAACCACTCTTTTCTGGAAAACTGTTCTGAAGAAGGGGACTGCCTTTAGGCTGCAATGTTTATCTCACTGATGCTGGAGTTAATCTTATCCCTATAAATGCCATCTTTGGCTGCTATCTGCCGTTTTTGGTAGAGTTCCAGGAGACGTTTACAGAAGCCTCAGTGTAATATGTGTTGTTGTTGTTGTTTCGAGTCTCTAAAAGAAAGAGAGCATTCAGACCCCAATTGGCCTGGGTCCTCCGCCTCCATGAGAAAGTCTACATTCATCCAGTGTAGGAATCTGAGTGTTACTCTTGGAAGTAAAAAGAGGACTGATTTGCATGGCTTAGCGGCAGTGAAAAAGTCTTTGACAGTAGATTCGAAGGCCTACTCAGAAGTAAATCACTTTGATTTCACTGGGGGTTCCTGCCGGGATAAGTTGTTCCTAGGATAACAGCCAAATTAATTGATACAATCCACGCGTTTGGAAAACGTCCTGGAAAGTTCTGCAAGGAGAGCAATCTGGTATGTATGCTTGGCTGGAAGTAAGTCTACTGAACTCAATGGGGTTTACTGCTGAGTTAGACGTTCACAGGACTATTAAAAAACCTCCTCGTTGACAAGAGCTTTATTTAGCTGGGCATAACTTGACTGGACAGACAGTCAAGTGATGCCCATCAAGTCCAGCCAGTGGCTTTTGGGTATTTTTTAATTCTTTATTTTAAACGAGATACACCTCCCTCTTAACTTTAAATTCTTATCAAACTGAAAACCACCACTGTAACCTTTGCCATAAAGGACTTGTGTCTGGGTAGATGTGAAAGTTAACCAGAAAAATATCAAAACATGGTGCTGGAAAAGTGCTTAGGGTATACCATGGATAAAGGGGATCTATACTAAATCAAGCCTGATCTCTCTCTCTCTCTCTCTCTCTCTCTCTCACACACACACACACACACACACACACACACACACACACACACACACACACACACACACACACACACACACACACACACTCACATGCACGCATGCACGCATGCACGCACACACACACAGAGCAAAAATAGCTAAAGTGAGGGGACTGTAATTTGAACACATCATGAGTAAACAAGATTAAGTGGGAAAGATAATTATAGAATCCTGAAGTTGAAAGGGGCCTATAAGGTCATTGAGTCCAACCCCCTGCTCAGTGCAGGAAGACAAATCAAAGCAGATCTGCCAGGTGGTTGTCTAAATTCTTCAGTGTTAGAGCATCACCACCTCTCGAGGCAATTGATTCTATTGCTGTACTGCTCTAACAGTTAGGAAGTTTTTTCTGATTCTCAGCTGAAATCTGGCTTCCTGTAACTTAAGCCCATTATTGCATATCCTGCACTCATGGATGATTGAGAACATATCCTACTCCTCCTCTGTATGACAGCCTTTCAAGTATTTGAAAAGTGATGTCCTATCTCCCCTCAGTTTTCTTTTCTCAGTTCTTTCCATCTTTCCCCATAAGGAGGAAAGGGGTTTCCAGCCCCCAGACAGTCCTTGTTGCCCTCCTCTGAACGTGTTCCAGTTTGTTGCCCTCCTTCTCGAAGTGCGGTGGGAAGGCTGAGAAGTTTGAAAAGTAGTGGGAAAAGAGGAGGACCACATGTGAGATGAAACCTTTTGATAGTCACTGATTCATAGCGTTATCATAGGAATCAATTTAACAGCACAGTTAACAACAACAGAGATTAATAGAATTGCATGGTAGAGGAAAATGGGAAAAACCTTTGGCTTCCCCATTGTCTTGGACTTCAGCTCTTAAAAGCCTCAGTAGCATGGCCAGTGTTGAGATATTAATCTTGGAATTGCTGCGCTGGAAGGGACCCTATGGACCATCAAGTCCAGGCCCTGTCCGGGAGGCACAGTGGAGATCTGAACTCACAACCTTCGGCTCCATAGCCAAATACCTGAGCTGTAGTTCGAAACATCTGGAAGGTCATTGATTCCCTGCAAAACTTCCACAACTTGCCCCTTTGTCAAGCACCTACATCTTTTTCTAGGCACAACATGTATCAGTAAATTTCAGACAAACTTTCTGTGCTTATTTACATTGGCCAGTATGCTTCTGTAAATAGACTCAGTCAATGCTAAGTCAACACTTATGGCAATGCCATTGGATTGGTTGATTTCCTTTAGGCAGGACTAGAAATATGGTCACTACATTTACAACTGCTTCCCAGAGAACCTTAAGAACTCCAGACCTTGTAGGTTGACAAACAGGCCTGCTGAAAACCTCAGTGAGGCTTGATCAGCTTTCAGATTCTGATGCCCCTCATCCTTAGATCTATCCTCCCAGCGGGTACTAAGGAATTATGATTTCAGTTAGAATCAGATGGCAGCCTTTGGGGCAAACTAATTTCCACTCCCCCTTTCCACTCTTATATGCACACCCTAAAAGGTTTCAGTGTGTAAGAGAAGCTGAGAGCAATGCCACCACAAGGCTAGATTCCAGAAGCCTGGACTTCTAAGAGGGTCATCCAAGGCAAAATGGTCAGGACTGAGATTCCAAACAAAGATACACCCACTCAGTTCAGGATTAATGGATGCATCAGCAGAAAAGCATGAATAGTTCCAATGGTGATGGGGTGGAGAAACTTGTGAAGGACAGTCACTGGGCAGCAGTGGCAGTTGATCTTTAACAACAGAAGTGACACTCAGGCTAATTTTTTCAGTACTGTGCAGAGGAAGGCCATGGTAAACTACCACTGAATATTTCTTACCTTGAAAACCCTATAATGAGACCATCTAAAATGAAATAATAGATAGTGCTGGAAGATCAGACTTCTAGGTCAGATGGCACTCAGTCAATTACTGAAGAACAGTGAAAGACAAGTACAAATAATACTGTTGCTAATACAGTATGACAAGTAGTTTAAAACTAAAAGGACAACTAGAGGTTGATATGCACAGGTGAAAGGAAAGTTTGATGCTGCATAACACATACAGTTGGGACATGGAACATGAGAAGTATGACGTATGGTAAACCAGAAACTTTAAATCAAGAAATGAAATGTTTACATTTTACAGTACTGTACTTGGCGTGAGTAAACTAAAATGGGTGGAATGAGATATTTTCAGTTTCAAACTCTACGAAGTGTTTTCCTCTGGAAATGACAAGTTCTGAAGAAATAGTGTTCTAATACTGAGGCAAGATATTGCACAGTGAAGGGCAAAAAAACCCCAAGATCTGAACAATTACTGTATCAGCCAGACACAGTGGAAAAGCTGTCAACATAACCATCATTTAAGTCTCTATTTCTACATTAGATGCTAAGAAAAAACTGAAAGCTTTTATGCAAGCATCCAGGAGGAAACTGATCAAACAGAAAACAAAGCATGCTGATAAGGGAAGGATTTTAATGACATTTCACATTTTCTCTGCAACCTACATTTGAACACATAAACAAGTTCAACCACATTTATGAGGAATCTGTCCTTTTCCACCAGATTACTTGTAAACATGTTCAAACCAACCTATAAGCTGAAACATTGGCTGCAAGAAAAAAAAATATGTCATAGAAATCTTCCCACTACGGTCATTATAGGTGATGAGAACACAGAAGTAGGAAACAAAGCAGAACCAAATGTTACTGGAGGTTTGGACCCAGGAGCAGAAACAAAGCAAGATAATGACTCATGGAATTTTGTAATGCTAGCCATCTGTTTTTTGCAAATATATGTTTTAGGGCGGCAACCTAGTGGGATCTGTACATGTGGACATAATCAGACAGCCAATAGATTTCTTTGAAGTGGAATCCAATTGTGAAGAACCTGCAGTTTTAGAAAGTGAAGTGAAAGCTAATCTGAAAACATTAGGAAGAAATAAATCACTTGGGGTAGATGAAATCCCAATAGAACTATTCCAAGACTGAATCTGTCAAAATCCCCAAATTCCAAC
The DNA here is from genome assembly GCF_051106095.1 of Pogona vitticeps. Lineage (NCBI taxonomy): Eukaryota > Metazoa > Chordata > Lepidosauria > Squamata > Agamidae > Pogona > Pogona vitticeps. Next base: position 166,288,155 of record NC_135784.1, on the reverse strand, counting down.
AAATATGGAAAACAAAACAATGACCTGTTGATTAGAAGTGTTCAGTATACATTCCAATCCTAAAGAAAGGAGATGATAAACTGTACAGTAACTATAGGATCATTACATTAATTTTCCATGCAAGCAAAATGATGTTTGAGGTGTTGCAAGATATATTTTATCATATACAGAGCAAGAAATGGCTGATGTTGAATCTGGATTCCAAAAAGGAAGAGGCATCTGTCATCATACTGCACATACGTACTCAGCATTGGAGTACATCAAAGAATTTCAGAAGAAGATAAATCAGGGCTTGATAATAACATCAAAGGCTTTGTGTTGATCATGAGATGATATGGAGTGTTTTGAAGGCTTTGTGTTGATCATGAGATGATATAGAGTATTTTGAAAGAAATGACTTGCTCCAGTATTCAATTATCCTAATATATATGTAACCTGTTATGACAGAATACAGAGAGACAAAATGGTTTTCTCATAGGCAAAAATGTCAGAGGATTATATATTTTATTTTCCTATCTGCTCAAGCTGTACACCAAATGTATTGTATGGAAAGGAGTATTAGATTCAGGTGAAGGAGGACTGGAAATTGGTGGAAGAAATGTAAGTTGTTTAAGATATGAAGAAGATACCTTATTATCTGTGGAAAGCAATTTTATTTATTTTATTTTATTTTTATTTATTATTGGACTTTACCCTGCCCCCCCCCTAAACAAAGTCTACTTGGGGTGGCTTACATGGATAATAATAAACACAACAATATAACAAATATAAAAACCATCCATAGACACAACTTTAACACCTGTTTCTAAACAACACATTGCCAAGATGACATAGCTTAAGAAAAGAAAAATAAGGATAAGTTAATTGACTGGAGGGAAGGCCTGCCTGAAGAGCAACTTGATCTGGATTCTGTATATTTGTCTTTCTGTTAGCCCATGGTATCTGGAAAGATCTTTCAAAACCACAATTTGATTTATCTATTTTTTTCCAGTCAGTTTTCCCCCCCACTGTGGTGCAACTTTCACACTGAGACATAGGAGTTATGAATAACATAGTATGGGCAATCATGGCCTTTTTCTCTAGTGGCACAGATTTCTACTTTTATCCTCTCTCAGCTTATTCCTGATGTTCTCTTTTTTCTAGTTCTTTCATAGATGCCCATCCAAGTATCAGTATATTTTTTCCAATTTCTTGGCTGCAGGCTCCATTTCGATCAATGATTAAAAACAAATTATAAAACATCAACAAGTTTGATTTCCTCCTCGTCAGCATCAGTTACACAATACTTCTACTGTAATTAGGAACGTGCACTACTGTTGGATAGGCATACAAAATCAAATAAAACTAGGGTTTTTGTTCAATTTTAGGGCTGTAAAGAGAAAGGAATTGGGGTGCAGGCTGTTAATGCCGAGGAGAAGGTAATCCAGCAGCTCTTTTTTATTCCCAGCTCACAACAGGCTAATTTTCAAAAAATTCTTGGTTAAAAGCTGTCACCAATCTTCTCTCAATTCCAAGCACTTTGCACATGGACAAACAAAATGCTCTGGCAGTGTGGGCCAAGAGTGGTGAGGCACTTGGACTTCGATTTAGGCCAAAATTAGCTCTGATCTGTTTCTAAAAGGTCAACTTAATTACAGGCAAAACAAGTGAAACATAGTAAAGTTACACAGACTGCTTTTACCATCTCCTAGGCAAGGTACCTGTACATGATTAGCAACAGGCAATCTACAAAATGCAGCTATTTTAAATCTAGCTGAATTTGCTATTTGCCTCAGCTTGGTTCAGCCTCAGCAGCCTTCTTACTTAGGATGTGGATTCCCATGGATTCTCCTTCCCTGAGAATCCATATTCCTTGAGGCTAAGTTTCTCCTGATCTCCTGGAAGGTAGAAGACAAAGAACCTCCTTTATTGTGCTGTGGCTTTTCAGCCCTTTGTTTCTTCCTGATCTTCCTGAGCCCAATGGAAGATCAAAAGGAGCTTTTGATCTAAACCCAATAGCCTGCCTCTGAGACAGAGGTGAGCTCTTTCCTGTTACATATTCACATATGAAGAGATTCAGGCCAGTGGATCACTGTCCTTCCCTTCCTACACCAAAGATGAATTTTGCAAGTCCATGCATAAAGGGGGCACTTTGAAATATGTATATGGCATCTGCCTGGAAGCTTTTCATAAAAGTGTGGCTTTGATAACATCTTTGATGCTTTAATTTATGTCTATGGGCACCTGACCTCAGGGTTCTCTTCATATAGTCACAAGGGCAACCATAGGGCATAGTAACGAGCCACTGTTCATGTGAAGACAAAGTATCTCCTCAACAGTTCCTTCTGACTTCATTTGGCATTTATTGAGTTCAAAAAAGGGATCCGTGATTTGAACTGAGGAAAAGGGAAATCAAAACTCATACAAGGAGATCCTGGCACCAAAGGAGAACGTGGGTGTGTAGTAATCACGTGAAGAGATAAAATAATTGAAAATGGGCTATAGGAAATAAAGTGTGTGATAGAAAAAACTATGACATGTGCTGGCAGGAGGACCAAACATCGGTAAATTTCTGAATTGCCTAAGTTCAGTAGCTAGAATATATTTCAAATGGCATCAATCCCCTAGTTTGCAGGGGTGTTTATGTAAAGATGATTCAAAGCAGATTCTGATTTGCATGGTGAATATCTGGCTCTCTGGGACATTCCTTCCTGCCCAGAGGCATAGGGGATTGTTAACAAAGGATTAAACCCCATTAAAGAGGTAATCCATTTGTCCAGAGAAACTTCAAAGAATTAAGCCTTAATGGCAGGTACCTGGGGTTCTGTAACTTTAGACTTTTGTGCTTTGCAAAGAAGCCTGCAACAGGCAGATGGGGGAGAAAGTTGGAGCATCCTGGGGTAACACTCTGTTTTCACTGTCCAGGACATGGTCTGCCTACATGAAAGAAGGCTAATGCAGGTAACAGCATGGATAGGAAAAAGTAAAAGGCTAGACTTTGGATAGACTTTGATTTGTTCCTAAATGTGTACCTCCTTTGGGAAGACCCAAGACTTTGCAAGCTTTCTTTGGCTATGTAACCTTTATGTTTTATAACCATTTAATTTTATTAAGCTTTACTGAAATATCACACTGCTAAAATACAGTATTTGAGTGGAAGGATGATTGCAATATACATTTTGATTGGGTAGGTCACTCAAGTAGGGCATTAGGCTCTATCTTTCCTCTCACACATCCTTTTTTTCTTCTCTTTTTTCACTTTCTCATGCCAACCACTGTTGCTAGGATTCTGGCCACAATGTTCAGGTCTACTGTGTTCCCAAGATGAATGGCAATGTGTTCTCCCCAGGTATAATCTGGGGTGTTTCAAGTCTGTGCATATTTTTATGGCAGATTGAAACAGCCAGGTAATGCTGAGGATTCCAAATGGAACAGATCAAAATGTCTCTTAAAGTGTGAGGTGTTACCAATATATGGCGCAGAGCAGGCTAGGGATCTTCTGCACATGTCCAGTATGTATTATTTTTGTCTTCTTAAAGTTTAGCTGTAATCTTGCTTCTCCACTTTCCTGTATAACCTTCCTTAGTACTAGTTTCTAGTCATTGCTGTCTTCTGCTAGTAATATGGTAATATGGTTTTTAATTACTGTTGTTTCATCCATGAATGTCCACTTCTTCATTTGTATCTAATCTTACTTTCAGTGTGATAGGTAGATAAAATGCATTCTTGTCTGACTCCTCTATCAACTGGAAACAATTCTGTTTCCCATATTTTGTCATAACAGTAGCCTTTTGTTCCATTCTTCTGTTTCACTTCTAACTCCTAGACCAAATTCTCTGTCAGTGTTTCCTTCTGTGTTTTTTTGTATTCCAGTCACCTATGATTATCACACAACCTGTTTTTTCTTCTCACCATCTGTATCAAAAACTTCCAATGTCATGTTCTTCAGCATCTATAGCATGAGGGATGATCATGTTGATAGATTTTCTAAACAGTCTGATGTATCTCAACTTCAGCAAATCCTTAAAGTGCCCCATGATATTCTGATGTAGGGGAGGGTTTCAATGGCATTTCACACTTTCTCTCCAATCTATACTTAAACCCACAAGCAAGTTTAAATATGTTTATGAGAAATCTGGCCTTTCTTACCAGACTGCTCATCGTCTTTTAGTTGTTTAGTCGTGTCCAACTCTTCGTGACCCCATGGACCAGAGCACGCCAGGCCCTCCTATCTTCCACTGCCTCCCGGAGTTGTGTCAAATTCATGTTGGTTGCTTCGATGACACTGTCCAGCCATCTCATCCTCTGTCGTCCCCTTCTCCTCTTGCCCTCACACTTTCCTAATATCAAGGTCTTTTCCAAGGAGTCTTCTCTTCTCATGAGATGGCCAAAGTACTGGAGCATCAGCTTCAGGATCTGTCCTTCCAGTGAGCACTCAGGGTTGATTTCCTTTAGAATTGATAGGTTTGTTCTCCTTGCAGTCCAGGGGACTCTCAAGAGCCTCCTCCAGCACCACAATTCAAAAGCATCAATTCTTTGGTGGTCAGCTTTCTTTATGGTCCAGCTCTCACTTCCATACATCACTACAGGAAAAGCCATAGCTTTGACTATGCAGACTTTTATTGGCAAGGTGATGTCTCTGCTTTTTAAGATGCTGTCTAGGTTTGTCATTGCTTTCCTCCCAAGAAGCAGGCATCTTTTAATTTCGTGGCTGCTGTTTCCATCTGCAGTGATCACGGAGCCCAAGAAAGTAAAATCTGTCAATGTCTCCAGAACTTCCCCTTTTATTTGCCAGGAGGTGATGGGACCAGTGGCCATGATCTTAGTTTTTTTGATGTTGAGCTTCTAACCATTTTTTGCACTCTCCTCTTTCACCTTCATTGAGAGGTTCTTTAATTCCTCCTCACTTTCTGCCATCAGAGTGGTATCATCTGCATATCTGAGGTTGTTGATATTTCTTCCGGCAATCTTAATTCCGCCTTGGGATTCATCCAGCCCTGCGTTTCACATGAAGTATTCTGCTTATAAGTTGAATAAGCAGGGAGACAATATACAGCCTTGTCGTACTCCTTTCCCAATTTTGAACCAATCAGTTGTTCCATATCCAGTTCTAACTGTTGCTTCCTGTCCCACATATAGGTTTATCAGGAGATAGATAAGGTGGTGAGGCACTCCCATTTCTTTAAGGACTTGCCATAGTTTGCTGTGGTCCACACAGTCAAAGGTTTTTGCATAGTCAATGAAGCAGAAGTAGTTGTTTTTCTGGAACTCTCTGGCTTTCTCTATAATCCAGTTCCTCTGCCCCTTCGGAATCCAGCTTGTACTTCTGGGAGTTCTCGGTCCACATACTGCTGAAGCCTACCTTGTAGGATTTTGAGCATAACCTTGCTAGCGTGGGAAATGAGTGCAATTGTACAATAGTTGGAGCATTCTTTGGCACTGCCCTTCTTTGGGATTGGGATGTAGACTGATCTTTTCCAGTCCTCTGGCCACTCCTGAGTTTTCCAAACTTGCTGGCATATTGAGTGTAGCATCCTTAACAGCATCATCTTTTAAGATTTTAAATAGTACTACTCGTAAACATGTACAAGTCCACTTAAATTCAAACACAGGCTGTAAAAAAAAATAGGACATGTGATAGAAATCCTCCCCATACAGGTAGTAAGCTAACTAGGTGTGGGCCTGATAGAACAACTGTCAGGTGGATACACCATTGGTTACAGAATTGTACTCAGGGAGTGGTTATCAATTACTCCTTCTCAAACTGGGAGGAGGTAACAAATGGGATACCACAATGTTGGGTCCTGAGGCCTAGTCTCTTCATCATTTTTATTAATGACTTGGATGAGGGGGTACAGGGAATGCTTATCAAATCTGCATTTGACAAAAAATTGGGTGGAATAGCTAATATCCTGGGAGAGGGAACAACATTCAAAATGCATTGAGTAGGGGGCTGGACTCAATGGGCTTATGGGCCCCTTCCAATTCAAGTATTTTATGATTCTATATTATTTAGTTATACATTACATTAGTGCCCCTGACTGCTTGTACTATATCTTACCTATTAGATTAATACAATTTCTTCTGAGTTTGTTGTTTGCAGAGTCCTACTGAAAATTTGTGTAAGTGAAGTCATGTACGTCACAGCAAGAAATCTTCCCTTGCATTAACAATATGCTTGTTCCTCTACACCCTAAATTTATTTTTTTAAATCTATACAGATATATGGTATGTTGTGGGTGCATGCATTATGCACAAGAGTTATGCTCACTTACTTTGCAGTTTCCCTACCTCCCCATTTCCTCCAAATACCTTAATCTCCAGGGTTTCAGGCAAGATTCTGGAGATGCTGATGGTTATTTATTTATTTTATTTTATTTTATTTTATTTATACCCCGCCTATCTGGTCGGTGAGGACCACTCTAGGCGGCTAACAACATGGGTAGTATGGGTAGTATTCTATCCAGATGCTAAGCAAACTTGATCCTCTTAGTCTCTGTAACCAGACAAGATTGGTGCGTTCAGGCAAGTAAGAAAAATAAGGCTGCAAACTGTGCAGGTACTTCTGATATTAAGGAATCATCACAGCAGCCCATGATAGAGCTTGGGGTGGTGACCTGGTTGACTAATCTTGGCCTGCTATAAATGCAAACTAAATCCAATTATAATCTCAAGTAGGTAAACCGATTGAATCAACAGTATGAGATATGAACGTGTCTCTGTAAGAATTAAATGTAGCAGGAATGGGGTGAAAAGGAAAGTTCTTCTAGCCCCAGTGAGAGACCTTCTGATGAGGCGGGGGGTGTCAACTTTTCCAAAACAAAGCTTGGCTGAAAACTGGCTTCAGCCTAGGCTTTCAAGTGTTTGTAAAAGAGAATCAAGAGCTGTTTCAGATCTTTCTGCCAAAGGTAGTGACAGTTGGTGCTCCCCATGGTTGGTGGGGTAGAGAGCCTTGCAACCAGTGGTAGGCAAGGCATGTGGCAAAAGTGAGTGTTCTTAGTCAGGCATAGAGGAGGTGGGCAAACATTCATGAATCAAAACACCCAGCCATCTTGCGCCTCTGGTAAAGAGGCTGCAGGAGTGGAATGTGTCCTGGGTGGGGCAGCCTCTTTCTTGCCCTCATGAATGAAGGATTATTGGCCTGAGAGAAGTCATCATCAGGCATGAATCTGTAGGTAAGGAGTGCATGTTAGGTAAAGACCAAAATGGTCCAGTGATAGCTTGAAGACAGATTTATAGCAGCAAAATTTTAACAGGGCTAGTTCTCTGGAACCTCCCAAGTGAAACCTGGAAGTTGAGTCATGGCAACTGGACGTCTTTCCTAATAAGAAAGAAGTCCAGTTGCCATGACTCAGCTTCCAGATAACCTCATCTGGATGACTGAGAATCTTCACAGATATTCTCCCAGGTGAAAATTCGTCCTGTTGTGCAAATTGTGATATTTGCAGTGACTTTGGGGATCCCACGGTGAAATTTCTATGAAGCTGACAAAAGTTATTATTGCATTTGATGAGAATCCCTTTCCCTAATTGATTTGTCCTTTTACGGACACTGGAATACTTATTTTGTTGCATGATATCCAGTCTTGCCTCCAGTAATTTTAAGGTGACCTGGATGGTTCTCCCTCCCCTTATTTTGTTTCTATCTCAACTATAATGCTGTTAAATAATTCAGTTCATCACTTGCTCTGTGTCTTTAAGAATGGATTCACACATGCCTGTGTGTTCCATGATTTCTTTGCATGTCATTAGTATATATCTGGTGACTGACAGCCCAATTTGTGAATTGATTACATTACAGAGCATTTGAGGCTGCTGCAAATTATGCACATGGTGCTTGAATGGTGTCAGCTAGATAGCTCAGTGAGTTGGCTATCTGGCTGTAGAGCTTGAGGTTGGGAATTTGATTCCTCACTCTGCCTCCCAGGGGTGGGAGAAGAGCCAGCTTGTGTAGCCTTGGGAAAGCTGCAACATCCCAGAGCACCCCCCCCCCAATAAAAAGAGAAGGGACTGGTAAACCACTTCTCGGTACTCTCTGAGTACCTAGAAAAGCCCAGAAAGGATCACCATTGTAGCGGAACCCAAAAGATGACGTCATTCCTGCATGTCAATCAGAAGATAGAGCAGGAGGGGCGGAGTCAGAATGACAGTTAGGACAGCTGGAAGAGACAGTTAGAGAGTTGGAATAAGACAGGGATAGAGAGAAGTAGGGACAAGAAGTTATTGAGAGAGTGTTAGGGTTTAGGAATAGATTAGAGGGGTTAGGAAAGAGAATTGAACAGTTTACATCATATTGAACAAGCAGGAATGAACACATAAGCATAATATGAATAATACCAGTGATTGAATACATGATTTAATATAATTGAACACCTGAAACAGTTATATTTTATTCTCCTTATAATTTTTGTTCTTTAATAAAAGAAAGTTTGATCAAAACCCCTGGTTCCTAAGTTCTTTGAGAAGCTCCTAAGTGTGTGGGAATTTTATTGGTATTAAGATAATACCTGGTGTCAGCGAAAAGGGTGTGTTCACCTTTGTGGAGCCCAAAGATATAAAAGGGCACAAAGGGGGATCACCACAACCATAAATCAGGATGTTGTTATTGCTGCTGCGGTTCCTTCTTCTTCCATGGTGTCACACCTGTGAAGGTGAAGTTACACAGCCAATATGTTAATGGCAGGTGTGGCTTGTGGACCAAGATGAGGTGGGGTTCCCCGCCTTTTCCAGTTGTGCCATGAGTCCTCATTTGACATTGCAGTCATCAGGTGGTGAACATGCCTGTGGTCAATTGAAGCTCAAGTGCTTGGTTACCAAATAATTCGCATGCCTAGGGTGTTAGTCAGTTTGGAGGAGGAATCCCTCCCCATGCAGAAACAGCTTCTACGAGCTGGTGAGTTAAAAAGATGAATCCCAGAATCATTCCCACATGCATCTTGATCCTTCAGAAACTGACACAGTTTCCTGCCGTGCTCTTCAGCAGTTGACTTCATGCCAATATGCAAGACCCCACTGTTGTCTCCAAATGCCTTTCCTTGTTGTCACACACACCCTGTTCCCCTGTTTGTTCTTCCACACAACCCAGGATCACTTTTGGGTATGACATTTATTAACCCTTTTCCACTGCCATCAGAGGATATATTCCTCACTGTACCAAATATGACTCTTAAATCACAGTTCTCCAATACAACAATGTTTATTTAAGTGTTTATCAGTAAATCATGTAAAGTAAATCATGGGTTGTCTTATTTTATTCATTCAATCAACTGTGCTTTGGTAACATTTATATATGCTTAGGTAGAATCATGTTAATCAAGGTATTTATTCATTTCTTATCTTGTTCTCTATCTCTCTATTCTTCTCTAACACAAGACTGGTCCTAACTGCCTAAACTGCTTCTCTCTAACTCAAGGCTCATCCCTAACTGAAACTCTAGCTGATCTTTAACTGTCTTCCATTCTTCTTATATATCCTTAGTTCCGCCTCTTTCGTTCACCCATTGGTTGTTATATCAAGGTTCTATTGTGATGGACAGGAGTGGTTACTGACCTGTCCGTCACACGTGTTATGATAAAGGAAGGTGGGGATGCATTTATTTTCCTCCAAGCCACTCATGACTCCCTAAAACTCTCCTGTGCTGCCCTGTTCTGTCCTGTGTATTCCAAAGCACGCTGCAAGATGTCCAGTGGAGCTTGCTACCAAGACCCTGACCACAAGGGGCTCTGAAACATATCCTATTAAATTCAAACCCGTTAATCCCAACTGCATCCTATCCTGGTTTATGAAGCCCCCAGGGTTTAGCAAGTGCCAACAAATAAAATATTGCCCAATAAAATATTGAGGGGGTTTCCAGAGCCCTAAAGAAACCTTCGAAACATTTAACAGAAGCTGACCTTTGGGGTGTTGTGTGTGTTTTTGTTTGTTTTTGGACTCGTGGACTCCTTTCAAAATTTGGTGAAAGCTGAGGAAAACCCTTCCCCCCCACACACATACACGAAGAAAAATGCGCATAAACACCTGTACACATCATTTAGGGCAGTGGTTCTTAACGTGGGCAATAATGCCCCCCAGGGGGCGATTTCATTTTTCAGGGGGGCGATAGAACGAAAAGGGGCGGTGTGGGGGCGCTGGAGCAGAAGGGGGGCGGTGGGGGGCCCTGGAGCAAGCCAAACCTGTTAAGATGGCTGCATCCTTTTTACAGTGTGCATGAATATATATTTTCCTCCAATCTTAATTTAGTTTCAGAGTTTTCATCTTAAAATTTTTAGTTCCTGCATTGTGGTTTGTTTTTATGCCCTTTTTATATTTCTTTTTGCGTCTTAAAATTCGCTTGCAACTAAATCATTAAATGTTTTTGGGGCGTTTCATTTTCTTAGAATTGAATTTTGTTTTCAGGGGTCATTGGATTTAAGTGTAATAAATAAATAAATAAACAAACAAACAAACAAACAAACAAACAAACAAACAAACAAACAAACAAACAAACAAACAAATAAGAAAGATATCATCACCACGGGGAGGGGGGCGGTGATAACTTCCTCAATGGCTCAAGGGGGCGTTTCTTTCAAAAAGGTTAAAAACCACTGATTTAGGGTACTATATTCAAAGTAACAGGATGGAAATCGAAGGGGAAATCAAAATCAGAAGCATCCTTATGATAGGGAATACTGCCTTTTGAAGGGCGAGGCAGGAGAAACGATGGAAGAATGAATGCAAGGAGCCTCCTGGACGGAGGTGCCTGGCTGGAATTCTGGACCATTTATGCGTCTCACCGAAACGTGATTTTAAAAAAAAACCAGAAAGAAAATCAGGTTCTCCTTAGGAAAAATATTCGCAGAGTGCCGTCCGTCCCGCGCCTTGTCTCAGTCAAGATCTTTAGGAGCGGCCATTTAGGCTGCTGTTCTAGGCGTGCTTATTAAAAAGCAAATGCCAGAAAATTAGCAGCTTTTATTTCCGGATGCCTCCTGCTTGATTAGGATTGCAAACCCAAGTGGTCTAGGTGCGCCAACTCTCTGATCCTCTCGGAGTGCCATAATCTCCCGATTTACCAGGTTTATGAACGGCGAGTTGGCCAACTAGTTTCAGGATCCTCAACGTACAGAAGGAGAGCCTCTACACTGTTAAGTGGAAGATCCCTGATGTATGGGATTGGACGGTTAGTTACCCTGACACGCAGGCGGGGTGTGCACTTGAGGGAATGAAGGAACTTCGGGATGAAGAGCACTTTCCCTCCCGCCCCCGCGTCAAGTTTTCTGAGTTTCATTAACCGATGTTAAAAACTCTCAGAAATTTGATAACTTTTGGGGCACTACTTCGAGTAAACTAGATGGGTTGGATAGCTCAATAGTTTAGGTAAGAGGCTGGGAGTTTGATTTCCCCCCCCCCCCCGTGCCTCCTGAGAGAAGAGCCAGCCTGTGTGGCCTTGGGGAAGCTGCATACACCCAGAAGAAGGGGATGACAAACAACTTCTGAGTATTTTATGCCTAGAATACCCTAAATAGGGTCGCCATAAAAGGGAATCAACTTGACAGCACGCAATTATTAATTAGAGTACACCAGTCCCTCCAAAAACACAGAACGTTTCCTGAGAGTTTATAAGAAAGCAACGCCAGATTTTGCTTTTCAGATGGGAGTCTAGTAATGGAATCTCATCTTCCCTCCCAGCTATATTTAATACTTTTATATTTCCTATTTACTTCTGCCCTGGCGAGGTTTTTCTCCCGCTTCTCCAACACAAGAACGGCTCTTTCCTCTTTATTTTAATAAATTCTTAGTTCGGGCTCTAATTAATTTTTAACCATCTTTTTATTCGTCCTCCTGCTGGGAAATGGCTCCAGTTTAGCTCTATATACTTTCTTACCCCCCCCTTTACTTTTTCCCTTTCTATCTGAGGCTGCGGTTCAATAAATAACTTTAATGAGGATGGTTTAATTGCTTTTGGATGCGGACTGTAGAGGAAATGTTTGGCTGAATTATTTCATCGTGAGAGAGAAGTCTAAGTTTACTTTTCTTGCTGGGCATTCTATCCAGCCTGCCAAAACGATCTTCCCTATATGGATATTTCTGGCAGGCTAGTATATATGAATATATGTGAATGCAGGCTTCCGCTATGGGATTGTGGCGAGTGGACGGAAAGGAATGTGTGTGTGTGTGGGTTGGTGCTCATCCGAAAAGCATAATCCATCTATTTTTTTATTTGTCTTTATTTACCGTGCTCAATGTTGCGGAAGACGAGCTATACATGCTGAGGCTCTATGCCATTTTTTTAAATTGGCTTTACGCCTCCGCCATACACCCCTCAAGAAACGCTGCCGAGATCTTCTTTCCCTCCCCGCGCCTTCTTTTCCACTCATTTTTCCCGCCTAATTTTAGGTTCTGCGTAAATCCAGTAGAATAAACATGTCAGCTAACGAGTCCGGCGGAATGAGGAACGGCTCTGCGGATCTGTCAAGCTAGCGAATTATGGAGCCTGGACCCGCCGTCCATTTGCGAGGGACTGGGAGACGGAGGAGCTCCCTCTTGGCTCGGGAGGGGTGACGTAGGCGGGGAGGAGGGAAGGAGGGGTAAGCCACAAGACTGATGGCTCGGGAGGACCCGTCGTTGTTAATAATACTGTAATAACCGGTCTCCGGGATGCGTGGTGAGTAAGAGGCTGAGAGGAGTGGCGGGTTTTAAGCTGAGGACCGCTTTTCCCACGGGAGGCTGGTCGCTGGGGAAGGAAGGAAGGAAGGAAGGAAGGAAGGAAGGAAGGAAGGAAGGAAGGAAGGAAGGAAGGAAGGAAGGAAGGAAGGAAGGAAGGAAGGAGCGTGAGGGATCGGTAGGCAGAAAGAAAAAAAAGAATGGAAGCCGCCTTCGATCCTTTTCAAGGAGAAAGGCGAGTTAAAAATATTTTAAATAAATAAAGGAGTGTAGGCCTACCAGATGTTCTCCAGAAGTCAGTGCTGGAGGATATCAGGAAAAGTGGGTCAACCAAGTATGGCGAAAAGCTGGGCACCGGCAAAGCTGAAAGGAGGGCGAAGCCGCCGGGGTTGTTGCCCCAGAGCCCCAAAGGTAGACGGCAGAAACATGTGCTTTTTGAACGTACACCAGCCCCGCCATTGGTTTTTGGATGCTGTTAACAGTCCTGAGCCCAGCCCATCGACGACCTCTAGGAACTCCTTCCCGGGCAGAAGGAAGCCTGAAGCAGGCGGGCCCAACTCAGCCAAGAGGGCGATCCGGCATTCCCGCTTCTTCCCAGCCCTCCGCCCCATAAGACCACCTCTCATGGCCTCCCCATCCTTAACCATTGGTTAGCGGTCGGCCATAGAGTTCCTGGGTCAGTTCAGGGATTAGCCGTAGTCGATGGGGACTGATCTGGAGGTTCTTGTAAATCGCCAAGGGCAACGTCGGACTCCCTCTTATCCACGTCCTTGCTCCAGCTCGGCTGATGAAAAGGAGGAAATGTAGAGGAGAGCAGGGAGTGGGTTCTTTGTGAAGCGTTGCGGGCTCCTCCCTCGAACTAAAGCCCACTCCCGAGCAGAGCGTGGACTCGGGGCCCCTCTCTTCCTCGATTCTAAATAAATGAATGCCCTTCAGAGCTGCGGTTTTGCAACAGGTGAACCTTGGGCTTCCCTTTGGGGACGTTCATAGCTCTAGCAAGCCTGAGGTCTGTTCAGCTTGCCCTGAGGAGTGATCTATCTGTCCCACGGAAGGTCCCTCCCCACTCCGCCCCGATCCCTGTCTTGCGGTAAATCCCGGCAAATCCCGGATCTTCACCCGCTTCACATACACTGTAGCCTATGTGAGGAAAGCTGCAATTCAGTAGGGTTTACTTCTGGGTAGACAGGCGTGGATGGGATGGTGCTGAAAAGCACAGAAAAACCTCTTTTCCCCACGCTGATCGTAAGTGGACCACGATCTAGAGATTTAACCTGTCTTCAATAAAAAGAGGATATGATGTAGAGATCCTTCAAGAGGAGATGGGAAACTGCGGCTCTCCGGATGTTAATGGACTATAACTCCCATCAGTCTTGGCTAGCATAGCCGATGGTGGTAGTGGAGCTTCATCCTCCCTGGCCGAAGAACGCACGCGGGGAGAGAGCCTTCCTGTGACTGATGACCACGCGGCCACCTGGCAGGCAATTGTTCTTTTTGGGAGCTTCAGCAGGGCATAAAGCCCAGAAAAAGAGGCCTCTCTGACTGATGGCTGAGAGGAAGTAGAAGGGAAAAGTCCTGGCTAATTAAGCCAGTGCAGTTGGAGGCTGAAATGATGTGTTACTGTGAAGGCATTTTTAACAATCATTTTCCACCGTAAAACTATGAACAAATTAAAGATCTCTGGGGCTTCTCCTTATTCTGTTTTTCAAAGCACAGATGGAGCTGCACGGAGGGCCAGGAGTGGGAGATATGTGGTTTTCCAGATGCTGTTTGCAATTCCCGTTACCCTTGCTCACTGGCGATGCTGGCGGATGGAAGTCACAGTCAACTAACACCTGGCGGGCCCCCAGTTGCACCCCATTTTGGTCTCCGCTGCCCAACCAGCGTCCCTTCAATGCTCCAATACCTTGGACATATGTGATTACTCCAAACAGACTGACGGCCATAGAGGCTGCGGATGGAGAAGATAATAAGTGCTTAATAAAACAATTAGATAGACTGATGAGCCATATTCAGAGAATCTGAGGATGTGAAATCCGGATCTTCTAAAGGAAATCTGCTTTTTTAAAAAAAGGGGACCTTAATTCCTAGTTATCTGTCAATGAAAAACAGGACACACACGCCCCGGCACTGGTGGTGGTTTTACAATAAAATGATTCTGAGTCACCCTGAGGCAGCAGAGTGTGGTGGATGGATTCAGGAGACCTGGGTTTGCATCTCTGTTGGCCATGGAAACTCACTGGACCAAAGGCGGCAATGGGAAACCACTCCTTCAACATCTCTCATACCTTGAAAATCCTATTAGGGTCTCCATAAATTGGAAGCGATTTGACAGCACAGCATAAGAAAAAAAATGTCCCATGCTTTCTAAGAATTAAGTAATGAATTAATTAATTCTTTATCAAGAATGAGGGTAAGGCCAATAGCAAACCCATTTCCCCCCCCCCCAACCAATGAAGTTAGACTTTTGGGCTCATTCACGCACTCTTGCCGAGGAATAAATCTCATGGAGCTCAATGGGACTTCCCTAGGGATGAACCTCTACAGACCCTTGCTATTAACGCCGTTTCACACAATAGTCCTTCTGTGAGTGAAGATGGCAGCCAGAGACAAATATGCTCTTCATCAACGATCTGAAAATCAAGTGTGTTTTTCTGATCCTTATTCAAATTCCTCCCCCTTTGTACAATTGCATCTCTGTGCTTCACGACTGCACCGCTTCCCATGACAGCTCTTGGCTCCTTCCTTGCTAGAACATGGAGGGGGGGTTGTTAATAATTACAAGTGTATAACCTACTGAGCTCATCTTATCTCACTACTGGTGAGGCCAGTGAGGAGGACTGGTGGGAAACTGTCCCACATTACCTGGCAGCCTATGGGTTGTCTAAACCCTGTTTGCCCTAGAAGGTTGTGAAAAGAGGCAATGGGAAACCAAGCCTGGGAGTCCAACAGAAAGTGATGGAATGAGATCTGGGTTTTTGAATTTCTAAAACAGGGAAGGTCACTGGAGGGAATTGGCTTGGGGGGTTTGTTGGCTGCATCTTGACAGAGCTCAGCTGGTGAGTTGTCAGCCTGACTGGCACCTACTGAATATGGCAATGGTTTTAATGACTTTACTATTTAATTTGTTTTGGTGATATCCCCCCCACCCCCCAAAAAAATAACTAGCTAGCCAGCTACCTGCCATTTTTGCATGTCTTCAGTGTTGAGACCTGATCTTTCAGGGACAGTTATGCTCTTAACAATATTTATTCTCCAAGAATGCATATAGCAAAGACGTCCCCCCTGTTTTTTCATACTGGAACTTACAGTTACACACTAAAGCAGAACAGTAGGAAATCCAGGATGTATGAAAGACCGTCTTTCTTCACAAAAGGGGCATGGCTGGATTGTGGAATTCACCACTACAGGATTTTGTTCTGCCGTATGTGCTGATCTGTAGTCCAGCCAATAAAAACCTTTTCTTCACTCTGGCATGGCTGCCAATTTAAATGAATTTAAAAGGGGAGAAGACACACTCATGGGGGAATAACATTACCAGTGGTTATGAGCCATTATGGAGAAACAGTTCTTTCTACAACAGAGATGCTATTTCGCAGTATACCAGTTGTTGGGAAACATGAGCAGAAGGGCACTACTCTGCTGATACCTTGCTTGTGGGTTTCCCTGGGGCATCTGGCTAACCATGGTGGTAGCTGAAAAATAGCCCTTCTATCGAATTCAGCAGAGCTGTTCTTGAAGTCTTCTAGGATCTGCTCACTACAGTTTTCTCCTGCTATAGGGGGTGGAATATTTTTTGTAAAAATTTTGCACTGATCAAAATATGAGAATTGTCACACACACACACACACACACACACACACACACCAATTTAAGATATAAATACAAACCTATTGGATGCTGTAGCCCTGCTCCTCTTGCCAGAGTGCTCATATGCGCATGCTTACTCCTCCCTGCATATGGAGTACATGCACACACACACATACACATACAGCTTAGTCTTAGACTGTGTGTATTAGGAGAGGTTTGTTTTCTCCCTTCTTTTTATATATAATTGTCTTGAAAACACATCCCATGAACCGGGAATAAAGGAGGCTTTGAGGACAGCAAAAGCCCAGAGGGTGGATTGAATGGCAAATTAGTTGGCAGCTGGAAAGTGAGTGAGGCCTTGTGCCAGGACATTCTTTTGTTGCATTTGTGAAACCCCCAGTGCTATATTTTATGGAATAAGGCTGCACATCAAAATCCAATTGAGATAATGAGGTAGGGGAGGAATGGAATGTGCAATGGCTCCTTTATCAATAGACACGGGTTTCCAGCACTGGAAAAAGTTAAAAAAAAAAAAAAAGTTAGGTCTTCTCTTCTGATCTGCTCTTCATTGATCAAATATGTACATCTTCGGTTCCTTCTTTGACAATGTTGTATGAATAGCAAGTAGAGAAGTTGTAGGAGTAATCAAATAAGGGGTAATTAAATCAATCCATTCCACATTCAAACACTTTCAAGATACACTGGTTTTAATGAAAAGTTAAGCACATGCTTACTTTCCCATTTAAATCTATTGGGAAGTGCTCAGGTTTGGCTGGATCCTGCCCCTAAGCAAGTGGGTTTTTCGACACACCAGCATGTAGGTGATAAATAATGTGTGCCATACTCATGGTTAGAAAGAGGCCATTTCAATCAAATCCAGCACAATGACAAATGGTCAGGGAGTGAAAGAAATAATACATGCCATGCTATATAAAAATCATAGTCTTACAAAACCACCCCATAAATCCAAAATTCTACAGTTTAAATAGTTTTCTTCAAATTGTTCTATGAAAAGACGAGACCTTCTCCTAAGTCAGCATGAGGCTTTGGACTGGATAGTCCTTCCTCACAACAGAATTTTATTTGTGCTTCAGAGACATTTAGGGTAGAATTTACATAACATTTCATATGACATCTATTATCTCTTGTATATTATAACTGTGTAGTTTATATTACATTATTCTATTCTATTCTATTTGTCTCACCCACTTCCAGAAGTCTCCTAATGTCTGTGCCTGGCATGGGATGAGATGGAGAAGCTTCATTTGCTACTTTCTGACTCTCAGGCACTTGTGACAAAAATAAGACTTTGCCGAATGAGGGAAAGAAGTCGTGGTAACGCAGCGACGATCATAAAAGTTGTTCTTGCTGCCAGCTTCTAGCCAGACAAAAAGCATTACTCTAGTAACAGACCCCCTGTCGACATAATTTCTCTGAATCTGTGTATGGGGCATCAAAGCTGTAGCCAAGCAGTAGGTTAACGTCATAATGCTTCACGGTACCTGATTGTATTACTCTCGGGGAGGGAGGGCGGGCGGGAGAGGAAAAGACGATTTAAACTGGTCTAATCCTGCAGATATTGAGCAAGCCAGTTCGTCTAAGTCACTGGTTCTTAACCTTGGGTTACTCAGGAGTTTTGGACTGCAACTCCCAGAAGCCTTCACCACCAGCTGTCCTGACTGGGGTTTTTGGGAGTTGCAGTTCAAAAGCATCCGAGTAACAAAGGTTAAGAACCACTGGTCTAAGTGATCCAAAATGACGTGAGCCTATGATCGAAACTTTTCCTGTAGCCTGATATGCTATGGGGCTCCTTGTCATCTCCTCCCGTAGTGTTTAACCCAGATGAAGTGCCCCTAAAGCGATACATCTGACTCCTTCACGACTACTCTTGTTTCTTTAGGGTCATATTTATAATGGGAGGATAGTAGCAGTGGTGAAAACAGTGCTAATAATAATAATCATCATGTGGCGTCAAGTTAATTCTGACCTATGGCGTCCCTTTTCAGGATATTCTAGGAAGAGAATACTCAAGAGGTGGTTTCCCATTCCCTTCTTCTGGGGGTGCCCTGGGACTGTGCAGCTTGCCCAAGGCCACACAGGCTGTCTTTACTCCCAGGAGGCCGGGGGTCCTGGTGGAATCGAACTCCCAGCTGATACCTAAACCGCTGAGCTAACCAGCCATCTTTAGAACAATGTTACATTCAAGTAATGTTAGATTCTGGACAGAGTGATCTTATGGCTGGGGGACCTTCATTAACTTCTGTAGGACTTCATTAACTTCAAAATGGCGTCAAGCCATCCAGCTGCTCCCTCTCTTTCTTCGCTCATTGCTGAGCGAAGTCCCGGATCTGTTCAGAGCCTTGCCGGGATGGCGAAAGCACCGCGAATTCCTTTCGTTTTCCACGTATGAAAAGTGGGGGTGACAATCGTTTGTGTAACCAAAACGCTCAGTAATTCCAGATTAAATTTGCACCGGGTATATATGTGTATATGTCGAAAGAACTGCTGGACTCTAATGATCTATTTGCTGTCAGGAGGCAATTCAGATAACTTTTTCGTGGCTGATTTTTTTTTCATTTTCCAATGTCAGGACTGCTTTATGATCTTCAAGGCCATTAAAATGTGTTTACCTGAAAGTAAGTCTTTTTCAGCCTTCCTGCACTTCATCTAAATAAACATAGGTCCCTTCGCTCACGATAAACTCTGCACCTCATTCCTGTTGGCAGGGTAGTTCAGGCACCCCTCTAAGAATACACGTGTTTACTGGCAGCTGTGTGAATGTAGCCCTTTTTAAGGAGCTTGTCTTTAAAGAGGTATGAGTTGAAGTGAAAGTTATGCCTGTAGCCTAAGATCATCTACACCTCTTTCGTGCTTCTCTCAGTTACATTTTCCAATGTCAAGAAATGACCCTGAATGTCTGAAGCATCCCTGGAGAGCACACGTGCCCCCCACCCAGCCAGTGTCGCACACAGAACTCCTTCCAGTCGCCCTCCAACTTGTCACCATCCTCCGTGAACCAATGAGTCCTTTGAGACACACATTTTTGATAGTGTTCGAGAGTGGCTCACAAGTGCACATTCATCACCTGATATCCAAGAACTCAGCTGAGTATGTGAACAGGAGACATAATTTTGTCTGAGATGACAGTAAACCTACCTCACAGAGTGGCTAGTAGTGTAAGAACTGACTTAATTGGGACACCATACATAAATAATTGACATGAACACATAAATATTAGTTGCTGGTATTAACTTGGTGGTGGCAACTGTCCCAACCTTAGAACTGCTATTGTTGGTTAACCAGTCCCCCCCAAAAAATTATCCATCTATTAAGAATTTTGTTTCATGGGGGGTTGGTTTGATTGATTGATTGATTGATTGATTGATTGACTGATTGATTGATTGATTGACTTTTATTTTCTTTCTCCCACTGCCTTTCTGCCACTGTTAGGACTATAGGAGCATATTCTTCAGACCAGGTCCATGTTTTGCTGGTTCTAGTTTGCTTTGTTTAATCTTAAATAAAGCATGGTAGGGTGGTTGTTTTAATAAGAATAAGCTAAGCAACATATCAGCTGCCTGTTTCCCACTCCCCTCTGGACATTTCAGTTGGTAGGGGCTGGAAGGCTGCATAAAATGGGAAAAGAAGAAAGACTGGGGCAAGTCTAAGAGAAGATTTTTTAAGAAAATGATATTCTGCATGGGTTGAGGAATGGGCTGTACATGTTTTTCTGGGAATAAGTACCAAAGAGAGATGATTCAGTATTGTGGGTAGCATGTGGAAACTGGACTTGATAGACCAAGGGTTTAATTCACACTGACCCATGACATTCACTGGCTAATCCGCTCTCATTGAGCCTGACTTGCCCTCTGGTGAGGCGACTGAGAGCTATTTTGAGTTCAGTGGTGGAAAAACAGGATAAAAATGTGACACACAAAGACTACTGAACTCAGCGGGGCCTCCCCTTTAGAACACGTGAAAAATTCACTTAAAAAGATTTATTTAACAATATACATCATGAGAACACAAGATTTGCTGAAAAAAAACCCGTAATTTTAGGAAAAATTAAAGGCAACAGGAAAAGAGGAAAATCAAATATGAGACCTATTGGCTCCCTGAAAGGATGCCATGCTTTACATTGCAAGAGTTGAGCAGGGACTGTAGAGGATAGGATACGTTGGAGATTTCATACATAGTGGAGTCACCACGCATTGCAGGCAACTTTAGGGCGCATAATCACACACGTATAAGACTCTCATGTTGTTGCCTCCTTGCTCAGTACAAAGACCGATAGAATTCAGCAATAGGTTTTCCCATAGAATGTGTAACAGATTCCACAGATTTCTAAAGAAAACTGGGAGAACGGAAAAAGAAAGGGCTGGGAATAGAACTTCGTTGGGTAGGTCGGGAATATGAATATTTTAATTAATTTATCTCCCGTGATTTATTAGTTTTAATTCATTATATAAATTGATATTGTCCCTCCGGACCTCTTCCCTCAGGTAAAGCAATGCCAAATAAAACCTATCTCCTCTTCCTCCTCTTCACACCCACACCATACTGTTTTCTGGGACGGTCCCGTTCTTGTTCCGGATTCAACAATAGGCGGCAGGACTGCATTCCAGCTAACACCCCTTTCTCTCCACGTTCTCCTGCATTCCTAAAATCTAAACTGTGGCGTCAGAAGGGGGACTTAGATGAGGACGGTAGGCAAATAACTCTGCCTCTATTTAAATGGATTCCCAGAGGCGTTATATTATGTTCAGCCGAAAAAAAGGATGAATGGCATGCTTTCAACGAACGACCTTCTTCCCTCCTGCGTCCGCGTGGGCGCATTTTGGTTTGGTTTTGAAGATCAATCTTTACATCCGAGGCCGTCAGTTTGCTTCTCGCTCGCCAGGCAGCTATTGACTTTGAATTTTTTTTTAAAAAAGAAAAACGTAAGTCATCAAGAGAGAAACGAAGCAAGTTAGGTTGGAACGTAAAAAGTTACAGATGCAGGCAAGCAGCAGAGGGGCGTTTTGGAAGTGGGAAAGGTGGGGGTGCGGTGGGGGGGGAGGAAGAGGGAAAAGACCAAGAAGGGGTGGCTGGGGTGGACAATCTGTTCCTTGGGGTTCAGAAGAGGGGGGGTCGGTGACGTCAGCGCCCTCTCAAGCCCTTTCCACGGGCTCTTTTTAAAAGGCCCGTCTTGGAATGCCGTCCTTGAATCAGAGCAGAAGAACCAAGGAGGGGTAGAGTGGGATGGGAGTGTTGCACCCACACTCGCCTCCCTTGAGTCGTGATATCAGGGCCGTGGCTACTCCTTGCCGCCACTTCTTGAGGCGTTGACGGTTTAACACACACGCACGCACGCAGGCACCCGGCCGTCCCAAGGCTTCTTGCCTCCTGAGGCGGGCCGCCAATTGGTGCTGTCGTTCCGCTCTGTCCTGCTAAGGGTGCATTTGAAGCCAGTCAAATCGTGTCGCTACAGTGACAACGAAGCCCCGTCGTCCCCTCTCTTCCTCTTCCTGGCAGTAAAAATGCCACTAGCATAGTTGCCACCATCACCAACAAACGCGCTGTCCTCTGAAGATGCCGGCCACAGAGATTGGAGAAACGTTAGGAAGAACAACCTTCAGAACACGGCCAAAGAGCCCGAAAAAACCCCACAACAACCAAACCTTTTGTGGTTTACATAAATATTAATTCACCATTTGACAATTAATTCAGTGTTCAAGGGCAGTTAGGATAAACAATTGAATTAGACCCTTCCAGTCGATTTCCCATGTAACCCTACTGTTCACATATAGAGACAGACGGAAAAATTCATGCGGCTGGAAGTCTAGCAAAACAGAGTGTGTGGAATGGGTCCCGGCTTCACTCAGTTTTCAGGGTTCCTCCCCTCCCCCCCCCCACATTTGCAGGAAGGCTCTCGTTTTCTCTAAGTTTCACTGTGGGGAAAGCCTTTTACAAATACCATATATTACCTGCAGCCTCAGAGAGGTCGCTTCAGGATTCCTTCAGGATTCTACAAATTCCTTCTCTTCTGTGGGTAGAACATGCCTAAGTGCCAACTCGTTGAGCTACGCATTTAATTGGCTCCTGTATACCATCGCACCTGACTCTGCAGAGAATCTCCCTCCATCTGGATTTCCAAACAGTTGTGGCAAAAGTTAGTAAGATGTTTTTGATAAAGGACAATAATACAAATGACATCTGGACTAGCAGCTCAACTTCTCAGATTAATATATCATATGGCAAACCATGTGAATCCCATTGGCCCAAACTGTTTGAAACTGCAGTAGTCAAATAATGGGCCATGCATATGTGAACTTAATCACAGAATGGCTGGTTTCTAAATGCCAAATAGGGGAGGGGAGAGAGATCAAATATTTTTGGAAGTCTACCCTTTTGACCAGAAACCCAGCACTCTTTTATGCTGAAACATGCTGTGATTATTCACTGCAAAGTTGAAGACACTCTGCACAAATATTTAAAAATCCATACCCATATTCTTTCTTTTTCATAGACACATTGAATCCTGAAAGGCTTTTTAAAGTCACCCAATAAAATATACATTCATTTTAACAGGAATAAAGAAAAACATAAGGTGTTCTTCTGTATACCCAGAAATACTGTAACCAAAGATGTGACAGATGTATGTAGTTCTATACTAGGCACATTCATTCAGAATGTGAACTACATTCAACTGTATTCATTGGGTTCATTTCTACCTATGATTGTATAGGACTCTGTACCATTAAGTTAATAGTGAATTCATTGACACTTCCTTAATATGTGATTGCTGTAAATGTGCAGCTTGAAACTTCCATCATTGCCCAACATGAACCCATGGCCAAAAATTAAAAATAAATGGTGAGAGTAATCCGGTTGCTTGAATTCATGTTGACTTCTTTTCAAAACAGTTTTATTATACTAACCAATGGGCATTTCAGACATTGATCAGAAATCCATTGATGTTTGCCCAAGGCCCTTTCTTTGCTCATGCCAATTGCAACTAAATGAGAAGGTGCTGAGACATGCCTTGGTGGCATGTCTAGTAATGCACTTCATTGCTCAACCACAATTCACTGGCATCTCATCAATTTGCCACAGTTCACTTGGAAAGCTGTTCAAACCTTATACAAACATCAATAGGATTCTTGCCACTCCTCTTTTAAAGCTACAAGCTTAGGAGTGGTGGGCGACAGGGATAACAACAGAACTTTTGAGGAATGCTGTTACTCCTAAAACACCACCTGGAACAAATCCTAGCAGGTGAAAAGCAGATAGTCAGTGGATCCAGCCCAGCGGTATTCTCAAGATGAGGCAACCATTAGCTTTCTTGTATCTTCTTTTCTAACTGCTCTTGAGAGCAGCTGCCGTGTAGTAGCAAAAATGTGAACCAGGGTGTTCTGAGTTTACATCTGATCTCAGCCACAGACTGGTTCTCTTGGAAGCCTTGGGCATGCCATTATACTGTTGTTGTTGCCTTAATTTTAGCAATAGCCCCATAGACCTGTCTTACATTCAAACACTTGCTAAAATTGCATAGGTGAAGAAGCTCCCAGAACACTAGCGTTGTTAACTGTTGCAGCTAAAAGCTACTGTTGACTGAGCACCTCTCCCTCAGATTGACCTCCCGTACCTCTCAAGCAACGCTGCTATGGTAGGCCACTTCAAGGGAGGTCCAGGAATTCACTACTAGGAATTGGGCCTTCTCAGTGGTGGCTGCCTTGCTATGGAACTCTGTTCCTGCTGAAGTACATTAGGCTCCAACTCTCCTTGGCTTCAGGGAAAAAAGTAAGGACCTGACTCTTTGCTCAGGCTTTCCATACTCCTGCCTTTGTCTAATTTAATTATTATTATTTATCTCTCTAATTTTTAATGACCCACAATTTTATGGTTGACTGCTCAATTGGTCATCATAGTGTATCTTAGTACATATTTTATTTACGTTGGAGTTTGTTTGCTCTCTTGTTTCGTCGTCATCGTTTAGTCATTTAGTCGTGTCCGACTCTTCATGACCCCATGAACCAGAGCACGCCAGGCCCTCCTATCTTCCACTGCCTCCCGGAGTTGGGTCAAATTCATGTTGGTTGCTTCGCAGACACTGTCCAGCCATCTCATCCTCTGTCGTCCCCTTCTCCTCTTGCCTTCACACTTTCCTAACATCAAGGTCTTTTCCAGGGTGTTTTTTCTTCTCATGAAATAGCCAAAGTATTGGAGCCTCAGCTTCAGGATCTGTCCTTCCAGTGAGCACTCAGGGTAGATTTCCTTTAGAATGGATCGGTTTGTTCTCCTTGCAGTCCAGGGGACTCTCAAGAGCCTCCTCCAGCACCACAATTCAAAGGCACCAATTCTTTGGCGGTCAGCTTTCTTTATGGTCCAGCTCTCACTTCCATACGTCACGACAGGAAAAACCATAGCTTTGACTATTCGGACTTTTGTTGGCAAGGTGATGTCTCTGCTCTTTAAGATGCTGTCAAGGTTTGCCATCTCTCTTGTTTAATGTTTATTTATTGTTTATTGTTTATTACTAGAATTTTTGTTTATGTTTTTGATGTCCTTATTGTAAGCTGGCCAGAGTAGTGGCCTGGCCACTAAACAAGTGGGGTAAAAATTGAATTAATTAAAAAAATAAAAGAACAAAGAGTTTTTGTAGCAGTTTAAAGACCAACATTTTTTATTCAGCATCAGTATTTGAGTCCCATAGCCCACTCTTTCCTATTATTTGGAAGAACTTTGGGAGGAGTCTACAGAAACTTTTGCTAAATAAACTTGTTAGAAAGAAGACTCTGTTACTTTTACTCTAATCAATCAATCAGTCAATCAATCAATCAATCAATCAATCAATCAATCAATCAATCAATCAATCAATCAATCAATCAAACCTTTGGTCCTCATAAAGATACTAATTTAATGTGAGGTGTTTTTTTTTCATGGCCCAGCAGGACTATGCTCTCCTCTGAAGATGCCGGCCACAGAGACTGGTGAAACATTAGGAAGAACAACCTTCAGAACACAGCCAAAGAGCCCGAAAAACCCACAACAACCAGGACTATTTTTGTGTTTGCTTTATTTACAAACATGAGCCACTTAGAACAATGAAAACACTGTAAGTTGAATCTAGATGAACTTTGAGTACATCCATTGAAACAAATTAGACTTATATTAATCTTTTCCAACTTGGCCTGTTGATTCTAGCAGGTCTACCTTAATTGTGAATAAATTCTTGATCCACCTGTACATAAATGAAGAGCAAATGCAACCTGCAGTAGTTATTGAGAGGTTATATATATGAAATTCAAAGACTTTTTGTGTATTTTGGGGAGGGGGGTGCAGATATATTCCCCCCCCCGCCCTAGTGTTGGAGTTGAACTGACTTGGGTAAACAACAGTAATGAAGATGCTCAGGTATAAAACTGCAATCCATCCTCTCTGTTGTGAAGAGTTTTATATTAAAAAGTAATAAAGAGGAACACTTCTGATGTAATTTCCAAAGTGATTATAACTCTGTTTCTCAGTTTGGCTCATAAAGGGAGAAATCATTTTCACAGTTGAGATGTGACATCCGTTACACACAAATCCGGAAAATGGAGATGCGAACATGTCACGTAAAAACGTTCCTCATAAACTTCACATCTCGCAAAACTGCATATAAAATGTCAGTAAAAGAGAGACCAATCCCCCCACCCCTCTCCTTTCAGATATATTTGTGACAGTTTGCATTATTAAGGATGACTTGGTAAATTGGACTGCATTATTTCACTGGCTTCGTCTAGACCTCCAGTCGGGATCTCTCCCCTCCCCCTTTTCTCTCTCTGCAGACACCTGGGGGCAGTGGTAGTGCCGTGCAAATTTACAAACTGCACAGTCACAACTGAGGGCTGAAGGGAAGGCCCATTAGAATTAATTTAATTCTTGAAAAATTTCCAGTTTATGAATGTGGGATGCTGTGCTTCCATATCCACAATTCAAAATGCTAGGAAATGGCCTGATAGTGTTACTAGCAGGAAAATGGATGCCAAGTTTTACATAGTAAAGCGCAGCCTGAATTCTGACTACACCAATGGAAACCGTCAAGAGAGTCTACACTATATTGTACCCTACATCACATGGCACATAAATATTATATAATATTCATGCTCTGCCTTTCTCCTAAAAGATCCAAGGTTACTTACAGTATTACCAGAAACAAAGTTAAAAGCTAAAATAATAAATTATTATGTTATTTTAAAAGAATTAAACAAACATATTAAAACTTACATGTTACATGTGATCAGGTCACATTCGACCTATAGAGACCCTAACAGGGCTTTCAGGTTAAATGAGACATTTAAAGGGCGGTTTTAGGAGCTCTGCATCCCCAGTGAGTTTCACGGAGGAGCAGGGATTTGAACCCAGGTCTTCTGAGTCGGTCGTCCTATCCACGACGCAGCACTGGGTAGAACGTTTGGTACCAGGAGCTGGCTGGCAGAGGGAGAGAAAGAGCATGTCAAGGAAGTACAGTTTCTG
This sequence comes from Pogona vitticeps, assembly GCF_051106095.1. NCBI lineage: Eukaryota > Metazoa > Chordata > Lepidosauria > Squamata > Agamidae > Pogona > Pogona vitticeps. The sequence goes on along the minus strand of NC_135784.1, from coordinate 166,261,234 downwards.
CACCGGTTGTGTAATCAGTAACTTCTGGAGCGGAAGAAGAAGGACGAAAGTGCTCCTTGACCATGATATCTGGAGCCTAGAAGCAGAGCTTGGGAATCAGGAAGGCGTCATAGTCAACGCTGGGGGGGGGGGGGCGCTCTGTGATGCTTCCCCTTCAGAAGACCGTCGCTTGGGAACCTCGTTTGACAAGAATTGAGGAGCGTGTGTTCCTGGTTGGACTCCCTTTACCAGGAACTCCTGGTAAGGAGTGTTTTCTTTGCGCCACGGGGTTGGTGGCAACCCCACAGGCCTGAGAGGAGGTCCGCAGGCGTCCGTCAGCGCGTTTCCCCCTTTTCCCCATGGATTTTGGAAAGACCAACATATCTCCCTCTGCTTTCTGATTTCTTGCTTGCAACAAGGCTGTTGCAAGACGTACATCAAGGGACAAGGTACCAAGGCAACGATGCCCAGTCTTTGGACGCTGCCTTGAGCGCCAGTTGTAGTGGAAAGGCTGAGTATAAAATAAAATAGAATAAAATAAAATAAAATAAAATAGTGGCGGCTGGACTCCAGTCCTTAGCGTCTCTGCTGGTAGGTTAATGCTGGCCAGGACTTAGACGCTAAAGGATGTTTCGGCTACTTCAGAGTCTCAGCCTGAGTGGCATTTGCTGTCTGGGTTACGGTGTAACTACACAACGGGTAACGATTTCGAAACCTGGTCTAGAAAACGCGGCATGTTTTCCTGGCTTGCCCCATTGTTTCCTGACGCGGTGGTTGGAAGCAGGAGGAGAAAGAAGGGGGGAAAGCACCCTCCATAAAGGCAGGGGATAATTATTTTTCCCCCCGAATTTACCGCTCTGGGGCTGAAGCCTTGCCCAGGCACTCGCTGGAAGAAGATGAATCACCTATTGATTCGTCAGGGACTGCAGCTCCACTATAATCATCCCTGTGTTGAAACGATCCCTTGAAGGAAAAGTCGGGTTTCAACTCCGGGAGGACGATCCTGACTTGGCTTCGTGAAGCGCGGCGGAGATTGCAAGAGCGATGCCTTTACAGCAAGTCTCTCAGCCCAGGCTAGGAAGAGTCTGCCAAGAAGCGGCGCCCCCGCCCCACCGAGCCCCGCCCCCCAAATCACGCCCCCGCTTCCCTCGGCAGACTTCGGAGGCGGGTTGGGAAGATTGAAGCTGGGAAGTCGCTTCCGCAGTAACGACTGGCAAACAACAAATGACCCGCGAAGCTTCCCCCTCCATCAGGAAAGCATAGTTGCATGGCATTGTCACTGTTATTTGCTGTCAGGTTGCTTCTAGCTCCTGGTTTTTCTTGCATGCAGTTGGACACAGAAAGTCTAGTTCCAAAGAGCGATTGCGCAGCTGGGGGGAAAATGGTGTCGTTGGGGGGGAAAATGGATCAATTAGAAACTTATAGATTTTTAGCGACCCTAAGAGGGTTTCCAAGGTATGTGAAGTACATATGGCATGATTTAACACTGCCCTCTATCAGTCAGTTTCCATGTCCAAGCAGGAATTTGAACTCGGATCTCAGGAGTACTAATCACACACTCTGTCCATTACACCACACTGGTTCACACAGGATGAGTGCAAAATAATGCCCCTATTAGTTTGAGGGAATCTGTGGGTCTCCAGGTGTTATTGGGGTGTTGAACAGTGTGGCAAAAGTGTGTGAAATTACACCCCGATGGGTAGTTAATTAATTGCTCTTATCTTCTTTTTCCTTGAAGGATTTCAGGGTGGCATTCCCTCTTTAGTGTCATCACAATCACCTTGGATGGCAGGCTGAAATACGGTGATAAAGTGAAAGCTCTTAATCACTGGGATGGCATAGCATTTCATCCAGGTAATCTTCATCGACTGCTTGTACTACAGCACACTGGCAGGCTGTCTTTTAAAGAGTTGTGGTTGCTATGTGCTGTCACATCACTTCCTACTTGTGATGACTGTCATGTGCTTTTCAAGGTATGTGAGACCGTCAAGGAGTGGTTCACCACTGCCACCCCCCCACTGAGGTTTCCACAACCAAGAAGGGTTTTAACCCAGATCCCCTAAGCCTTGATCTGCCATTTTTATCTTCCCCCAGCACACTGGTTCCTTCAGTGGTGGAGTCCAATTCACCCAAGTTAAATCTGCCGAGTGAGAAAGCCCATGGCACCTAGCCTTGTGTTCTAGCTGGCATGGCATTTGACCTGTGAAACCAAATGTGGCCTAGTTGCCATATAGAGATGGCTGCCAGAAACCCAAAATGTTCTTCCTCTTTTCTTTGGTTTGTGCATTTGGGGGGGGGGGGCGTGGATTGTAAATTCTGAGTAGTGGTAGGTGAGATGTGCTGTTTGTAGATCACAAGCTTTGTAGCCCGGTATACCATAAGCAACCCTGGTGGTGGCTAGCCAGCACAGAGAAGATGCTGTGAAAATCCCATAGAATCTCACTCCTAAAAGATGAAAAGAACCTTGGTCCTCCATATACTTTGGACTACCATCTTCTCTGGCTGAAGCTTCTGGGAGTTGACATATGACCTGTCTGGAGGGTGCAAGGCTTATTATTCTTGCTATATGCAGAAACTAGGTAATCTTACTCTTCAGCATGATCCAGTACTCTTTCATTTGGACAGGGTGACAGAAGACGAGGTGTCGCAAGGCCTGTTTTTAACATATTTGATGACTCACTGCTTGGAACCACTAGCAATTGTAGTTCTTTCAGAATATGCTATTCTGGATTAATTAGTAGTGTGAGTTTTGTAGCTATGACCTAGATAAAATATTTCATAAGCAGCTCTTGTATCTAAAACGTAGAGCAGAGATGGCCAATATTTACATTGCATTGCTAGTCTGGGCAGAGCTGGCTAGATAGCTCAGTGAGTTGGTTATAAGCCAGAGGTTGGGAGTTCAATTCCCCTCTGTGCATCCTGGAAGAGCCAACCCGTGTGACCTTGGGCAAGCTGTGCAGTTCCAGGGTGCCGCCATAAGAAGGGAATTGTAAACCCCATTTGAGTACTGCCTACTTAGAAAATCTTGGGAAGGATAGCCATAAATCAGAATTTACTTGACAGTACACAATTATTATTAGAACTGGGCAGAGATGGAAGAAGTTAATTTCAGGGAGGCTATAGCTCCTGAAATCTTACATGTATCCTTTGGATTGTATCCCCAAAAGTACTTTTCCCCACCTCTGAGCTGGGTTCAACTGTATTCTGTGGGTAACAATCTAGAAATATGAAGATGTCTTCAGTGAATCTTCTGACCTCATTTCTCATTGTAAAAGATACCCGCAAGATACAGAATCCTGCTTTCTGGAGTGCAATGAGGTGGCATAGGAATCAGAGGAAGTGCATTCATAGATCTATACATGGCCATTGCATCCCTTTCCTGGACATGGATGGATAAAATCTACCAAAGTTACATTTACAAATAACAAAGAATTACAAATAGCAAAGAACTGAAATCTTGGAACAAAATTTTTAGAAAAATACAGGGGAAAAAATAAGATGTAGGTGGTAAAATGTTTATAACAGTGGAAGGCTACCATATAGATGATTTTATATAGATTTTTTTAAATTAACAAAATATAGTTTTAAAACTTTTATTTGTTTCATAGGGGAACGACTGCATTGTATCTACCCATAGGATGAAAGGCAATATCAAAATCCAAAGTATGATGATGATTGCTATTCTTTTCTTTTTATGTGCTAGGTGTTGCAACACTGCACAGCCATAAATGCTCATGACTGCATCAAAAGAAAGTTACAAGGAGAAACCACCAATTATTGTCGGGGGGAAAACAACTCAATCAGAGGATGCAGAAAGACAGCAAATTCACTTTTCCTCTTGCGTTTGCTCTCTGGTATGTTCTTTTCTCTGCACCATAAGCAACCCTTCCCAACTTTCTTTCCAATAAATTACCAGCCAAACTGTTAAACAGTTTACTGGCAGCCTTTAAGAGTAGTATCTTGTCTCCTTAATCGCTAAAGCTGCACTATCTGGCCAAGGCATTTTTCAACAGTGGACACTTACTATATCAATGTGTGTGTGTGTGTGTGTGTGTGTGTGTGTGTGTGTGTGTGAACTTGGATATAAATGATAAACCTGGGCACCTGTAGCAATTTATGACCTTTGATCCATCAGGATTTCTCTTTCCCATGACTCTGGGGTGATATTTGGTTACGGTGAGCTGCCATTATTATTGAAGGTGACGGTGGTAATGAACATTATAGTGTCATCAATGAACATGATACTGTTTGGAGGGAAATAAGCAAAATACAAGAACTACACATTGAATTATTTTCAAAACGTTTACTTCTGTGGCAAAAAAAATACTGTACTTCTTGTGTCTGAAGAGGTAGATTATAGGCCAACAAAGTCCACATTGAAGTAAATCTGTTAGCTAGGTATGGCAGGATTGTGTTTTGCTGTTGTTTCGTTACACCTGACATTATAGCACACTGACAGCTGTCAAATGCATTCTAGTTGCCTCTACTATATGGCCAGATGTTCCTAGACTGCATTTCCCACCATCCATCCTATCCAGCATAGCCAATGGTGAGGCCTGATGGGAGATGCAGTCTAACATCTGGAAGCTGTGTTTCGCCCATCCCTCCTCTAAATTGCTCCAAAAAAAACAGGTAGGTTGTGGTTAGAATATAAGAATTTATCTTTATTTTATTTCTTTTTTATATATAGACATCTCTCAAGGTTTGGAGAGCTTTTAGAGTAGTGTAGAGGATCTCCAGAATTAAGCACATAGTACATATAAGCAAAAGCATTCATTAGAGCAGAGACAGGTAATAAGTACCCCTTCCCCTGCAAATTCTATTGTTCATCTGGCTAGGGCTAACTGGAGGTATAGTTCCACAATACTGGGAAGGCCACATGTTCCCTAATCCTGTAATATAAAATAGCAAGAGTAATAGCAGGGTATGGAAGCAAGACAAACACCACCAAGGTCAAGATGGCCAGTGGCCTTAGCTCATCCTTCTACTCAGGCTATTTGGAGGGTGAAAGACTACCATAGAGTGAGAACTCAGGGCCCTAGTGACTTAGCAAGAAGACCAGTACAGCTGGCTAGAGTGGAGAACTAAAAGCATTTCCACTCAACCAGCAGCAGACACTGTTTGTAAGACCTCTCCCTTGCGTGGACCTCAGATGACTCAAGACAGACCACCTCCCTTTCTTTGCTTACTGCTATGCCATTGCTGTGGCTGGTTCTGTTGTAGTGACAAATGGATCAATTGTTCCTTTTCTTCCCCACCCCCCATACTAACTTCCTGGTTTGCCTTGTTGGTTCAGACCAGCAAAATGGGACCTCAGGGATTGTCTACATGGGCAGTTTTGGAGCAAGTTGGTGCAGGCTAAATAGAGTTGCTTGGGGTTGACTACAGCTGTAAATGCCATATGCCATTTGCTGTGCTCCTAATATCAAGCTTCAAGTGACCGTATTTGGTTCAGCTGTCAATTTGTCACAGCCTGAAGAGGCTTAAGAAGAGAGTCACTTCAGGACATTGAAAAATTAAACATTTCTTCTGATCCTCCATGGAGTGGGGCCAGAGGAAGTGATATTTTTTTTTGGTTGTTCTGAGTTTTTCGGGCTCTTTGGCTGTGTTCTGAAGGTTGTTCTTCCTGATGTTTCGCCAGTCTCTGTGGCCAGCATCTTCAGAGGACAGCAACCTATACTCTGGTTTGTTTGTTTGTTTGTTTTGCTTGTTTTTTGGGGGTTTTTTTTGCCATGGATTTGGCTGTGAGCTTGCTTTGGCAAAAAGCTGCCAGCAGCCAAATCCATAGGATGGTTTCCTTTTGCTAACTGTTGCGAGGCTTGATTTCAGCTGCAAGTAGGTTCTCCACTGGACTATTAAGATACATTCAAGGAAAAGGAAAAGCCCTTTGTTGCCCTCTCCTGTTTCCTCCCACTTTTGGGAGGAAGTTTTCTAATTTTTAAAAAATTAATTAATGGTTCAGCACATCTGTGCCAGAATAATAGAGTCTTTTAAAAATTAATTTCACCTGCTCCCCTCCACAGAGGGGCAGAAGAACTGTTTAATTTGCAAATATCCTGAGGTTGCTCTCTTCTTAAGCCACTTCATTATATGGGAAATTAACAACTGAAGGAGCCTTGACAGCTTTGGCAGGTGCTAGGCTCACTTTTGCTCCATTCCCAGCAATCCCACCCATTGGAAATGAACCAAACCAGAGAGAGAGAGCCTACTGACACACACAAAAAGTAGAAGCTCTTTACAGGGGGCTCAGAAAGGTGCAGGTAGGAACGCCCTGCGGATGATTTGATTCTCTCCAGCAATTACATTGAGTGCTCACTGGAAAAAGGAGTGAATCAACCTGTGCCTGCAGTGGACCAAGCAGAGTGCTATATGCCTGTCTAATCTTATCCTTAGTTTCTTTAATTCCTTGAGTACTCTCACGTTGTTCTCTCTGCTCAAGCCAGAATTTGTTCTACTAGCCATTTTGATCCTTCTCTCAGAAAGACTCAGGGGCTGAACATTAGTACTGTCTCCATTGCTTGCTTGATTTGCAAGACACTACATTGGCCTAATGTACACTCTGATGGTAGAAAGTGAGGAGGAATTAGGGTGAGGGTGAAAGAGGGTGAGGGTGAAAGAGGAGAGCACAAAAACGGTCTGAAGCTTAATATAAAAAAAAAAACTAAGATCATGGCGACTGGTCCCATCACCTCCTGGCAAATAGAAGGGGAAGATATGAAGGCAGTGATAGATTTTACTTTCTTGGGCCCCATGATCACTGAAAATGGTGACAGCAGCCATGAAATTAAAAGACACCTGCTTCTTGGGAGGAAAGCGATGACAAACCTCGACAGCATCTTAAAAAGCAGAGACATCATCTTGCCAACAAAAGTCTACATAGTCAAAGCTATGGTTTTTCCTGTAGTGATGTATGGAAGTTGAGAGCTGGACCATAAAGAAGGCTGACTGCCAAAGAATTGATGCTTTTGAATTGTGGTGCTGGAGGAGACTATTGAGATTCCCTTGGACTGCAAAGAGAACAAACCTATCCATTTTGAAGAAAATCAACCCTGAGTGCTCACTGGAAGGACAGATCCCGAAGCTGAGGCTCCAATAGTTTGGTCATTTCATGAGAAGATCCGACTCCCTGGAAAAAAAAACTGATGTTGGGAAAGAGTGAAGGCAAGAGGAGAAGGGGACGACAGAGGACGAGATTGTTGGACAGTGTCATCGAAGCGACCAACATGAACTTGACCCAACTCCGGGAGACAGTGGAAGACAGGAGGGCCTGGCTTGCTCTGGTCCATGGGGGTCATGAAGATCTGGGCATGACTATACTACTAAACAACAACAACAACACTCTTTTCATTTTGCAGCAGTGGTTCCCAACCTTGGACCCCTAGATGGTCTTGAATTAAAACTCCTGAAAGATTTCACCACTAGCTGTGCTGGCCAGGATTTCTGAGAGTTGTAGGCCAAGAACATCTTGGGACCCAAAGTTGAGAACCATTGATCTACAGTATAAGAATAAATCATTCAAATATTTCATATATGAAGGCGGAAAGTTCACTTTTCTTGAAATGGGCTTTCTCCATACACAATAACTTTTCTCATAGCCTCTAACAATTCAGAGTTATACAGTACACCTCTGCAGTCATGTTGCTAGTCCCCATTGAAAAAGACAGGATTGGGTCCTGTTTATAGAAGATAACAGGGTGATCAGCTTGATCTTTCATTGCTATAGAAAGAACACAGCTATAACTGTTTAGAACAATCCACCACCTGGAAGGAAGTCAGGGTGAACAGACACCTGACTGTTATAGATCTAGTAGCTCAACTGAGATGCTGGGAACCAATTATTTGAAATTGTGCAAAATTGGTTTATCACTTTTATAGTCTCTTGTACTTTAAAAGAGATAATCCAGGATTGGGGAGGAGCAGGTAGATGTATTAGTATATGGCACAAAGAAGAGCCTTCTTATACTTTGCAAGCTAAGAAGTTACATTTCGCATAAAATTTGTCGACTACAATTCCTTTTCATCCGATGCAGGAGAAAACAATTGGATATATATTGGGGGTTGGGGGGAGACAGTGTAACTAGTCAGATCAGCAGGAGCTGCAATGCAAGACAGTGGTATGGGATATCTCATGAAATCTTGCAAAACCTCCAAATTTAAGTATGAGGTTTGAATCTGAAACATGTTCAGTGGTTGCTCCCAAAGTTCATCTTGGATAGGATGTGGGGTAAGTCAGCCTTGGGGAATGCTCCTCTTCATTTCTCTGAGTGGTGCTCTCAATGTATATTTCAGAATCCTGCCCTATTGGTATGATAGCCCCGTCTCCACCTGTCAGACAGAGAAACGGACACACAGAAAGATATCACTTTTTTTGGCTTCTTATAATGATGAGTCTTGGGGGGGGACCATTGGGCATCCCTTCCCTATGGTCTTTTAAACAACAACAACAACAACTCCAAACTGGGTTTGTTTGAACTTGATATACCTCCTTAGGAATGGATGGCATCTTTTGCAGCTTTTTGCTCTAGAAAGATCCACATTCAAGAGCAGGTTAGACTCTCCCTTTAGCACCTTTGAGGATTGTCTTTCCATAGCAAACAATATGTGTGGCATGTGGTATGTGTGATATCGTTCACACAGCAGTTGCCGAGTCTCAAGCTCCCCATTGGAGCATGTGAAACTAGAACATCACCCCTAGTTTGTGCTTCAGAGAAGCAATGCATTGTGATCCCTCTGTCCTCAGTTTAGGGCACTTGAGATGCAGCTCCCAGGATCCCAAAGCATCATGTTTGGGGGTGATTGGAGCTGTCATTGAAACCATCTGGAAGTTGCTGGGTCGGAGAAGGTTGGTGAAACGTACAGGATATGTGCAAAGGAGAGAGAATAGCAGCAGCATATTTCTTCCTTCATGCTGGAAATGTTATTTCATGGGTCTCCCTGTCCCTCCTCCCTTATCATCACCCCCCAGCTCATATGGAGGGGTGGCTGGAGATCTGTAAGAGAAAATTGTATAGTGCCTCCAGGAATACAATGAATTTTTGTTAACGTGGGTCTCACCCACTTTTGCACGTCAGTGGCCTTAAAGATTATCCCAGGCACAAAGAGCTCTCATTATTTCTTAATATGTAGTGTCTTGATTACAGGTTGGATAATTACAGCTACCCTGTTTGCAGTCGGAGCTTGGTGGGTGAGACTGTCAGAAACTGGAGTGCATGTACTGTTTCTGAAAGGAGAACAGGAATGGTGTGTCTCTCTCTCTCTTTGAGTATGTGTGTGTGTGTGTGTGCATGCACGCTTGCACTTGCATTTGGTGACTCGTTAGGCCTTTCTTGAAAAGACCATAAATCACATTAGAGCTCTGTAAATCAATCCTTTCTCAAGCCCCATAGCCTAACAAATGCAAGGGACTGATGATTGAAATGAAGGCACAGACAGAATGTATGTCAGGAAGAAAGCTTTTATCCTCCTACCCCCCCTTTTTTAGGAAAAGGTGGGAGGAAGAGAGAAATTATTAAGAAAAAGTTTAATGGTTTAAAAAGAACCTTGCTAATAAAATGGGTATAGGGCACAAGGACAGATGCTAAAAGCAGTCTAGTGGACAGCTTAATAAATTCCACTAACACTGCAATGAAAAAATATTCCCATAAACCACTAAAACATCTCTCCATTTGTGTCGCATTTAAAGCCTTCTGGAAGAAGGCATGCATTGGTGCCTGGTAAAGCCAGCCCTTTCCCATACATCACACAGGGTAAGGCCGCTGATCCTTCTTCTGTGATGCCGTCCTTATGGCTGTTGGATTTGCTTGAGAACTCGACAGCTACTTGAGTGGTGAATGAATGAAGTAATGAATTCTGAGACCATTTGCCAGGGCAGGTTCTGCATAGTAGAGATAGGTTTGTAAAATCTACGATTCTGTCTATTAGGATCTTTGGAGAAACAATTGTACTTTTGAACCTGTGTTTAACCTAGGAATTTGTGATCAGCATCAGAGTGGAGCCCACAGATCATTACAGCAAAATTGATGCTTAAAAATGAGATCCCTTTTCTCCCCAGTGGGTAGGAAGGCATAACCAGAAATGGTGCAATTAAGTGGAATGTTTATTTCAGTTTAACGCAAAGAGCAGAAAGAAGTTGTGAATGTCTTTTGTTGGTTTGAAAGGATGAAACATTTTCAAAGTAGAAATCAAAACAGTCACACTCCATAAAGCAAATGATAATATTCACCAGAATTAAGCCAGTTGAGACATACAGAAAAGTTCCCACACAAAGCAGACTAAAGCACTGGCCCCACGAGGAAAATGTTACGTAGCTATTTACCAATTATGTTGGTATTTTTTTTCCTGGTCACATGACACAGAGTCAAGACTGAGACATTTTCCTGGACAGCGGCACATATAACTGCAGAATATTTCCCCATCACCAGGAGGGCTATGTTATTTTATACCTTTGCTGTATTAGTGTATTCCTTACTGGGATTGCCTGTGTACACGACCTGCCTTGCTTCTTTTCAGAACCGAAGCCAGGAAGGTGGCCACCATTACTGCAGTGCACACATTTTTTTTTTTAAAAAAAATTCATGCCCGATACATCAATATGTTGGTAAAAGAATGTCACTGGGGGGCCACCGCCATTACATGACTGGCAAGTAATAATTTTTTCTTTCCTGTGGGAAGACACATTGAAACACTGGTGTGCCAATGTCACAGGGGGGGGGTGATCGCTAGTACTGCTGTGCGGATATCCCATGTCCATTTCTGCAGGAGCAGCCAGTGCAACAGAGGAACACTTTCCCAAACAGAAACCCCTTTCTGATAAATGTTCCCCTAATGCTATGCCGCGTGTGTGAGTCTGCCCCCCCCCGTGTGCTGTTCCATTGCAACAGGAAGGAAAGGGGCTGGAAACTATAGCTGTGGGTGCACGGGGGGGGGGAGGAAAGCTGCGTGGAGTGGGGGGCGGAGTCAAGCATGCGTGCGCAGTCATGCACCTTAGAGGGAGACGTGTTTCTGATATATTGAGGTATTGATAAATATTAGTTTTTAAATAAACTGGTAACATGATGCAGCCGGCCGTAACAATTCAAATAGGAGGAACTAAATCAGTGCTGCTAAAAATTTCTTAGGATGCTTGTCCTGGGATATAAACCATATTACCATGATTCAGTACAACAGAGGTATGGAAAGTATTGGAAGAACCAGAAGACATTTCCATTGTGTGACCAGGGCCTATGATTCTGCCATCTAAATAGATACTATTCGGGAGTTTCCTGCTTTCTAATTGGTTCTAGTTCCTTCTTCCCCAGTGGCCAACCACAAGATGGGTCTTCATTGGTGAATAACATGGGGTGACAACACTTAGAAAACAGTACTCTATTGCAGTGGTCCCCAACCTGGGCCTCCAGATGTTCTTGGACTTCAACTCCCAGAAATCCTGGTCAGCAGAGGTGGTGGTGAAGGCTTCTGGAAGTTGTAGTCCAAGAACATCTGGAGGCCCAAGGTTGGGGACCACTGCTCTATTGTATCCAGTGATTGGCATAACCCTTTTGTTGTTGTTGTTGTTGTTTAGTCGTTAAGTCATGTCCGACTCTTCGTGACCCCATGGACCAGAGCACACCAGGCCCTCCTGTCTTCCACTGCCTCCTGGAGTTGGTCAAATTCATGTTGGTAGCTTTGATGACACTGTCCAACCATCTCATCCTCTGTCATCTCCTCCTCCTCTTGTCTTCACACTTTCTCAACATCAGGGTCTTTTCCAGGGAGTCTTCTCTTCTCATCAGATGGCAAAGTATTGGACCCTCAGCTTCAGGATCTGTCCTTCCAGTGAGCACTCAGGGTTGATTTCCTTCAAAATGGATATTTGTTCTCTTTGCAGTCCAGGGAATTCTCAAGATTCTCCTCCAGCACCACAGTTCAAAAGCATCAATTCTTTGGCGGCCAGCCTTCTTTATGGTCCAGCTCTCATTTCCACACATCGCTACTGAAAAAACCATAGCTTTGACTATGCGGACCTTTGTCGGCAAGGTGATGTCTCTGCTTTTTAAGAGGCTGTCGAGGTTTGTCATCGCTTTCCTCCCAAGAAGCAGGCATCTTTTAATTTCGTGGCTGCTGTCTCCATCTGCAGTGATCATGGAGCCCAAGAAAGTAAAATCTGTCACTGCCTCCATATCTTCCCCTTCTATTTTACAGAAGGTGATGGGACCAGTGGCCATGATATGAATTTTTTTTTATGTTGAGCTCCAGACATAACCCTAGGCACCATATATCATATAAGGAACATCCCAGGCTCATGGGGTAACAAATTTCCAGGGGCCAACAGATTATAAATCCATCTCTATACTGGCCAGTTATTTCAGGCTCAAAGAAGCTTTGTAAGTGTAAAGAAGTTGCTCCCAGTGTCCCATTTTCCAGGCAGCTAGTATTTCCTGCCCTGTGTGGGATCCAGACTTGCACCCGAGCTAACTCCTTACCTCCTTTCCAAGGTTGATCCCCTTACAAAGTCTCTCTTCCTGACATATAGGTGTCTTCAGGATAAGGCCTGAGTAACAGTCCCTTGCCCTCCGCTGAGAATTTTGACCATTAGCAACCTAGCTTGGGAGGAAGGGTTTATTGTTAGACAACTGGGAGTCTGAAATCCTTGCTGATCTATGTCCAGTGACCCAGAGATTGATCAGTACAACCTGATTCACATCTCACCAACCCCTCTTTCTAGTTCTGCACAGGAATCCCATATGTCTCTGTTTTTCCATGTACAGCTTTTAAAAAGCAACCTATTTCCTAATTCTTTGAGTGTTTTTGAAATATTCAGTGCTGCTTCCTCTTTTTGCCCCACTAACTAGTAGTTTCAACTTATATTGCAATATAGATTAATGATGATGATGATACTCCAGGATTTCATTTCATGATTTACTGTAAAGATTCCCAACCAATTACGGTAGTAGCGAAAACAACATTATATTCTTATCACTAATTTGATCATTACTTATTATGAAATTTGAGCCTGTGCATGTGTTTAATATAGCCATAAACAAATATGTACAAATGTATCAGAGAAGCCTTATGGCGCAGTGGTTAAACTGCTGTACTGCAGCCAAAACTGCACTCATGACCCAGGGTTCAATCCCAGGTAGCAGAATCAAGGTTCACTCAGCCTTCCAGCCTTCCAAGGTCAATTAAATGACTACCCAGCTCCCTGGAGGAACAATGTGTATCCTGCACAATTAACTTGTAAACCTCCTAGAGAGTGCTTTAAGCACTATGGGGCAGTATATAAACAGCACACTTTGTATCAAAGCAAAATACAGTTATATTAAATTACAAATTAAATTATATTAATATAAAAAATATTACTGACTGCCTAAGGGCAAATGTATATGTTACTCATGTCCACAGTATATGCCCAGTTGCTTTTAATGAGTGACGATTTTGCCTTGTTCATGCACGTTAATATGATACAGAGAAGAACCAAATAAGATGGAATTGTTAAAATGAGTTTGCTATTAGACGTTCTTGACTTGTAATCTAATAGACAAATGCTGCGATGTGCTTTAATCTCCTCAGGATCTTTTTTGTCTCTTTCCCTGGCTGGTTTTCCTCTCTGACTTTCTTTGTCTGATCTCAGTGACTTTAAAGGGCAGCTTCTCATGTGATCTTTTAATGGTACTCAGATACTGTATATCTATATAATATGAAGTACAACATGATTATTTTAATGGTGAAGGGGACACACATGTATAAGGAGAAGCAGAATCCTAAACAATTTTCATGTGCTTAAAATAACTACAGTTATCTTACCTGGGGATACACTTACCCCACAGAATTGACAGGACATCTCTGCACTTAATCCTCATGTATCTAAGTATGCTCAAGTGCAAAATATGAAATGAGAATCCTCTCTTCTCTGTGGCTGTGTGGGTGTGTCTCAGTTTTTCTAGCTGCCATTGTCTTATTTGCTGAGCCATAAAGATATATTCCAGCCTTTCCTTGGGTGAGCTTGGAGCAGAATGGCAGAGACCTTAGAATCTACCTAAAAATATAAAACTTTGTGCACAAGCTACATGAAACGGAGACTGGTATCTCAGACTCACAATCCTCCAAACTATCTAAGTAAACAGAACATAGAGTTTAACAGGACATCTTGTGGAATCAATATAACTATGGATTAATTCATTGCAAGTTTATGGAGAAAAACCATATACTGTAGTAGATTTTTTTCCCTGGACTATACATTCTCCTTCACACTGTAGACAGGACATCATGCTTAAACAGGAGCAACTAAACAAAAATTCATCTGCATCTAGAAGACTAGCAAGTTGGCGAGGAGGGTGTTTTTTTTTTTTTCTTTTTTTTTCTGAATCAAATCTTGCATCTACAAACAGATAAGGAAGGAGTGTTCAGAAATGTACCCTTTGTCATCTTCATTCAACTCATCCACTATCCAGGTGCACTTCCTGACTGCACACCTGAATTGACTCATTGGCCATAATCCTGTTGCGAATCACACTAGAGTAGGTTCACTGAATCAATGGTGGTTTGGTAAGGCAACTCTTCTGTTCATTCCATTGATTCAAAGGGAACTCCTCTAAGTGCAACCTATTAGGTCTATTTGAATCAACAGAACCTACAGAGGAGCTGAGCTGACCCATCAAATTGCTCTGGATTCAATGGGCCCAACTTTAAATGCAATCTGTTATGCTAAGCAACAAGATTCTGGCTAGTGTGTGCCCTGAGGAAGATGAGGGCTGTTTGGTCCATTGACTTTCATTGGTAAAAGGAGAAAGAGAGGACTTCAGGCATAGTACATGGGGAAAGAAGCAATAATATGGCAGAAGCTGATTGGAGATAGAAAACAGCCTATGGACACCTAGGGAGGAAGACAGATTACAGAACTTAATGCCACTGCTAATACTGTACTGTTCCTACTAATGATGATAATAATACTCCCCATTAAACATGAGATTCCTGGCATTCTACAATAAAGTTAACCATCATCAATATAAGAGTACTTACACAATAAAAGCCTATAAAATCTACTGTCAGAACTATTCATAAAGTCAATTAAATGTCAGTTAAATGCCTGGGCTTTTTTTAAAAAAAGGAAAAGGAAAAGAAAAGAAAGGGTCTTTCAACATTTTCTGAGACCAGGTGTGTCGGAGAATCCAGTATCAGGGAATTCCATTGTGTTTGGAAAAAGCCCAATTGCTGGTTTTCCATAGGTGCAAAATAGCAAGAGGGACTCACGGACAGGGCTTCCAGTCATGGTTGTCTGAACCTGCACTGTGTCGCAGTGGGGCACAAATTCTGTGTGGGAATTATGCTGACACACCACTCTGGGATTTGTTTTTTGCCACCGTGAAAACATTCCTGCTTCCTGAATACAGAATTCAGTGGCTAAGTTTCGGTGCTTCTTTTTTAAAATGGGAAGAAGCACTTCCCCTAACAGCATATAGCTCTATTGCCTAAGAACACATGGTAGAAACACAAGGAACTGGTACATCAAACGGTAGAAAAATGTAAATAATCTTTATTCTGATTTCAAAATGCTCATCATCCTTTTAAAATCAAAATAAACACTATTCACATTTTTCTACATCCTGAGTCATAGCCTCTCAATCTGATTTCTAAGAACACATGGGGCATTTAGTTAGCTTAGAAAGCTAAGCAGGTGTGAATCTGGCCGGTGTTTGGACAGGAGCTGCCTGGGAACTCAGTGGCTGAAATCCTGTTGTGTAGCTACACAATTGTAATTCAGCACTCTATCCACATCAGTTTCAATCACACCAAAGTGGAAATGCTACCCAGGATGCACTTCTGCTAGAGCATTGCACAATTGGTGAAAGCAGGTGGCTGAGTATGCAATCAAATGCACAGGTTTTGTTGCTGGGATGGAGAGCCAAGCACATTTACAACAGCGTAACATTATGTTACACCTTGACAAACGGGATTGTGGCCAATGAGTACAATTTGGTTACCAATACTGAAAGGTTGTTGGGTATGCACTAAACACCTTAGACAGGGTTTATTTATTATAAGCATTTATTTATAACTATGTGGCCCACAAACACATACATGCACATACACCACAACCCCCAAATTTTTTTTAAAAAAAGATCTGGAATTGAAACCAATTGCTATGTAGTTGCTATTTTGGCTTTTGTCACTAAGCATACTCTGGTCTGTTGATCCTGAAGATGTGTATTCCAAAGACGTATTTCAGCTCGGATCTTCATAAATAGTTGAATAAGATAATCAAGGGTTGAGAAGTGCTGTAATGGAACCACATAGCTTGCAGGCTTGGAGTACCAGGACTTTCTGATTTAAGAGAGCTGATGATGTTATTTGTTACACCCATTAGGGGACACCATGCCCTCTGACCTGTGGATGGAGGAAGGATTTAACTACAGTGGGTCTCTACTTAAGAACTTAGTCCGTATTGGAAGGTGGTTCTCAAGTGGAAAAGTTCTTATGTAGAATCTGCATTGCCCATAGGAATGCATTGAAAACCATTTAATCTGTATCTGCTCTTTTCCGTCCATAGAAACTAATGGGAAGCTGCTATTCCTCCTTCTACCACTAGAGGGGGATATTTTTTCTTTTTTTTCCCCCTTAGGTCAGGGAACAGTGTTAAAAGCACTTCTGACGAAGCTAATTTTGAAGCAATGGACTGAAAACCAATTAATCTGTTCTGGCTGTTTTTTTGTTATGTAGAGGTGCGTTCGTACATTGAAGCATTAGTTCCCATAGGAACTAATGCAAAGCTGGTTAATACGTACTCTACCACTAGGGGGAGAACTTTTTTTTAACCTAAGATGACCTAAGGTTAAAAAAAGAGCAGCAAAGTTTTTTTTTCCTGTTCTTATCTTGGATTTTTGTTCTCAAGTAGAAGCAAAATTTAGCAAATGGAGCTGTTCTTAAGTGGAATTGTTCTTAAGTAGAGACGTTCTTAAGTAGAGACCCCACTGTACACTTCATTGTAGGTGTACATGTGCACATGCTTATTCCATTCTATTCATCATCCCAGAAGGGGATCCTATAAGCATGCAATATTTATTTATTTATTTATTTATTTATTTATTTATTTATTTATTTATTTATTTATTTATTTATTTATTTTACAAATGTCTTCTTTTAGGGGAATAGCTAATGAGCAAGCTGAGCTTGATTGTGATCCAGCACTAACAATAATCTATATAATTATGTTTTTGCAGCTCTAAGATCTTTTTTCCTCCTTCCTTTTTTTGCGAAGTTAGAACCGATCCGCCAGTGACCAACAAAAACAATGGAGAGAAGGCGGGAGGGATCAGGGAAGGCAGATGCCGTTCCTCTGATGCTTACCTTGAGGAGACATGTGGGGCAGCTGAGGAACCAGTAAGAGCA
Source organism: Pogona vitticeps (assembly GCF_051106095.1). Lineage (NCBI taxonomy): Eukaryota > Metazoa > Chordata > Lepidosauria > Squamata > Agamidae > Pogona > Pogona vitticeps. The sequence continues at coordinate 166,243,888 of NC_135784.1, read as the reverse complement.
TTAAGAAACTATACAAGAGTTTGGATATTCTGCCCCTCCCCCCAGCTTTAACTCAGCTGTTCTCCTGTGACTGTATGGTGTGTTTAGAAGTCATAAATCTGATTGCTTTCCATGCAGCTGTTTTAAATGGTAGTAATCTGTGACTGTGATCCATGGTCAAACATGACCGCTGTGTGCTTCTGCACATTCGGGGGAAGCTCAGCCATCTGGGAACAATTGAATTCAGGCACAGTTTTATCTGGAGACATGACTGGGGACCCTCCCCTTCCCCATTCAAAATTACACACCAAAGTGAGCAATAAGAAAGAGGGGGAGAAGCACCCCCCCCCATTTTAAACTATATTGTGGAAGGAAGATATCTTTCTCTTTTTTAAGAGTAAAGAATGTTTCTCCCTCAGCAGGTACTTTGAAACCATGCTTGGCATACCCATGATACTATAAATTATCCACTTATACAATGAAAGAATGTGCCCAAGCAGGAAAGATCAATGAGCATTGTCAGTCATGGGGTGTGGGTGAGGGGAGGGAGAGAAAGGAAGAACAGGTAACCTCTAAAAAATGTTAACACTGAGTTTATCATTGTCATATGTCTCTCCCTTTCCACCATCATTATTTACAGTCTTGGAGGCTCTTGAAATGAATAGTTCGTCACCCAGTAAAACTGCTCCTAGACAGTGCCACTTCAGGCTCAGATGGTTGACCACATGACAAAATGGTCTACCATGAAATACATGTTGATTTTTATGTACAGAAAACAAGTATATAAAGGTGAAAGCAAGGCTAGAAACCTTCTGCTTAATGTGTATTTTTCTATGCATAAAATATGGTGTTGATTTACAGGTCTTGTTTCTAAGAGGGGGAAACATTTAATTCTAGAATCCTTTGCCTGTCGTCTGGCACAGCATAGTCTGGTGAGTTAGGTATCTGGCTGTGGAGGCACAGGTAGAGAGTTAAATTCCCCACTGTGACTCCCAGTGTAAAAGCCAGCCTGTGTGGCATTGGGCAAGCTGCACAGTCCTGGGGCACCCCCAGAAGAAAGGAATGGTGAACCACTTATTTACCTAAAATACTCGGGAAAGGGTTGCCATTAGAGATGGGAATGAATTTCAAAAATGAACTGCAACATTAATCAAGAATTGCTAACTTGTTGATTTGTATTCATTCAAATTGATGCCCCCGACAAATACGAATCAACAAACTTTTTGCAAATTTTTAAATTTCGCAATTTACCTAGAGACACCAAAATGTCAGAGAAGCCTCCCCTGACTCTCCTCTACAATACCTCCAAGTTTGATGAAGATTTGGGTTTGATGTTCTTTGTGGGTGTATAACACAAGATGTCTGAAACCCAAATTTCACCAAATTTGCGGGGGTTGTACAGGAGAGCCAGGGGAAGCTTACCTGTGAATCTAGTGTCTCTAGGTCCTTGGGAGTATGTTTTATAGGGGTTTAAAGGCAAAGGTGAATTGATGTTCATTGATCCATCGGGGAAAAAATTGCAAATTCGTTATTCATGATGAATCATAATGAATTGCCATTTTCCCAATTCATACCAATCTCTACTTGCCATAAGTCAGAACTGACCTGATGGCACACAATTATTATTATAATCTCCCACCAGGCAGTAACCTGTTTGTCTACTCAAAGTTTGCTTAGAAAGTATAACTGGACCTTTTGGTATATTTTTGGATGATTTTTAATAAGCTTGGCAAGGATTTCTGATTCCCAGCTGTTTATCCATGGCCACAGTAAAATGAGGCACCCTGTTCTAAGTCATGCAGATGAAATGAAGTATTTTGGGGTGATTAGGAGAGGGACTGGGCATGAAAGGAGTCTCACCTTCATCCTGTTCTGTACTTAAAACTGGGGTTTATGGTGGTTTAGCTTGGTAGATTTAGCTCTGTGCAGATAGTTGGGTGGTCAGTCCCAGTGCAGACTCATAAAAATGCATGAAGCAATTAAAGTAAAAATTAGCTAACTTTATTGGAAAAGTTACATTCAAGATAGAAAAGCCTAAATCTGATTTCTAATGAAAAGGAAGACATGGGGGGGGGGGAACATTGTTGAAGGAGAGACTGGAAGACAGCACCTTATACAAAGAAGGAAGGAAGTTGAAGTGGGAAAATGTGATAAAGGCTGCTAGCGGTCTAGGATAGGTGGTGGGCAGTGGTGGGCAGGAGAATGATAAGGATGTTCAGAGTAGCCTTCACTCATATCTGATCTCAAATCCCTTCTGATCTTTGGGATAGAGACAAGCAAAGAGATGATACTTGGAGGAACACTGAGGCCAATGAAACCTACTTCCTGACCTCAGAGTTCATTCATGATAAATGGATGCCTTTTTCATTAGGCCATAAGAAACAGATCTTAAGGTGATTCCCCCCCCCCCCGGACACCTCCAGTCTAAAGTGAAAAACAAACAGATCCCACGAGTCTGTAGTTTGCCTCCCTTAGATTTGGGAGACTCATAACTTGGAAGATTAGAAGCCATTACTCTGGACATCCTGTCTTCTGTGTAGAAAAAAGGGTAGACAATATCACTCAATTTATGTGTGTGGCTACACTGGAAAAAAATGTTTCCCAATGTTGCCCCCAGACAATGGAACGCCCTCCCAACTGAGATTCATCTGGTGCTGACATTGATGACATTTCGGCACCAGGTCGAAACTTTCCTGTTCCAGAAGGCTTTCAATTGAAATAATTTCAACTAGGGTCCAGATGGCAATTTTTAGAGTATATATTTTAATTGTATTTTAATTGTTTTATCTTTATTGTATTTTAATTGTTGTAAGCCACCCAGAGACCTTTGGGTAGAGTGGGAAGCATATAAGTTAAATAAATAAAATTATTTATTTATTTATTTATATTTATTAAATAAATAAACAAACAAATAAATAAGATATTTTAAGAACTGACTCACTGGTACCTTTATCATTCCCTGACCCTAGACAAGAGTTTTATGCCTTTTAAAGCTGTACGTCTTTCATTATGTGATAAGCCACCTATGGCAGTAAACTCCTGGCAGATATTTATATAATCTATTTATTTTTGAAGCTGCCACACTCCTGTGAAATTATGTTCCACTTCCTAGTTAGTCTTATGGCTGACACAGTCTCACAGTGATATTCTGTAGAAGAGAACACTACTAGTTTTTTTTTTAAACTCCAAATCATTCTGCTTCATAAATCTTCATCAAAAAACCCAACCGGCAAGAAGAACAAAAAACTGACAAGAACAAATTAAAACACAAGCCATTAAATCAACTGTTAAGTATGAATTCTAAAACTGAGAACTGTAATAATTCATGTAGTAACTCTTGAGTGCCTTTTTTTTTACTTTTTGTAAATAGTTGAAACATGTGTCCTTTTTAAAAGGAGAAGACAGGACCAGGGTGGAGCGAGTGCAGAAGCTGCTTCAGTGAAGCTTCCCCATGACTCTGCCAAGCACACAGTCTCTACCAGCAATGCAGTTGCGCTTTGTAGCCAGAGAGAAGCATGGAGGGATGGGGTGCTTTGGCTGTTTGGGTGTGGATGGGGAAGGAAGGAAGGAAGGAAGGAAGGAAGGAAGGAAGGAAGGAAGGAAGGAAGGAAGGAAGGAAGGAAGGAAGGAAGGAAGGAAGGAAGGAAGGAAGGAAGGAAGGAAGGAAGGAAGGAAGGAAGGAAATTGTATCATTTGGAACATGGGGGAGATAACATCATTAATGACCAACTGACGGTTTTTCAATGAACATGTGTTTCATCTGGAAGAGCTTTAAAATGCTAAATATTGGAGACTCTCTACTTTGGAATGTCCACTTATGTGGGGTAGTTACCAGAGCGGAGGGACTATGTGCAGCCCTGGCAATAGCCGTAGTTTTCTAATAATAGGAGCATACAAAATATTGGTGCCTGCCAGATGTGAAGGCAGAATTATAATTTCATCATATTTTAGCATAGTTTAGACGTCGGTCCTAGGTTGCCAAAAGAGTCATGAGCAGTAGGCCCCCTGCTGAAGATGGTAATCTTGGGTCAAGGTGTCCCTCTTTTTCTCTTCAACATTTATGTCTCCTGCAAAATGTATCCATGGGAAATAGAAAAGAGAGTTCAGTGTATACTCTTGAAAGGCATTGGATGAACCTTCTCCCCCCAAAGGTTCACCGTGCATTAAATATAAGTTTCATCACAAATGTCTAAGTGGACCAAAGGGTATTCAGTGTCTTGCAGATAGTTAAACTGAATTTCCTTCCCACTAGGCCCCAAATGCTGGGTGTTTCAGGGAACAAAATCGAAGGAAGTCTTTCTGATTTCCTGTCTTTGCTCTGATGCCTAGTCCAGCTGGACAATTTTCTACCAAGTATTTGCTTAGTGACAAAACTGAAGGCAGTCATCAAGAGTTTCTCTGTGCTGTCTTTTGGCTTAATATTGGAATACTTTTGTATTAATCCTTCTGATCACTTCGGATGATATCTTGCCCAGACACATGGCTTGATCTAATTCCATCAAATCAAGAGGTAAGAGTGTGTATTTTAGCCAAAACAAAGAAACAAAACAGAAAGAGTCAAAAACTTTGTGGCAACTTAAAGATTAACTGCTATATTTTAATGTAAGCTTCCATGGATCAAGTCCACTTCCTCAGACATAGTGTGTATTTTAGCAACTCCAACAAATATTTTACATTGCTTGGCATATTTCTTTTCTTTGCATTTCTTCCTTTGTTTCTTTCTTCTTCTCTTTAAAAAATGAAATATGACAAAGAACTGTTTGAAGAATGGGGTTACACTCAATCCACAGCTGCCTCAGCTATAACCATAAAACAGCAACCATACCACTTCCTGACTTACATCTAAGAGAGATGTGCCTGGCGAATTCCATCTTGCCACAAACTTTTGAACTTGAAGTTCTTCACGCTGGTACAAACCTGATGAAGTGGGTTTTTGATCCCCGAAAGCTTGTGTATTTTCTGGTACTTTTTAGTGCTCTAGAAAGCTATTGGCTAGTTTTATATTTGTATTTTATTTTGTATCAGCCACACAGATACCCTCTACTTCAATGAGGACAGTTGCATTGTTATCATCTGTCTCAAAAGTGAAAATACATACAGATTTGGAATGAAAATCTATTTAAAAACAATGTGTCAAATGAAATAAAGAAAGAAAAAGAACTAACAGCAAACACAAGACATATTTTGGTTCACCCATTTGGTCCCCCCTCCCTACTCCCACACCATGGTTGAAATCATGTTGGTAGGTAAGAAGGCATAATGTTATGTTACATCCACATTAGCTGACACCATGCCAAGGTGGAAGTGTTATCCAGGAAGCATGACTGCTAGCACCTTAAGTGACTGGTCCAAAAAGGAAACACATGACCAACTGCAAAACCAACTTGCACAATGTTGGTTGCTCAATTTGACCCCTGGAACACTTATGATGACATAAGATTACATTAAGCCTTGAGGAACAGGATTCTGACCACTTTATGTAATACCTAAATCTGTGGCCTGGATATTATGTCTAAAGAAGTCGACAGTTGATCAAGGAAAGCTTACCCTGAGATAAATGTGCTAGCCTTGAAGCTGGCACAATATCATTGTTGCTGCTGCTGTACACTAAGATAGTTATCTCTCCCAACATTAAAGACTCTGTTAAAGGGTTGGGGTTTTGGAAAAAAAGTTCAGGGGGATAATAGATCAATTATATTTAGAGAATACCTCTGTAGTAATAGTTAATGATGGGATGACGGATCAAATAGCTCTAGGCCGAGGTACTAGACAAGGTTGCCCCCTCTCTCCAGTTCTGTTTTGCGTGGTTATTGAAATGTTGGCAAATGTAATTAGGAATGATGATTTAATTGAAGGTATGGGAGAAAAGAAGACAAAGATTAATTTATTTGCAGATGATTTCTTATTGACAGTGAAAAATCCATTAGAATGTATAGATAAAATTAAAACCCACTTAGAAAAATTTGGAAAAATAACCGGATTAAACATAAATTGTCAAAAATCTGACTTAATGTTGTTTAATTATAGTAGAATAGAACAAGAAAAGTTTGCTGAAAAACATGATTTTAAAATATGTAAAACAATTAAATATTTAGGGATAGATTTAGTGAAAAATATTCAAAAAATAAAGGAGTCTAATTATAACAAACTAAAGGAAGTAATTAATAAGAAACTACAAGAATATGGTAAATTTAAGTTATCTTGGTTTGGAAAGATTGCATTGAAAATTTTACCAAAAATTAATTTTCTATTTAGAATGTTACCAATGCAGTTAACAGAGGATGATTTGAAATATTGGCAAGGAATAGTTAACAAATATTGTAATGAAGGGAAGAAATCTAGAATAAATAAAAAGTATTGGTATAAAACAACAAAAAAAGGTGGTATAGGTTTACCAAATATAAGAAACTATTATTTAGCTAACCAACTGAGGTTATTGGTGAAATTATATATAATCCGGAAAGGCTAATTTGGTGGGAAATGGAATCATCAGAATTACAAGGAAATATAGAAAAATATTTATTTGCTAAAGGTAAGAAAGATAAAATAAGTCAAGTTAATAATCCTTTTTTAAAGACATTGATAAATATATGGTATAAGTACAAAAAGAATTTATGTTCATCATACTCTCCATTTGGATTAGTGACAGAAATAGAAAATTTTCCTACCAGTATGAAGGGGTATATGGATTTATTTAAAGAAGAAAAGTGATTAGACTGAAAGATTGGCTGTATAAAATGAGATCGATAGACCAAATGAAACAAGTATTTCAAAACAAGACTATTTCGTGGTTGAACTATGTACAACTAGAAAGATGGACTAAAGAATGGGCAAATAAATATAATAAAGGTAGAGAACACAAAAAATTTGAGCAATTTCTATTCTCATATGAGGACATTCGGATGACTGACTCAGTAAAAGGTACAGTGAGTAAAATTTATTCACTTCTTAATTTAGAGGAAGAAGAAAGTGAAAAAGAGGGATTGAAAATGGTGTGGGAACAAGATATTGGGGAAAGAATAAATGAAGAAGAATGGAGGAGGATATGGAAAATGAGGGTTTTAAGATTTATGTCAGTAAGAATAAAGGAAAAAAATTGTAAACTTAGTTTAAGATGGTATTTAACACCGGTAAAATTAAACAAAATTAACACCAGTCATCTGAATGTCTGTTGGAAATGTGAGAAAGAAGTTGGTACATACTTTCATATGTGGTGGGAATGTGAAAAAGTACAAAGATTTTGGAAACAAATTTTCAAAGAATTAAGTTGTGTGTGTGGAAAAGATATAGAATGTAAAGCTGAGATTGCTCTGTTATCAATATATGAGAATGTGGAATATGACAAAATGACTAAAGAACTGATGACTAATCTAATAACAGCAGCTAGATTGATTATTGCTAGACAATGGAAATTAAAGACTGAATTACAAATTGAAGAATGGTATAAAGAAATATACCAGCTCCCGCCAACCTAGCGGTTCGAAAGCATGCAAATTTAAGTAGATAAATAGGGACCACCTCGGTGGGAAGGTAACAGCGTTCCGTGTCTAAGTCGCACTGGCCATGTGACCACGGAAGATTGTCTTCAGACAAAACGCTGGCTCTATGGCTTGGAAACGGTGATGAGCACCGCCCCCTAGAGTCGAACACGACTGGACAAAATTTGTCAAGGGGAACCTTTACCTTTACCTTATAAAGAAATATGGAATATAGCATTAAATGATAAATTAACTTGTAATTTAAAGATGAAGAAAGGAGAGTTGAAAAAGAACATTTTTTATGTAATATGGGGCAAATTTTTGGAATATGTGTTAATAAGGAGGAAAGGAAAAGCTCCAAATCAAGAATCTATGCAGTTCTGGAGAAGAGGACAATAGAAGAAGAAGAAGGAAGAAAAAGAAGAATATGGGAAGAGGTCCCGTATATGGTGGTGGGGAACACTGTTATTGTGTTTGAGTTTATATGTTTTATGTATATGATTTGTTTTTGTTATAGTTATAGAAATAAATAAATAAATAAATAAATAAATAAATAAATAAATATATATATATATATATATATATATATATATATATATATATATATATATATATATATATATATATATATATATATATATATATATATATATATATATATATATATATATATATATATATATATATATATATATATATATATATATATATATATATATATTTATCTCTCAGTGTCTCATTAATGATACCGATCATAATAATGCTTCACTTGTAAGATGAAAACCAAGATAAACATTAATTTCAGTAGTCAGAGTAAATGTTTGTGTACATAATTCCACATGGATAGCCCTCCTTTGGCAGAAAGAGAAGGAAAAGGTTTTCCCCGCAGGGATCCCCAATCCCTTTTCAATTTTGCTTTGCTGCTGATTTATTGTTTTTATAATGATGTTCTTTGTATCTGTCATTCAAGTGGTTATTGGTTTTACACAGCTTTTATTCATTTATATGATGCTGGGAAGTGCCCTGATGATTCCATAGTACTTTGTACAAGAAGGAAGGAAGGAAGGAAGGAAGGAAGGAAGGAAGGAAGGAAGGAAGGAAGGAAGGAAGGAAGGAAGGAAGGAAGGAAGGAAGGAAGGGTGGGTGGGTGGGTGGGTGGGTGGGTGGGTGTGAGGTTGCCTTTGACTGGGCATCTCTGACTTGCATCTCAGCCATTTAGAGATTAGATAATTCAGGGTATACTCTTGGTTTCTTTACTTGAGAGAAGGCTGCTGTATTAGTCTACAATTAACATAATCTCAATAACATTATTGCCACTTAAAATGTCATTTTCTGTGCCTGTATCCATCTTCACTGAATCCCTGCCCACATAGTACTTAGCTTGTATAGAAACCTTTAACTCAATTTTTCATTCCATGTGTCTGAGGAAGCAGACTGTCAACCCCCAAAGCTCACAATGAAATAGCCCTCATAGTCTTTAAAGTATCACCATACTTTTGCTTTCGTTGTTGACATTTGTTTTGTTTTTCCTGCACATGCTGAAGCAGATGGAAATGAGTATGAAAGAAATCTGCTGAAGTTCGTTAGTGAGAATAGGCATGTGTGAAATAGAACTTTAAACAAAAATAAAAGGGACTGGATTTCTCTGTTGAATACAAGCTGCATGATGTTTGAGACCTTTCATTGCAAAATCAGAATTAGGCTTCAAAGTAAACTGGAGGTCATTATAGGCATGCCAATTTACAGGTAGTGGATTACTACAATATAGTGTACAAGGGGCTGCTCTTGGTGGCCAGAAATTGTGGTAGGGATTTTCTAAATGATCCCACCATGAATCTAAGCCTAGTCATCAACAATGACCAGACAAAATAAAGTTTACACCAGGAAGAAGTCTGTCTGAATGAACATAACTCATCATTACCCAAGTTTGAAGATCTAGCACTTGTTGAGGTGGGCAATCCTATAAATTTCTTACAGACCCGGATATACCAGAGACAGGTGAAGGTAAAGTTGCCAGCAATAATGTCTAAATCCCAATGTTTAATAACAAAATGACTTGGCACTCTACTCTGTTGCTCTAATGATGAAAATTGGGAGTAGGAAAGAAACTTTGCATGGAAGGACAGGGAACTCAGTTAAGTTCTCCTGTTACTCAAAATGTATGCCATATTCCTCAGTTCAGCATTCTTTCATCCAGAGTGTATGGCTTTTAGATCTAGTTGGTGGATTTCATGGTTCTCCAATTGCTCAAGATGGACTTCTATTCAGCCCTAGTGTAGACGTCTTGGGATTACGTTAAAATGAGAAATTAGTAGAAGTTGGTGTGTGTATGTGTGTGTGTTTAGTGGAGGAGAGTGTGCCTTGTGTTGTCTATAATCTTCTGCGCTTGTGATGATTTTGGGGGCTGGATCACTCCCACACCTCAGCTTGATCTCTTGCATAACAAAAAGAGACAAACCATTTCCTCAGAAACTGCTGTGTCTGCAATGAAATCTTCCTGACCATCAATTAACCAAAAGAGAAACATCAGGCGTTACCCTTATTGTATAAAATGCAGGTCAACAGCTTGAAGAAGCAAACCTGAAAAGGTGTGGAAAGGACTAAGGGCAGCAAGGAGATCATCTCAAGGGAAGCATAGCTGGATGGAGGTCCCTTTAAGCATCAGATTGAGTTGCGAGGTGGATTTGTCCTCGCTGGCCCACCCAAATGTATTTTGGTTCCTATACTTATTGTGTTAAGTGAGGCAGGCCATGGTCAGAACTGTTCATGATTTCTGTTTGCTTGGGGAAGGTGGGAGAACAGCCTGGAAGAAAAAAAAATCTACTGAATGTAAAGTTCACTGAGCATACTCTTTCCAGCACTGAATAAACAAACACCCTTCAGAAAGAAATGAATTTTAAAAATGCATGAGGGCAGGCAGTCTGCCCTATTGATCAATCCTAACATATGGCCTTTGAGAGCAGGCTGCTCTCCTAATGCCAGTTGATAGATCTGCTATGAGTTTGTTTTAAAATCTATTTAGGTCAGCCATTCTCAATCTTTTTTTGGCCACAGTCCTTTCAGGGGCTTCCTCTCAGGTTCCAGGGCCTGTCAAACAAGGATACAACATGAACAGATATCTTTCAGAATCTTCTCACATTTTTAAGTCCCTTCAAATGTTCCAGCTCATCCAGGGGGGCCATATGGCCCCTGTTGTGAATGGCTGATTTAGGTTAATAGGAGTGTTAGGAAATATAACCTCCAAAGGGTAACATTTTGGGTCCCCAAAACCTTCTAGCCAGCATGGTCAGTTGTGCTTTCTACAGTCCAGGTGCATAGTATAAAAACAGTTTGTTTATTTTTTTTCCTTTGTTATTGACACATGAGGCAGGAATTCCATATCGGCCACTTCATCTCCCTGAAATTAGAAAGAAAGAAAGAAAGAAAGAAAGAAAGAAAGAAAGAAAGAAAGAAAGAAAGAAAGAAAGAAAGAAAGAAAGAAAGAAAGAAAGAAAGAAAGAAAGAAAGAAAGAAAGAAAGAAAGAAAGAAAGAAAGAAAGAAAGAAAGAAAGAAAGAAAGAAAGAAAGAAAGCCATAATCCTGTCCTTTTATAATGTCCTAAATATGCTATCTGGGGCTATGGCTTCACTCTTGTTCAGACTAAAGGTAGGGCCAGCTGGAGAAGGAAGCCTTCTTTCAGCATCCGGATAGCTGTTTTCAGGGGGCTTTTGATGTTAGGCCAAGGGCTACAGGTTTTTAAGCTGAGAGCTACAGGTTGCCCCCTCTCAATGTCAAATGGGTCATGACATGTCTGATTATGTCAAGGACCATGAACCGTTCTGAAGATTGCAAAGATCGGAAGACAGCAGCTTGGTCATCATGTACAGGTGGATGACAATAGAGAGAGAAAAAAGTGGAAGAGATGGGAAAGAGAGAGGAAAGGAGTAAGCATAAAATGACTCCTTGCAGTTTTGAGGAGTCAGGGAACAGAGTGAGCACTGACCTCTACCCCTACACACACTTTGCAGAGGTGCTGGTGGAAGCGTACCTCACATGCAAGATCTTGTCTCCACCTGTATGAGTTTCCTCCTAAAACAGGGTGAGAGGCTTTCACTGTGACATATCCAAGGCAAGCCATTTCTGAGAGGCTTTGGGTTGTATGGAATGCTAGTCACCAGGGATCCACATGGCCTTGTGCAATCTCCAAATGCCAGAGGAGGCTACTGTCATGCTGACAGCCCACCCCTTAACCAGTCAGGTCTATGCATGTGCTGTAATTCGGTGGGAGAGCAGAGGGTAGTATTATTTAGAGAATTTGGCACTGTGGATGCCTGGCTTTTCTTGTTTTAAAAGCAAGCATCTCATCCTCATGGTGGTAATGATGCGCTTTGAAGTATGTGTGGTAACGCCTGCTGAAATCTGGGGCCAAAGAGGTGTTTGACTATGAACACCAGCAGTGTTTCAGAACCCATAGGGCCTCTATAATTAATACAAAACTACGAAGCATTGTAAAACAAACCAGGCAAAATAAGAAAAATTAAGGCAGTGTACATAATTTATATAAGGCAGTTACAGGACTAAGGTTTTCTCACTATATGTTATATTTTCTTATTACAACTATATCTCTTTTTTTAAAAAATGTATAATTGTCTTACTTGTAGCACCAAATATTTATGTTAGAACTGCAGAGCTGGAAGTGATCCTACGGATCATGGAGTCCAGGCCCTATCAAGGAATCACAAGTGGGCAATCAAAGTCCCAACCTCTCGCTCCACAGCCAGAGATCTAAACTACTGAGCTAGCACCCCAGTAAGGGAGAACATCTTCATAGCTGCTGTTGTAAAAGAATTTATATAGTGGGATATCAGATGGACTGGGATCCCAGTGTTGGGGAAAATAAAACCTTGCTAGGTGCTTTGGGGTGGATGATGGACGTCTGTACATCGGATCCCTTTTCTCTGCTTGGAGGTTGCAGTCCTTTACATCACTATCTGAGAATAAACTCCACTGAATTCTATAGGTCAATGGCTCCCAACCTTTGGTAACCCAGATGTTCTTGGACTCCCAGAAGCCTTCACCAGGATTTGTAGTCCAAGAACTTCTGAGGAACCAAGACTGGGAAGCATCGCTTTCAGAACTTAAGAAACAAGATTACCTGTATGACATCTTACGTCCAGTAAGTTATGGGCAGCCTAAACGCTTTCCTCTGTCATTGGCTACATCTTTACAACAATCCTGGGAGTTAGCCCAGGCTGCAATAGATGTGTTGTGGCTCACTGGGCTTCCAACCTGGATCTCCCAGGTCCCAGTCTAAGGTTTGAACCACTCAAGCACCTTGGCTGTCTTTTGGGGGAGGATCATGGCACCTGTGAAGGGAGCTGATGCTTCAGCCACCCTGTGCAAAAAGTCTGGCCAAAAGCACTCATGGCTGGTGTCATGAAATGAAGCCAATGACAGTGCTACCTGGCTGTCAGCACCTGTTAAATATTTAGGAGTGAAGAGTGAAAACCAGCTTCCATTGCCTCAGCTGTTTTTCCAAATGGCTTTCTGCCAAGACAGAATTTTCCAGCAGCTCCTATAAAATTTCATGTACCTCCCTTGGACTGGAGCTCACACATCTTTTTGCTCCAGAGTCGTTTTAAAAATGAGGCTTATGTTCTTTAACCAGTTAAAACATGTACTTAGTCTGTGCAAAGCAGATACCATAATAAACTGAAACTCTTTTTAATTGACTCATAGTACAATCCTATGCACGTTGAGTTGGACGTAAGCCTTGCTCTGCTTCATAGGAATGGTGCCTACATTTGCATCCTAATAGCAAACCTAGGCACACAGTCCTGTAGAAATCCAAGGTATTTCATGGAACTTGTTCCCAGGAAATGTGTCCCTTGGTCTGCAACTCTAGACACATTTCCTAGTAAGCCCCTATGAGCTCCATGGAGTCTCATCCTGCCTAAGCATAGCCTGGACTACACCGCATGATTGGAATCTGCATTTGGAACAATGGAAGAAAGAATTAATCAGAGATCAGAAGTAGCTCATTTACAAATAGTGACAATGTTATCACAGTGATTTTTCAAATAATATAGACGGAGTGATTTTTCAGGTAATATAGCACATTGATTTCTCAGATAATATAATATATCCTACAATTTGAGATGCAAATGTATGATTTTTAGACCCTGAAACTGTCCAGCATCCCTGTGTACTATACTGGTAGTTCTGAAATAGAACATTCCCCTAAGGTCTGCTGCTTCCCTGCAAATTATGTATCTGCAATTAATTTTGTGCCAAATGCATTTTTGGTTCATTTGTTTCTGCCATAATTAATTAATTCACCATTAAGTTATTCAAAATTACTCACAGTTTGATCTATTTCCAGTTTGTTTCCTGCTCTTCCTATTGCAGTACATGATGACACATGGGGTCAACAAGAACTTGGCTCAGAATACATATAAACTTCATTTACACACAGTATTTATTTTATTGTTCTAATGTAACAGTTATAGAATGATCCGACAACTCATAAAATAAAACAGGCACTAAGCAGGTTCTAATGTGGAGGCAACCTACCCCATCTCCATGGAACTGTTCAGCTTCTGAGTACCCATCAGAACATTTATACTACCAAACACAACTAATTTCCCTTACTCCAAGCAGCAACACATATTGAGTTAACCCATCCCACCCTGCACACACAGCTGGTCCCATCGGATTTCAGAGGCTAAGCAGGTTCAGGCTTGGTTAGTACTTGGATGGAAGACTGCCACCAAAGAATACCACGGGTCTCTAGGTAGGTATAGGAAAGGTGCCTGAAACCATTGCTGCCAATCCAGGTTGTTAATGCTGGGCAAGCTGGACCAAGAAGCTAACTCAATAATAATAACAATCATATGCTGTCAAGTCAATTCTGGCTTACATCAACCCTTTTCAGGCCTTTCTCGGTAAAGAGTACATAGAAGTGGTTTACCAGTTCTTTCTTCTGGGGTGCCCTGGGACTGTGCAGCTTGCCCAAGGCCAACCAAGCTGGTTCTTCTTCCTGGAGGCACAGTGGGGGAATCAAACTCCCAATCTCTAGCTCTGCAGCCGGATACCTAAACCACTGGACTCTCCAGCCAGCTGACTGAATAAAAGACAGTTCCAATATTTCCATGACAACAGTTATGCAGTGCAGTAGCTAAGAGTCGAAACAGTGAGCAAAATTCTCCTGATTCAGAACCCAGCTCCCGTCACAGTGGTAAGCAGCTGTGTATTCAGCCCCATCTTAAGCATTCTGCAATAAGGAGACAATACTGAACAACCTTACAGGGGTGTTGTGTGGATTACTGAGACTGCCTCTTTTGAACTCTTTTGAAGCCTTCAGATGTGTTATATTAGATACCAGGTAACTGCTATACTAACAACAAACTTCTTCTCTGAACATCTTATATCCGAAACGATATCATCACTGCATGAGAGACTGGGTTTTAGGAGGCTCCTGCGGAATCCGTCATTTGCACAAAGTAGCCTCTCCCCCAAAAAGGCTAGAGGTGGAGTCCTTAGAGCAGAAACGCCCCACTAAAAACTGAGCATGCTCAGTGGTCACAGAATGCTGACAGACTGGTGAAGAGAGGGCCTCTGCTTTGATGCATACATCCAAACAGCCCCCACAGAGTTCCAGTGGGTGCTAATGGCATATCAAAAGAGCCATTCCATCTTGCAGTGAAGGCAGTGCCCAATAATTTGCAGGGGAAAAGATGTGGGAAGCTAGGGTGAGGTACAATCCCTATGGCCTCTGATATATACTATATACTATTACACAGAGCATAGGAATCTTATAGGATGAATGTGAATTCCTTATATAGAATGAGAAGGATGATCTGACAAGAATCTCTGAGAGCTGGTGGGAGGAGACTTATAACAAGGTAATAGCAATTAAAGGGTATGCCTGATGCAAAGAATTCTATGGACCTAAGGATAGAAGTCCTGTTGAAAGCACATGGATGAGGATAGAGTGAGAAATAACAGGTGACATTATTTGGGCTGTATCTTGGCCAGAAATCAGAAGAATGAGACTCAGAAGGACAGCAATGAAAGAAATAGAAAAAAAGCATGAAGTGTAAGGGTATGTCACTGGAGACCAAGATCAAGTCCATCCATACTGTTGTATTCCTGATCACTATGTATGGGTGTGAAAGCTGGACAGTAAAGAAAGCTGACAGGAAAAACATTTATTTGTCTTAAATCTGGTGCTGGAAGAGGGCATTGTGGATACCCTGGGCTGTCAGAAAGATGAACAAGTGAGACCTAGAGCAAAACAAGCCTGAACTTTCTCTGGAGGCAAAAATGACGAAACGGAAGCTGCCCTGCTTTAGGCACATCCTGAGAAGGCAGGATTATCTGGAAAAGACAATAATGCTGAGAAAAGTTGAAGGCTACAGGAAAAAAAGGGAAGATAACATATGAGGTGGATTGACTCCCTAAAGGAAGAAGCCACAGACTTCAGTTTACAAGAGCTGAGGATATGAACATTTGGGAGAGTGTTCATTCATAGGGTTGCCCTAGGTCAGAGGTGACTTGACAGCACGTAACAACAACAATAATTGTTTTAGTAGTATATTATAGATCATTCAGCCCACTGGAAAATATGGGTGATTCTTTCATGAAACAAAAGACATCACACTACAGGGGTAAGCCACAGTTTTAACAAAGGCTTCCGAATCCCTTGGCATCTGACGGAGGTCTAATTTTTCTATAAACTGGATGCCGGATAAATATTTGACTTGCTTTCTTAATACTTAACTAGCAGAAAGTGGAAGAAAGATTCATTGTCCAAGGCTGAGATCCAGCTTCCTGTGGGTGCAGCTTTTGATCAATCAAGCTGGTCTAAGAAGTAAACTTGGGAGACATTTAAAGCAGCCGTCACTCTGGCTGGACAGGGAAAGATTGGCTAATGAGCTGAAAGAACATGTATCAGAGATAGAATAGAAGGGTATGTGATCAAGGAGAAGGACAGCAGAGCAGCTTGAACTTGAAGAGATGATGTCAGGAGGTTCCAGAGCGAGTTGAAAGGCAGAAGGATGCTAAAAACAGCAAGGGCTTCTTTCACAGTTTCTTGGAGCAAGATGAGGAACAAGGAAGTCGCAGGCTTGTGCTGCTTGCGGAAGTATTTGAAATATTAACGGGTGATAGAGTGGGTGAAGATGGAACTATCTGCTCCTCTTTTGCTTCCTTCTACTTCCCCCAGTGTAGTCATGTTCAACCTGGAATGCACCTTGACCAAAGTATCGAAGGTGGGACCCGCAAACCCAAGATGAGACAGGTGCCAGCTAGAGAAAACCTAGCCACTGGAAATAATTTAAGTTCTCCAGTACTGCGTGAATTACCTTCCAGGCTGCTGAAAAAGGTTGTACATGTTATTTCAGAGTTCACGGCTACAATCCTTGAGAATTCTTTGAGAACAGGTGTGATGCCAGAAAATTAGAGATGGGCCAAAGCATGGGAAAATGTAGGTTTGGGAAATTACTGATTGTTTGGCCTGATGTCAATATTAGCAAGATTCTAGAACCAATTAGCAATCAGTCAGGTGATATATTTATAGTATAACGTCTGGAATTACTAGAAGCTAAATGGCAAATGATGCCAGACCTACCTTAACTTTCATTTTTAAAAATTACTAGCCTGATACATCATGGGAATATCATTGACATTACACAGTGTATGTTGATCTCTGTAAAGTATTCAGTAAAGTGTTATAGGATACCTTTGTTGACAGGGTGGTAAAAGGAAATCTGGACACTGAGCCTGTTAAATGGATCCACAGCTGGTTGAGCATCTTGGCTAACAAGTACCCTACTTATGGCTCTGTGTCAACTTGCTGTGAAGTCTTGAGTGGGTGACCTGGTGTCTTAATAGATCACAAGCTGAACAGAAGCCAGCAGGATGAAGTGGCTGCTAAAAAGCAAATGCAATCTTAGAAGACTGCATTAATAAGAGCAAAGTGTGCCAAGATCCTGTGACTTAATAGTTCCACAAGTGGCATTTGGGAATACTGTGTCTATTCTCAGGTCCCCTAAGGTGGACACTGCCAATCCGGAAGGCCTGCAGAGAAAGATGCATAGGAAGATGAGATATCTGATGAAGACAGATTGAAAGAGTTGGCTACGCACAGCCTGGAGGAAAGAAGGTCAAGGGGAGCATAAGAGTGCTATTCAAATGTCTGGAAGATCATTATACAGAAGAGGGAGCATATTTGTTCTTTATTGCTCCTGAGTTTGGAAAGGTTACCCTTCTGGTCTGCAACTCTGAGTCTTCTGGCCTTCATAAACCTCTGTCTTGGCTGCAGGATGGGAGTTCTTGGATGAAGCATTAATTTTTTCAACCTCCGAATGTACGAGATACTAAGAACCCAAGGAAAGCCATGAAAGATGAGATTAAGCATGCACATCTGCACATGCTGATCCAAGAGCAGACTTCCTAGATTTCAAAATAACTTATTTCAGAGGGAAGTCTAGACTTGGGCTGGAAGCCTCCATCTAGCAACAATAGCCAGGCAGATGATTGCAAGAAACCCAGAAGCAGGATGTGAAGCCAAAGCCTTCTCCCACTATTTGTCTCTTAGCAACTGGTATTTAAAGGTACACTGCCTCTGAACATGGGTGTTCCATTTAATTATCATACCTAACACCATCGACAGACTTACCTCCAAGAAATACACTGTTTAAAGTCTACAGTGCTGTATTCTACCACTGATTTAATTATTCATGGGGTGGTGGTAGTGAAAAATCACTCAGTTTTGGGAATAGCACATAGGAATTTATTTATAGATTCCATTACTAGTCTCATCCATAAAATAATTCACTCCTTTTAGAGCACTGCACTTTTAAGGTATCACTCACATTGGTAAAGCTCCATATTAGCTGCTATCCCCTCCCTTCCTTGAGCTGGCTTCACTTCTACCTTTTCTCCATGATGCATGACATATTTTATGAATGACCCCTTGCCCCAGATATTCAGGCAATGCTAGGTTTTAAAAGTCCATGGAGATCCTGGAGCAAAGCTGCTTTGCCAGTGCAAAAATGAGAGCCATACAGAACCAAAACCACACTAAAACTCGAATGCAGCACATCAGTGGCTTGCAATCCTTCCACTATACAATACAGCAGGCTACAGTATTATGGTAATACCCTTCCTTTCCATTTGATGAAATACAGCCACCTGGAAGACTGAGCCTGCTGGCTTCCTTAGTGTATAGAAGCTTGCCAGGAAATAGATACTGTTTTCCATCCAGTCCAGAACATATGTATTTAAAACTACAATGAGTTGTTTATGAGTAGAAGGGACTGCTGTTGGTGCAGACAGTGAAGGCATAAATAGTGATGATGGTAAAAGAATCAGAAAACTCTCTCTCTCTCTCTCTCTCTCTCTCTCTCTCTCTCTCTCTCTCTCTCTCTCAGATCCAAGAATTTTCTTTTTTTTTCTTTTATCTCTCTTAGCTTAGTTTACTAAACCGTTTATTACTATGTTTGAATGTGAGTGAGAGACTGGATGAATGTCTGCATTCCTTTTGTCTAGGCTTTGCTTGCCTAGCTCACAACTCTGTATTTCTTTTTCCTATTTCTCGTGATGCAAATCCAGTTCCCTGCTGGCCTTTGCACAATAGTTGGAATGCCTATGAGTTAAAGTCAAATCCTCCTGCCTAACATATCCCCCAAAACTGATGGTGCTATATAGTGCCCAACCAGGCCATAACCAGCAGTATTTCCCCCCACTTAGAGGAATTGCGGTTTTCATGGATCAAGTAACCTGGACAGTGATTGAGTCTGTGTCACTCTAGGAGTACAGGATTGAGTAAGCATCTCTCTGTGCACCCTTATTTGGACACTGCACATCCCTACCCCCTACATCAACACACTCGTACAGCCACCAAATTCTGTTGTGATACATAGGTTATTTTTCCACCTAAAGATGAGATAGACCTTCCAAAGTAAAATCATGATGAAGTCTCAGTTAGAATGTGTGATTTACCAAAGAACAAATATCTCAGTTAGAACATGAATTTTATGAAAGCACCACTCAATTATCTGTTGGAACATGAGTTGTCTGAAAGAGCCATAAAAGTGTTTCAACTTTTCTGATTCTCCTGTAAGGCCAAGTTACTCCTATTTTGGGGTTAGCTTGGATGCACAGAAAGTGTCTGCGTGTATAAAGGGGACAATTAGAGACTGGAGGCCTCTCCCCCCAATAAAGTATCATCAAAGGTTCTCCCACGTCAGTAGAACACATGTACTTACAAGACCTGCAGTTGTTTGATGCTAATAAAACTAACCTGATTCAAATGTAGGTTGGCCATTGTTCATGCAACAAGCTCATGGGCGCCGCCAACTAACACTGGAATGGGAAGGTATGAAGGACAAGGAGGAGACTGTGGAACCATGACACGAGGGAGAAGCCCAACCAAGTCCACTCCAAAGGCCTTCAGAAGATGGACGTTGCTATCCAGGTGAGATCAGAGATGAAAGACCCCCCCGCCACATGGTTTCCCCACCCATTCCAGGCCACCACCACCCCCGGATGTCAGAAACATGAATCAGCTATCTTTCAGTCCAGCTACTGTACCTGCAACTATAATCCAAGAGCGTTAATGACACCTTGGACTCAAGGTACCAATTAGACAAGTTGGGATAAGAACAGCCTTCAGCTGGTTCAGCCTGTAAAGATGAGACTAACACTTTAGAGGAGCAAACATCCCAGGGAAAGCCTATCACCATTTGGGAACCTCTCTAAAACTGTACTGGCTAGGGCTGTGGCAATCAGGCTACCTTCAGTGGCTGGCACTTAATTTTCTTATAAATTATCCCTGTGCTTATACAACATTTTTAGGAATTGCAGGGTTGGTGAGGATGACGAGAGAAGAACGCATGAACGAAAGAGCTGGCCCCATCCCTCTTGCTTAGTATCTCTATTTTGAATTTATTTTTTGTATTTTATAATGAAATGACAAGTAAATGCTAGTATTTTATTGTTTATTTTATGAGCATGCACTAAATATAAAATTTCTCAGACCACAGTTAGTGGTTTAAACCTGATCTCTGGGGTATTTGAATGCCTTAGATTCAGAAGTACTAAAGAGCTTTTGATGAGATAACTTTTTCCCCTTATCAGGGCGCATGGCTTTAGGTTAGGAGTAGACTAGGCAGAAATAAGCTGCCCCTGCCCCCCAAAATGACTCACCCAGATGGGTGAAAACAAGCACATTATTTCAGTCTTAGGCCTGCGTTTCAGGGTAATTTGTGGATATGTATCCTGTCCCTGGCTTTTCTGCAAGGATTGTTCTGATGCTCCTGGGAGAGCCAGCTGCAACATTGCCCCATGACATTTCCATGGCCTCACTCCCATCTACATCCCCACCTATTTCTCTGTCTTAATGGTTGCTTTTCCTTCCTCTTCTTCCTCTTCATCCCCTGTGTCAAGGCCCCTCCTCTCCAAAACAAGTATGGAACCCTTGAGTTGGAAGATCAAATGATGCACTAGCTCTTAGAGCAATTTAAAAATGTATATATTTCCACATATGTCAAGCTATTCCACCTCAAAAGGCCAAAGAGCCGTGGCAATGGATTCTAGGGTGATATTTCAATGTTAGTGCTAATCCACTAAGAAACAGAAACAAACATGAGATTATGACTCAAGCAAGCCTCTCCTTTTGAAACTGGGATATCAGTGACAGTCCCCGTGAACAAAACATAGTCTGGTAAATGGAGCCTTTTCTTATAGGGCTTCTTCAAAGTTTTTCAAAAAAATGTGATGTCAAAGACTGCTAGTTTCCAAATGAGATTAGGACTGGAGCAAGCCTGGGCTGTTAATAGCACTGCTAAATCTCCCCCTCTTTAAAAAAAGCGAAAATAAAATGAAAGCTGGTAAACAGATTTTTAAAAATAGGTTGTCCCAAAGTTTCTGAAGAGTTTGTGTCAATGACAGCTGATTTGCAAAGGAGACTGAAAGCAGAGTGAGCTTGTTAAGGGCTGAGACTGGAAGCTCTCAATGCCTGCACTAATTTGCATTCCCCTTAAACACACACACACACACACACACACACACACACACACACACACACACACACACACACACACACACACACACACACACACAGAGAATGGGCAATAAGGTTTAGATGTTTGTAGGCCATGCTTCACTGCTGACATCATGATCTATAATCAAAGACATACTCATCAAAGGTAAGAGAAGACACGGATACATTTGACCACACCATACATTCCAGCAAACACCACCATCACCAATACAGATAATAAAATCACAACACATATGCTGAGCTGAACAGAACAAATCCTGTAACTGGCCTATATTGGCCTATTATTGGTATGAAACAAGAATGTAAGGGCATAGGAGAAAACAGGGATACCCATACCAGACCTGGTAGCAAATGTTAATATGGACAAGCTCTCAGCTTACAGTTTAAAAGTTGACAACTGAGAAGGAAAGAAAAGAGGAATGAGAGAGAAAGGCAAGCAAGAGAGAAAAAGGTATGGAAGCTGAAGACCAAGGGCAATCTTAACAAAATAAATCATTTCCTCAACATTCTTCTTTATGTTTCTGAAGACATAAACCATTTCAGTTACATGCTTATTAATTTGCAAAGTACTGCACAGTCTTCTTTATCTTTTCCCTTACAACCTTCCCTTCCCTCTTGCCTTGCGAAGCAAGTGTCCCCATTTCTCAGGTGACAGAGAGAAAACGAAAGCTGAAAGATTGTGACATGTCCAAGGCCACCCAGTCCGTTCAAGGCAGAAATGGGACTTAGTTAATGTTTATGATTAAAAATTCACAGAGAAAATAATCCCCATGGTGGTAATGATTCCTCTGGTTTCTGATAATGAATTACATTTCCCCAAATTAAAGACCTAGGATCATAACTTACCCCCCAAAAAGTATGCTTCACTGACAGTAGTAAGATTTACTTCTGAAAATCAACTGGGATAAGATTGTGGTCGTAGTGCCCATTAGACAGAGGCAGTAATACTAGGTAGCGTTAAGACTGGTCTTGGTATTTATTTTTATAATTAATACCGAAACTATTCCAAATCCCTTCTAGTCTTTCCTTCTTTAGCGTTTCCTGTCTAAGGCGAATCAATCAACCACACTACCCTACCCTCACTTAATGCTTTCCCAGAATCACTAGGGCTACAAGTAAGCTATAGCTGTAATGATCGGGGTTGAGGTGGGTCTTTTTATTTTTATATATTTATTTATTCTTTTTTTTTATTTTTTGTAACTTGGCTTGGTTTGTTCTTTTGAGGATCAAACTGTTGCCCTACAGTGTTGCGAGGTTTTAGTTGCCCATTCCGGTTGTTCTTACAAAAAGGGCAAAGACTCAGCTGTTCTTTGCATTTATTTGTTATAAATTCTCCAGATCAGGTTAGGTTCGTAGGTCCCAAACTACTGGCAACTTTTTGCCTTGTTTGACCCGAGAGAACACGCACTTGGCGATATGCGTCGGAACTCTTGTCTGCTTACTTCTTAGGAAATTGTCTTGGTCGGATGGGGGGGGGGGGGAAAGAGGAGGAGAAACGAGCCCGTCCCAAGCATCACAATTTTGTGCACCTCGTTTCATTTCATAAAGAAGCCCTTCTAAAAAGTCACCCTAGAAGAATGCACGCCTTTTGTTGTTGTTGTTTAGTCGTTTAGTCGTGTCCGACTCTTCGTGACCCCATGGACCAGAGCACGCCAGGCCCTCCTGTCTTCCACTGACTCCCGGAGTTGTGTCAAATTAATGTTGGTTGCTTCGCAGACACTGTCCAACCATCTTCTTCTCTGTCCTCCCCTTCTCCTCCTGCCTTCACGCTTTCCCAACATCAGGGTCTTTTCTAGGGAGCCTTCTCTTCTCATGAGATGGCCAAAGTATTGGAGTCTCAGCTTCAGGACAGATGCATTCAGGGGAGTAAATCCTGCTGTCTTGAATGGGACTTTAGTTCTGAGTTGGCAGAGCGAAGATTGCACGGGAAAGGCAGGGGTAACTCTGAAACATCTTCCTGAAATTCACCAATTTTAGTTTTATTTTCGTCTTGGCTTAGAGACCAGAAATATATATATTTATAGGTGAATTTTCGGCAGTTAATGAGTCGAGATGATTTCTAGGATCTGTTGCTTACAGACGTGTAATTAAAGACAACCAGACCACCAGCCTGTCAAAGGGACCCCCTTTAAACGCCACCGAGGTCTTCAGCGGAGCTTTAAGCACCGACTTCATTCGTCCCTGTTGAAAAAAAATGAATCTTAGAATGACTGTCGGGTTGAATCTCCTCGGCAGCAATTGTTAACAGGAGAAATGGCCGAGCGCTCTTTCCCAAGCCTTCTGCTTCCTCATTTTTATTTCTCTATTCCTTCACCGTTCGAAAGCATTTTTCCACCCTCTGCGCAGGCAGTTTTAACCTAAAACGATTCGCCTGGGCTGCTGATGTTTTCGGGAACGGTGGGGACTGTTTAAATGCAAAGGCAGCTGTGGTGGGAGGCGGAGAGGAGCGACGGAAAACCGTGTCGCCAGCCTTCATACTGCTCGGCCGGACGCGGGTTACACAAGCCGAAATCCTTTTCATGGGAAGCTGTAATGCAAGGTCCTTCCAGAACAAGGGTTTAATGATGATGATGATGTGCCTTCAAGTCAGTTCTGACTTACCGCGAACATTTTCAGGGTTTTCCTAGTAGGAATACTCAGAAGTGGTTTACCCTTCGGTTCTTCGGAGGGGGAGTGGGGGCCGGATTCCGGGGACTGTGTAGCTCCCCAAAAGCCGCACAGGATACCTCTACTCAGAGGAGGCACACGGGGGAATCGAACTATAGATAATTCTAGAACCCAGATTTGAAGGGACGTCCTCACCTAGATATGTATTCACTTAGAATGCAAGCCTTATCTTTCCTCCCTCTCTATTCCTTCTCTTCTCCCCTGTCTTTATTCTTTGGATATTGAGATGGTATGTGCAGAGTTTGGAAAAGTTACTTTCTTCTTCTTTTTTGCTAGAGCACTGAGAATTCCCCAGGCAGATATATCCAGCCCTTCCTAACTTGCACTTGGGAACAATTCCCATTGAACTCGGTTGAATTTACTTTCAGGCAGACATGCTTAGGATCTGGCTCCCAGGTGTCAACCAATCTTATATCCAATCACCTGGGAGGAAGCCTTGTTTACCTTCTCAGGAATTGCTTTTAAGTAGTAGTCATGCTGGCTGGGAGTTGTAGTGCAAAAAGGATCCTTCATCATCTCTGGGCCTCTTTGTAGACTTCTTATATTTTTACCTTGGTCTTATTGCAAAGGTGATGTTGAAAATAATGGTGAGATGTTTGCTTACACTATATCATCCTCGCAACCCTGTGAGGTAGTTTAGGGTGGGAGATAATCACAAACAAAAGTATTAAACTACGTCATGAGTCCAAAATGAAGCAGAATAATTCACAGAATTCTGTGAAGCTAACAGTATTTTTCTTGAAAATACATGCTTGGGGCATCCAAATGGAAGACTGTACACATGGGCATCACTAGATGGTCCATATAGAAATCAAATAGGCAATGTAATTGGATGCAGGGAATGGAGAAACTATACTGTATTCTGTCTGCCAAAACAAGAGCAGAAACAGATTGTTGTATTGACCATGCCCCATTATTATAAAAAATTAGAGTAAAGCTGAAAAAGAAGAATCATACCATCAAAATAATATTAATAACATTTCTGATTAACTGAAAGTCCACATAAGGAACAGGTGTGCATTTCTAAACTCAACTGAACCAGAAGAACTGTGGACTGAAAAAAAAATACAAAAAGACTATTCCTGTAGTCAAAAGAAAAGAAAGGCCTAGATGGATGATGAAAGAAAAACTTAAATTGTTAAGGATATGTAAGAAGCAAAAAGAAAAGGTGACAGAAGTAGAGTAAAATCCTGAATACAACGGTTCAACAACTATCATGTAGAGATAAATAGAATTATCACAATGGGGGGTGTAAAGAAATAGAACAACCAAAGAGAGAAAAGAAGAACTCACTTTCAGAAGACCCAAGAAATCATAGTGAAATTTAAACCTAGATTAGGAATGTTGAAAGACCAACAAGGATCATACTATTTGACCAGGATAAAGTAAGGAGAAGATGCAAACAATGTGCTGAAGAATTGAAGAGATAAATTTATGACAAATTTCTTTGAAGTGGAATCCAAAGAAGAAGAAAACCCTGCAGTTTCAGAAAATGAAATGAAAGCTGTGCTGAAAACACTTGGAAGAAATAAATAATCAGGGATTGATATACAGTAATAGCAATAGAACTATTCCATCCTGTAGCAACTGAATATGTCAAAATCCTAACAAAATTATGCCAACAAATGTGAAAAACAAAACAATGGCCCACTGACTGGAAACATTCAATATACATTCCAGTTTCAGGAAAATGAGACACCAAGGAGTGCGGTAATTTTATAACCATTGCATTAATTTGGTATGCAAGCAAAATGATGCTCAAGGTGTTGCAAAAAAAGGCTTTTACCCTATAGGGTGCAAAAAAATGCCTGATGTACAAGCTGGATTTTGAAATCATGATTATATTACAAATATTTGCTGACTATTGGAATACATAAAATAATTGTGCAAGTCTGTGCTTTATAATTTACTGTATATCAAAGGCTGTGACTGTGTGGAGCATGAGATGGTATGAACTGTTCTGAAAGAAATGAGTGCATCTCAGCACTTGATTATCCTGATGCTAACCTGTATTGAGGACAAGAAGCTAGTGTTAGCACAAATTATGGAAAGACAGAAGGGTTTCCTATAGGCAAAAATGTCTACTCAGTCTTTATGCAGAATATATTGTATAGACAGCTTGTTTGGAATCAGCTGAAGGAGGAGTGAAAATTGGTGGAAGAATCATCAATAATTTAAGATATGCAGATGACACCATCTTACTGGCAGAAAGCAGCAATGACATGAAACCATGTCTGATGCAAGAGAAAGAAGAATGTGCCAATGCAGGAATGCATTAAAAAGACAAACCCCACGACTACATAAGGACTGTGCAGCTTTAAAGCTCAATGAAGACGTTCAGATTGCTAGATATTTGTACACATCAGTTCAATCATTCATCCAAATTGAGATTACAGCCAAGGAATCAGAAGACTTAGACTTAGAAGGGCAGTGATGAAGAAACCAGAAAACATCAAGTGTAAAGAGGTGTCACTGGTGACTGAGGCTAAGATCATCCATGCTGTTGTGTTCCCCATTACTATGCATGCCTATGAAAGCTGGACAGTGCAGAAGGCAGGATGGTGGTGCCTGTTTGGAACACGGTGCTGGACGAGAGCTTTGTATACCTCAGACTGCCAGAAGGATGAACATGTGGGTCCCAGATCATATCAAGCTTGAACTTTCTCCGGAGGCAAATATGTTGAAATTGAGATTGTCCTACTTTGGGCACATCATGAGAAGAAAGGATTGTCTGGAAAAGACAATAATGCTGGAAAAGCAGCAGGAAAAGAAGAAGATCAAATATAAAGTGGATTCACTCCCCAAAGGAAACGACAGTCTTGATTTATAGGATTTGAGTAGGGCTGTTGAGGACCATAAAAAAAGCTGACCGCTGAAGAATTGATGCCTTTGAATTGTGGTGCTGGAGGAGGCTCTTGAGATTCCCCTGGACTGCAAGGAGAACATACCCATCAATTCTAAAGGAAATAAACCCTGAGTGCTCACTGGAAGGACAGATCCTGAAGCTGAGGCTCCAGTACTTTGGCCATCTCATGAGAAGAGAAGACTCCCTGGAAAAGACCCTGATGTTGGGAAAGTGTGAGGGCAAGAGGAGAAGGAGACGACAGAGGATGAGATGGCTGGACAGTGTCATTGAAGCTACCAACATGAATTTGACCCAACTCCAGGAGGCAGTGGAAGACAGGAGGGCCTGGCGTGTTCTGATCCATGGGGTCACGAAGAGTTGGACACGACTAAAGGACAACGACGACATTGAGGACAATACAGTTTGAAGGGCACTCATTCATAGGGTTGACATAAGTCTCAGGCAGCTTGGCAGCATATAAGCACAAAGTCAGGTTAGAATTTACCACCAACAATGTTGCTAAAACAGGAACACATTTCATCTTAATCCCTTGCCCCTGCCTGCTCAGTCTGCATCCCAGGACTGCTTATCATGTAGAAATTATGTCCAGTTACACAATGGTGGCATGCAGTATAGCCTTCTTGGCTATTGCTTTTGATTGAAGATCCACCAGAGCCCAAAGCTAAGCCATTCAGAAGGGCTGTTTAGACAGGCTTTTCAGGAGGGAATCCTATATATATGCTTGCTCACAAGTAAGTGTTCCCGTATTTACAGGCACCAACTCTGTAAGATTCCAGTCTCGGTGGCAAAAGCCAAGGTAACTTTTCCCATTACTCCCGAAGTTCGCTTGGGGCTGATTTGTTCTTTGACAGCCTCCAGTAATTTCTTCCAATTGCAAAGTCTAGTGAAGAGCCCTGTACATATTTATTTGTGTATGTGTTCCTTTTGAAGTCTGATTTATTTTGTTTATTTTTAATTCTGGCAAAAGGTAGGGAATTTTTGGCTCTCCAGATGTTTTGCCCTTAGAAAACTAGTAGGCCTCCAGCAGTTGGTGGATTACAAGTCCCATCATTCTTTGTCTGGAGTGATGGGGAGGGGAAGCTTCTGGAGACCAGAGTTTTTTGTTTTTGTTTAGTATTCCCCCCCTCCCCACAAAGAAGAAGGACTCATGTTTGCAAATCCCCTGGGCTTGCAAATTCCAGCTGTAGGAGGGAGGCAATAGCAGGAGCAGGGGCTTTGATGTCCACATGCTGCCCTGGGGATTCCAGAGGCATGGGACTGTCCACCACCTGAGAAACAGGATGCCACTGAGCATGACCTTCTGATTCAGCAGGATTCACCTGATTTTCTCTGCCTCGTGATCTGAGCCACTGGCTTGCACAGCTTTGCCCACCTAAAAGATTGTTAGGAGGAGGAAAGTGGCAAACCAGGTGATCTCTCAACTTTTTGGAGGAAGAGAACAAAACAAAACAAAAAAAGAGCAGTAACAACCCCAGACTGGGCCATTTTATTGCTGAGCCATACCTTCTCAAAAAAGTTATTTTCCCCAATAAAATAGAAAGGAGGAGTGGTGTACACCGCCTGAAACTCACTGGGGGGAAGGATATAAATGCAAGAAATAAATCCAGAAATAAATTTATTTTAACTATGGACTTGAACCCTTGAGGATGCTGGTGTATTTTTTAAAAAATTAACACTTTCTCTTCTCTTAAATGCTGTGATTTCTATTTCCTATGCATTTTTCATCTCTCTGTGTGGAGTGTTTTAAAGGTCACTCAGGAAGGGTTTTTAAAAAAAGTAGAAGGCGATACTCACATCTAAATAAAATTGTCCACATCCAACTTAGTGCTCTTAAAATGTTTCCAAAGCACACTCGTACTGTATGTGTTACTGCACCTTTTCCCTCCCAGCTGCTACAAGCGGCGGCTGATTCCGCGTTCCATCCCTCACCCCCCCCCCCCCAAGTGCACTTTCCCCCATTGTCTTATAAAAACGCTCCGTAAAAAATAATAATTTCGCAGCTCAATATGTCATAATGTTTTTCCTTTCCCCCATCTCAAGTTATCTGAGATAAATGTGAACATCGTAAAATATCCAGGAAAGAAGCGTGTATTATGTGCTCTCACACACTTAAGACGATTCCTATAGGCGGCTTTTCGAGCTGTGTGAAATATTTAAAGAGTGATTTTACTCACTCACACCCCACCACCACCACCAGGGAACTTCCTTGGCTGCTCGGGAATCTGCACCCAGGGCTCCCGAGTTCTATAGGCCGTTACTCTATCCACTACACCACACTTCCTCTCTTCCAGGAGAGAAAACGAGGAACAATCCGAACCATTTCCCCTGGTCTTTCATGATCTCTGTGATATACATGACGTGTACACAGAGGGGAAAAAATACAGTGCCACTTTATCCATCGTTGTTAGAAGCTCCACTGAATTCAGGGGGATTTACTCCCGCATGATAACTGTGAAA
Source organism: Pogona vitticeps (assembly GCF_051106095.1). Lineage (NCBI taxonomy): Eukaryota > Metazoa > Chordata > Lepidosauria > Squamata > Agamidae > Pogona > Pogona vitticeps. Next base: position 166,214,394 of record NC_135784.1, on the reverse strand, counting down.
TTTGGCCTTATTCTGTACCCCCCCCCTTCAAATTATGAGCCTTCCTTCTGCCTTTTTCATTGACTGGCTTTTAAGGGCACAGCTGAACTGAGATTTGTAATTTTTTTATTCCGTGTTCTAGTATTGGTATGAGCCGCCTCCAGCGCGTTGTCCAAGGAAAAGGGGGGGGGGGTATAAATTAATTAAATAAAATGCATTCCAGGGTTTCACGGTGAGTAACAATAGCATGCTAAAAAATTTAGCTCCTCCGGTAATTTAGGGACAGGACTGAATGGGTGAGCTTAAGCAGACGCTGCCACAGGTTGATGACGCTTCAGACGGAGCCCCCCCACTTTTACGAGATAAAAAGCCTTTCCAGTAAATCGCAGAGAGGAGAACGGCCGTCTCTTAGCCGTCCCCGCGTCTCAGACAGACGAAAACCAAGACGTTTAAGTCACATTTTTTTATTGGGATAATAATTACCAAAGCTTACGCCAACGGCGGGGAAGGCTGAATAGCGGGTTGTTTCCCGTTCAAAGAAGATGCAAAATTTACCCTCTAAATATAAAATATTCATGTACACGAGAGCGAGGGAAAGTCTAGGGAAAATTAACCATCCACCCGCCCCCATCACCGGCTTTAATAGACGAGAGTGTTAAACGCGTACATGGAATCCATAGGATTTTAAAAACTGCCCTACTAGCCTGTGACATCACGCCTGTATTTCTCCTCGGTTTACCAAGAACACAGACTCCTGGCGCCGACAAAAATGGGTCTTTCATCTTCTCTTCTTGCTTGCTACTTTACTTTTTTTCCTCTCTCTCTCTTAACGCGTGTGTGTTTGGGCAGGGGGTTAATTGGGGAAGAGGGTATTCCGGGAGAGAATGAATCATTTTTAAATCATCATAAGCCGGAATCGTTGCCACTTTTCTCATATTTCGCTTGATTCGAAGTTTTCCTTTCGAGTCCTGGACGAGAGGAGCCTGACCTGTTAATTTCATTTTCTTCCTAAAACCAAGCAAAACTTGAGCACCGCTTCGGAAACTGGAAGGCAGCCGCTGCGGCCCACCTCCCCAGATGAAAAAAAACTCACCCTCAGGAACACGGCGGGGCCGGCGGCATGCGGGGAAAGTGGCTGCTTTCGAATTTCTCTTTGCGAAAGTCACCTACACTAAGCGTCAGCCTTTTAAAACAGAAAAATGAACAGTTTAAAAACAAACAAACAAAAAACCACTCTGACAGCTCTTTATGTACCGGATTTATTTTTAACTCCCTATGTCAGGAATTTAATATATTTTGAAATCTTGGTATTCTTACCAGTTTTGCTCAGGGAAGTTTTCGTTTACTGAGTATAACTACGAAGGGAGACAGGAGGCACCGTCGGTGATTTCAGCAGGATGAGGATTCAGCTTCTGTTGTGTAGCAGTATTGTGTACAAATATTCTGCACTTATCTCAGATCGCCTTGTCTATTGCTTGTTCACTTTTCACTTCTCGACTGCTTTTTACCACAGAGTAAACTCCGTGAGCGTGGATTGGATTGACACAAGAAAAAAAACATGCATAGAATTAGTTGGAAAACCTGCAAATCTAGCCCCGCTTATTCCGGAGTAAATTTCCCCTACATTCAAGGAGACTAATAACCCAAGAATTTTACTCAGAAGTATACTTTTTACAAGATGCATGATTCGAAATCCAAAATAAACGTGGGCAAGATTAGGACCGGTATTTGCTATTTATACATTTGTATACCGCTGAGCATGTTTTAAGAAGGTTTTATTTCTAGGAGTAAACCTGTCCCCAAAGTAGTCCTCCGCACCACACCTTTGACTAGCAGTGCGTGTGGGAGTTCGGCCTGATGGGGCACTCCTTTACTTTTGAGGTGGGGTCGGGTGGCCTTCCAGATGTTCTTGGACCCCCCCAACTCGCATCCACTCGTCCAGTAGGACTAATGGTTGGGGTTGATCAAAGAATAAAATCATCGAATAAAATCTGAATGGCCACACGTTATCCCCTTGCTCTGTCTATTCCGAAGGAACCCCCATGGAACCGCACTGCTTTAAATAAACCCACGAAGGCCCTGAAACTGACGCACCTTAGAAGCTGCAAACCCACGTTCGCCCAAGGGACTGGTTTCCGCGGGGCTGCCGTGACTTAAGAGGCGTCTACGTTTGCCCCGTCAATGGACTGCGGGCAGGAAAAGTGTCCTCCGTGCAAGCAGGATCGCTTCCATTCTAGTAGGCACGATCCAGTCATCTGACTCTTAGGGAACCCACTTAACTTGCAGTGATGGGAGAGCACAGAAACTGAAAGGCCATTCAAAACGGGTCTGGATTTTACCCTGTCTCTCCGCTCTGCGTTACAGCGACCAGATCTCCTTCGGCTTACAACAGTTTTCAAGGCAGAAGACATCCCTCGGCTTGCAAGGGGCAGTCCAGGCAAGAACATTTCTCTCTCCCCTTCCCCAGCTTCGACCCCCTCCCGACTTCTCTTCCCTTTCCCTCCCCCTCCTCCCCCCCCCGCCTATCCCTTGCAGTTTCCTCAAAGTAGATTCATTTTTAAAGCGCCCGTGGTTTATTGATCCATTAGGGTGAGCTCAGAACAAGTTCATTGGCTTATTCATCTTTGTCTAGACCGGAGGGTGGTGGCGGGGGAAATATATATAATTTTTACAAGAGGCGTATTTCTGGGTCTCATCTCTCGCGCAAACTCACAAGTAGTTCCAGGTGCTGCGGAGACCAAGGCTGTGCCGGCGGGAGAGAGGCTTCTGTGTGACCTGGAGGGTTTGTCTGTCAGTTACCTGGATCCTAAGCCTGACTTTCAGAAGTTAAGTCCCTCCGGAATGCGTAAAATCTGCCTTTCCTCGCAGTTAGAACCGGACCTCTGTATGTAATCCTGCCGTCTTGTACAACGCACCTTACCGAGAGACTTACTTCCGAGGAGAGGTAACGAATAAAGGCGTAGACGGACTTCAGGATCGTAACCAGTCCCTATTTTAAACAGAGCCTCCTAATCTACGGATTGCTGCGCGGGGAGGGGGAAGGACAGGTAGGTCAGGAGGAGTCAGGCTTACTCGAGGGTAAATCTGACTGATGTCAGTGGGGCTCCCTCCTCAGCAATAGACGTGCGCTGTAAGAATGAAAGTATTTGCATCCAGACGTTCGGTTTGAAGGTAAATAAGTACGCCAGGCTCCTTGCAAACTCAAGCTTTCTTTACTTTAGCAATAACAATGTAAGGCTTGGAGTTCCTTTTTATTTCCAATAAAATAAACCTGGTGCTTTAAAATGAATATACTTTGAGGAAACTGCCATTGATAACAATTTGGAAAATTCTGATCAAACTACGGTGAATCACCCAGAGCTCTACCACTTCATTCAGGTAGCTTCTGTGATGCACAGAAATGTGAATGTTTCTTGCTGTTATTATGACTGATAACAACCATCTGTTAATTCGATACTGGTGAAGATATCTCCTTAGATCTGCCCGAGAGTGCCAGCATACCCAGATCAGGGATCTCAGAATTGAAGCAGTGCTAACCGCCTGAGTAAGGATAACTGGCAAGCTGCTCCAGTATGGTTGTTGTGGATTTTTTGGGCTTTTTGGCCGTGTTCTTTCAAAGCTGGGATCATCAGATCCTGGCTGTGAAAGCCTTTGAGAATACATTGAACCACTCCAATATCTTTGCCAAGAAAATTCTATGAGCAAAAACAAAAGGTTAAAAGATATGATACTGGAAGATGAGCCCCTCAGGTCGGAAGGCATCCAGCATGCTACTGAGGAAGAGTGGAGGACAAATAGCTCCAGAGCTAATGAAGTGGTTGGGCCAAAGCCGAAAGGACGGTCAGCTGCGGACATGCATGGAAGTGAAAGGAAGGTCCGATGCTGCAAAGAAAAATACTGCATAGGAACCTGGAATGTAAGATCTATGAACCTTGGTAAGCTGGAGGTGGTCAAACAGGAGTTGGCAAGAATAAACATTGACATCCTGGGTGTCAGTGAACTAAAATGGACGGGAATGGGCGAATTCAATTCAGACTATTATCATATCTACTATTGTGGGCAAGAATCTGGTAGAAGAAATGGAGTAGCCCTCATAGTCAACAAAAGAGTGGGAAAGCTGTACCGGGATACAATCTCAAAAATGATAGAATGATTTCAGTACGAATCCAAGGCAGACCTTTCAACATCAGAGTAATCCAAGTTTATGCACTAACCACCCATGCTGAAGAGGCTGAAATGGACCAATTCTATGAAGACTTACAACACCTTCTAGAACTGACACCAAAGAAAGATGTTCTTGTTATTATAAGGGAATGGAATGCTAAAGTAGGGAATCAAGAGATCAAAGCCTAGAGAGAAGAATTATACCAGAAAGATCTGGATGTCCCGGACAACCCAGACAGTGTGATTGCTGACCTTGAGCCAGACATCCTGGAGAGTGAAGTCACGTGGGCCTTAAGAAAGCATGGCTAACAACAAGGCCAGTGGAGGTGATGGCATTCCAGTTGAACTATTTAAAAGCTTAAAATATTTTAAATAGTTCAGCTATATGCCAGCAAGTTTGGAAAACTCAGCAGTGGCCAGAGGACTGGAAAAGATCAGTCTACAGTACATCCCAATCCCAAAGAACGGCAGTGCCAAAGAATGCTCCAACTACCGTACAATTGCACTCATTTCACACACTAGCAAGCTTATGCTCAACATCCTGCAAGGTAGGTTTCAGCAGTATGTAGACTGAGAACTCCCAGAAGTACAAGCTGGATTTTGAAGGGGCAGAGGAACTAGAAATCAAATTGCTAACATGCGCTGGATTATGGAGAAAGCCAGAGAGTTCCAGAAAAACATCTACTTCAGCTTCATTGACTATGCAAAAGCCTTTGACTGTGTCAACCACAACAAACTATGGGAAGTTCTTAAAGAAATGGGAGTGCCTGACCACCTTATCTATCTCCTGAGAAATATATATGTGGGACAAGAAGCAACAGTTACAACTGGATGAGAATAACTGATTGGTTCAAAATTGGGAAAGGAGTACGACAAGGATGTATATTGTCCCCCGGCTTATTTAACTTATATATAGAATACATCATGCGAAAGGCAGGACTGGACGGATCCCAAACTGGAATTAAGATTGCCGGAAGAAATATCAACAGCCTCAGATATGCAGATGATGCCACTCTGATGGCAGAAAGCGTGGAGGAATTAAAGAACGTCTTAATGAGAGTGAAAGAGGAGAGTGCAAAAAATGGTCTGAAGCTCAACATCAAAAAAAAACCCAAAACGAAAAACAAACCTAAGATCATGGCCACTGGTCCCATCACCTACTGGCAAATTGAAGGGGAAGATATAAAGGCAGTGATAGACTTTACTTTCTTGGGCTCCATGATCACTGCGGATGGGGACAGCAGCCACAAAATTAAAAGACACCTGTTTCTTAGGAGGAAAGCGATGGCAAACCTCGACAGCATCTTAAAAAGCAAAGACATCATCTTGCTGACAAACTTCCGCATAGTCAAAGCTATGGTGTTTCCAGTAGTGATGTATGGAAGTGAGAGCTGGACCATAAAGAGGGATGACAGCTGAAGAATTATTATTTTGAATTGTGGTGCTGGAGGAGACTCTTGAGAGTCCCCTGGACTGCAAGGAGAACAAACCTGAAAATATTAAAAGAAAAATATATTTGCACATGTATTACCAGAACTAGCCACTAGAGGGAAGCAGAGACCATGCCATGAATGCTTGCTAGCAGAGCATACATAGCAGTATCTCTGTTGTTCTCTAGTGGCCAGGTCTGGTAATGCATGTGAAATTTTCCCCCCTTTTATTGTGTATACAGTATTCACTATTACTCACTGTTTTCAGTATTCCCAGAGGACAGAACTCATCCCCAGCAGATATGGTGGTCCTACTGTATTAGGAGTAGGTCTTTTATAGAGCTAATGGCTCTAAATCTCCGATATGCAGTCCAGCCATTGTGAAATACTTGGCTTTAAACAAGGGATAGCCCATAGTAATATATTGTTGCTGAGAGAATCCATGACAACTATTGTGACAATTGCAGAGGGGTTTTGCGCTCTGTTGCTTTTAAATGTGTTTTTAGTATTGATTTCCCTTACCGTTTTTAATATGAATCTTATTTCATTCTTTTTAAATAGTTGTACACTTACTGATTTAGCTTTGTATTTTGTTGTTTCAATGATGTGAGCCACTTTGGGTCATTTCAAGGAGAAAGGTGAAGTAAAAATATTTTAAATAAATAATAGATTCAGCAGGAACTGGGCAGCCTAAGGAGGGGGTGATAGGATATAGTCACTGCTGCTACTCAGAAATACCAGCAATCACACCAGTTTACCCCAGCTCCACTGCACACTATTGGACTTAATGGGAATGAAGCTTATTGGTAATAAAGCATCCTTATTTTATATGTAGATAATCCAGTCAGCCTTTTGCAAAACAGCACAAAATCTCCCTCATATCCAGTGTGGCTGGGTGAGAATGTTGTGTGACAGGTTGGAGAGATGGAACCTTGTTACAGCTGCATGACACCTCTCCCCATCTTTTCATGGGTGACGGTGTCAATGATGCTATAACATCTAAACCTTCAGATGTAATTCAATTACAGAGGCAAATATAGATGACAAAAGGAGGAAGGAAGGAAGGCTTGTCTAGTTGCAATGGAAACTTATATTAATTTTACCATATCTATAGAGCTCAGGAAAGCTATAGCATATATTCTGGTTTCTCTTCAGATCGTATAAATCTTTCACATGAAAAGAGGCAATGAAAGTAAAAATAGGTGGTGCTCAGAGTTTCTTGCTTATCATTTTGTTAAAAAGCCAGAAAGGTTGATCTGATGCACTATCCATTGATTTGAGGGTGTTTGAGGGATTAGATGTACAAGATCACACTCCTAAGAGTACTTATTTTTGCTTGTCCATAATCTTCTACCATACAGATTCAGTGAGTGGCTAGGTTATCCTTTCTGGTATTATAAAAGAAGGAAAACATAGTTCTGTTGACTTTCTCCACTCTGTAATTTTAAAAAACACTCTTGTTTCTCACTCTGATTCTCTTTTCCACTTTCCACTTTGTAAACTAAAAAGCTCCTAGTGTTGTAACCTTCCCACATAGAGAAGCTGTTCTTTCTCCGACATTTTAACAGACTTCGAGGTTTTACTGGGTTTGTTTTATGTAATGCCTCATGAAATATGGTCTGAGAAGCATCCCAGAAATTATTATTATATTCAAAAATACCAGGCACAGTCAAAATTATAAAAACACTGACTGGTATAATATAACAGATACTTAGGTTTTTTATTAAAACTTGTTTCTGTTAAATATCTTCTTGTTGTTGTTAACAAAGTACAGAGACCTGGCAATTGAAACATCTTGCTTGCGATTGAAGCACACTTTAGTGGGCCTCGTAGTCATCGGGGCTTTGGGAAAAATATCAAGAAATTTTACACAGTATTATAAGCAGTTGCAGATCTCAGAAATAACACCATCAGAGCCACAAAAATGGCAATATTAGGAACAGCATACATACTGTGCTAATATTTAACAGATACTTAGGTCTTAGTAAAATCTTATATCTCTCATAAAAAACCAGTCAATGTTTTTATAATTTTTATTGACGGTGCCTGGTGTTTTTGAATAATAATAATAATAATAATAATAATAATAATAGTAATAATAATAATAATAATAATAATAATAATAATAATAATAATAATAATAATAATAATAATAATAATAATAATAATAATAATAATAATAATAATAATAATAATAATAAAAAGCAGCACTCGATCATTATCAAGTGATGAAAATTATAAATACCTTGGAATATTAAAAGCAGATAACATCTTGCACACAAAGTTAAAAAGCTATCTGAAAGGGAATATATCAAAAGACTGTGGGAAATCTTAAAATCAAAATTAAAAGTTGGAAATACAATCAGAGCCATAAACATGTGGACAGTTCCCGTAATTAGATACCCAGCTGGAATAATAGATCAGACCCAAAATGAATTAGAAGAATTGGATCGAAAAGCACAGAAACTAATGAACATGCATCACACACTACAGTCAAAAACTGATGTGGACAGATTATATTTACCATGAAAAATTGGAAGCTGTGGGTAACTGCAAATACAGCAGGTAGTAGAGGAGGGAAAAAGATACCTAAATTTTTAAATCAGTACAAGTAGAGAAAAAAAATAGTTAAGATGGTGAAAATGGAGAATATTTTGAAAACAACAAAAACAAAGCCTCAATATAAGAAACAACAATTTGAAAATGAATTAAATGGTTGGAAAAATAAACTGCTACATAGACAATGCCTGAGAAATATTGATGGAACACATGATAAAGGCAGGATGGGCATGGCTAAAACTGGGGACTATTAAGAAAGAAACCAAAGGCTTGATATTTGCTCTACAAGAACAAAAACTCCAAACCAATGTGATGAAAGTTAAGATCCAAGAAATTACAGTGGACCCTCTACTTAAGGAATTAATCCGTATTGGAATGGTGGCTGCAAGTCGAAAAGTCTGTAAGTCGAATCTCCATTGACCTACAATGCACTGAAAACCGATTAATCCCATAACCAGTGGTTTTTATTCTATTTTTATTCCATTTTGGTTTTTTTCTGGTCTGTAAGTCGATTCTCTGGCTGCAAGTCGAATCCAAATTTTGCAGCCAGAGAAGTCTGTAACTCGAAAAGTCTGTAAGTCGAGCCGTCTGTAAGTCGAGGGTCCATTGTAGTGCTAACAAATGTTGACTCTACCGAAAGAAAGAAAAGAAAAGAGAGAAACTGCATCACACCGCATCTGCAAATGTCTAAAGACTGCACAAACAGATTTCAAAATTAGACTTGATAGCGTGTCAGAATTGGTGCACTGGTCATTAAGCAAAAAATAGAACTTGCCATCTTCCAAAAACCCATGGGAACATCAGTTAGAGAAGGTGTCAGAAAATGACATCAAGGTCCTGTGGGATTTCCAGTTCCAAATTGATAGACACCTTGAACATAACAGACCAGACATAGCAGTAATAGAATGAAGAAATGTCTGGATCATTGACATTGCTATTCTAGGATATACCAAAGCTGAAAATAAAGAATTGGAAATGCTGACGAAGTACCTGGCACTTGAAACATCTTGCTTGTGAATGAAACACACTTCACTGGTCCCCGTAGTCATTGGGGCTTTGGGAAAAATATCAAGAAATTTTACACAGTATTATAAGCAGTTGCAGATTTCAGAAATAACACCATCAGAACCACAAAAATGGTTATGTTAGGAACAGCATACATACTGTACCAATATTTAACAGATACTTAAGTTTTTGGTTAAAACTTGTATCTGTTATATAATAACAGTCAATCTGGAAGCTGAGTCATGGCAATTGGACTTCTTTCTTGTTAGACTGAAACATTTGCTATTCATCCAAGTAGCTTCTTCAATCTGAGGATAGTTGGTAGGAGATCCCTGATATATCTTCCACATTGGTTTCACTTCCCCCTGGTCTCAATAGGTTCAGATGAACAAAGGACTGGGTGTGAGTGAAAATCCCACCTATTCAGTCCTTCTCCACCCATTGTTATGGGTGTTAATGGTTGTTAACAGTGGTCTTTCTGGTGTGCGTGGTCCTAATCTTTCTGGGGACGGATGAAAGGACAGCATGATAAATAGGAGAAATGTATCTAAGGCCTCCACCCCTGTTGAGAGAGGGATTTTCTATATGCACATGTATGGCCTACCTGACGCCTCTCTCAATCCACCTATCTTCTTGGTCCAAAAAGAGTACATCTTGGTCATCAAATGAGTGTCCTTTGTCCTTCAAATGAAGGAACACTGCTGATTGTGGCCCTGAGCTGTTGCCCCTCCTGTTCTGGGCCATTTAGCGGCTGTTTGGTTTCTCCAGTGTGGAACTCTGAACACTCTACTTTGCATTGGGCTGCATATACAATATTGCTCCTGTCCTGTTTTGGTGTCCGGTGTTTTGGGTGGATGAGTCTCTGCCTTAGTGTGTTTGTGAGTATGGAGTGCACGGATATGTGGTGCTTACCAAAAATCCTTTTGAGCTTTTCAGACACACTCACCATTTAAGGAATGACCAGGTTCTTCCATCGGCTCTGGCTCTCAGACTGTTCCGTTGTCCTCTTGGGTTGGGACATTGCCTTGTTAAAGGCCCAATTTGTATATCCACAGGCCTCATGGGCTGTCCTCAGATGTCCATCTTCTTCTTGGCTTCTGTGGAGGTGGGGATGTTTCTTGTTCTGTGGTTTAGCATCCTGATGACTCCTAGTTTGTGTTCTAATGGGTGATGAGAGTCAAATAGCAGGTGCTGATCAGCATGTGTAGGTTTTCTGTAGATTTCTATTCCTAAACTGTTGTTGGATCGTATGATGACTGCACAGTCCAGGAAAGCCAGCTGGTTGTCTCTAGTGTCTTCCCTGGTGAGCTTGATATTTGGGTCCCCTGCATTTATGTGGTCTGTGAAGACTATTAACGACACATGACAATGGGGGGAGAAGGACTGCAGAAGCGGGATTATACCTCATCCCCACTCCTTTGTACCTCTAACAAACCTATTCAGACCAGAGGGAAGTGAAACCAACATGGAGGATATATCAGGGATCTCCTACCAACTCTCCTCAGACTGAAGAAGCTCCTTGGATGAATAACGAAATGTTTGAACCTAACAAAAAAGAAGTCCAGTTGCCATGACTCAACTTCCAGATAACTATACCTGAATGACTGAGAATCTTCACAGAAATACCAGTCAGTTTTTTTTAATTTTGACTGTGCCTGGTGTTTTAAAATTATAAAAAAGCATTTAAATAAATGTATAGTTTGCTTCCCCTCACAGGCAGCCCAAACATACTGTATAGTCTTTTGGATTTTATTAATTACTTTTATTCAAAACACAACCCCTTCTTCTGTAACACATGCTGGCAAAAAAGTGAAATACATTGAGCCAGAAATCTGAGCCAGATGTCATGATGACATTTCACCATCCCCCCCCAGCTTTTTGCTAGCAGAAGGCATGTCTTGTGTGTGTGTGTGTGTGAGAGAGAGAGAGAGAGAGAGAGGGAGAGGGAGGGAGAGAGAGAGAGAGAGAGAGAGAGATCCCGGAGGGAACAGCTCCAGATCAGCCCCCTTTGGCATGTGATTAACAACAGAGGCATCCTTAGGCTGCATGAAAAGGTGTTCTCATAGGAAATACATTAAAATAAGTGATGATAGAACTTGTGTCCACAGGGCATAAACAAGAATACAGGTTAGTCTACAGTTTACTCAGCATGGGTGCAAATCTGTTCTTAAAAGGGTGTTACAATAGTTGGTTGGAACTAGCTGAAGTGGTTTCTGGCTTTAATCCCCTCTTTTTCTGACTATCTTGGCTAAGGTATTCGAAGAGCTAAAGTCTAAAAAGTTACTTTTACACTTTAAATAAGGAAGCTATTTGAGGTTTCAATATAATTTAGCAACCCGATCTTGCTATGCCCCTGGTTTCAAAAACAGTACAGTGGGGTCTTGACTTGAGAACTTAATCCGTATCGGAAGGCGGTTCTCAAGTCAAAAAGTCTGTAAGTCAAGTCTCCATTGACCTACAGTGCATTGAAAACCGATTAATCCCGTAACAGGCCGTTTTTGTTCCATTTTGGTTTTTTTCTGGTCTGTAAGTCAAATCTCAGTCTGCAAGTCAAACCTAAATTTTGCGGCCAGAGAAGTTTGTAACTCAAAAAGTCTGTAAGTCAAGCCGTCTGTAAGTCAAGGGTCCACTGTATGCACATATACATACAATTATTAGTTAGGCTACCTGGCCTCTTTTCAAAGAAGGATAAGCACACGAGCAGTGCCATCTGATGCATGTCTATCACTTCTTCAAGGTGAGGTCCCATTGAGCTGGGTGAAATTAGCCACCAGGGAAGCGTTACAGCAAGGGTGAGGAATATATAGTTGTGAAGGCTCACTGCTTTCAACAAAAGAAATATTAAAGCATGGATGCCAAGCTGAGAAGGCCTGATGGTCACAGGTGTAAATTTTTACACATCTGGTAGTTTGCAAACAAGACTTTTTTGTTTTGTGATTGGTCATTGCAAGGTAAGTATAGTCTATATCTATCGAGTATGGTTGCGCAGGCACAAAGATTTGTGTGAGTCACGTTTTTGACACATCAAGGAACTTTAGCTTTTAACACCTGCATGAGATAGCAAGAGGCACATTATTGGCTGATTCCAACTGGGTGTCTCAGCTAAACTGGGCCCATTGAGTTAATTGAGCTTACATAAGTATTGGCTCACCCACGAACAACTGATTCAAGCTACGTAGTTTTGACTGACAATTGGATCTAGGCCTAGATTTCACTGCCCATTATTGGTTACACTAAGCAGGGACGTAGTGGCACTGTGGGTTAAACTGCAGAAGCCTCTGTGCTGTAAGGTCAGAAGGCAAGCAGTCGTAAGATCAAATCCACATGATGGAGTGAGCTCCCATCGCTTGTCTCAGCTCCTGCCAACCTAGCAGTTCGAAAGCATGTAAAAATGTGAGTAGGTAAATAGGTACCACCTCAGTGGGAAGGTAACCGTGTTCTGTGTCTAGTCATGCTGGCCACATGACCACGGAAACTGTCTTCGGACGAACACTGGCTGGGAAATGGGGATGAGCACTGTGCCCTAGAGTCAGACACAACTGGACTAAATGTCAAGGGGAACTTTACCTAAGCATTGCTTTAAAAAGCAGTGTATTTTAAGTACATTAGTTGTGATGACTATGTGTCTGTGCATATGTATATAGGAATCTTACCACTCTAGGTCAATCAACCCTTTATTTTGTTACCCACCAATTAGTTAATTATTTTAAGTATGCAGATTTTGCTTCTCTTAATTATTTAAAGCAAAGGGGTTGTGACTTTGACACATATAGTTGTTCACAAGCCCAAGTGCAGTACAATCCTATCTGTGTCTGCTCAGATGTCCAGTAGAATCAGAGAGAAGCAATGAGGCTGTCATCTGAGCAAATGTAAGCCCCATCTCTTGTGCCTGGACATTTGGAACTGCTTCTCCCTCTCCCTCTGGGTGCCTTCTCAGTTGCAGAAGCCCACTTTCCTAGCAGTTCCCACTCTTCTTCAGGGGCTCACTAACAAGGGACAGCTTCAGTGCCCCCTCCTTCCCCAGGTTTTTATCTTTCATTCAGGCTCAGATGAGCTAGTCCCTCAAATAGAGCAAGGAAGAGATCCATGTGGCGGGCACACTGCTTGCAAGCCCTCTGAGGGCCCCCAAAGCAACCTCTTAGCATCCCTGGGCCCTCAAACAGCCCCATACTAAAAATATTTCTTTTAATTTGTTCAGGGAAAGAAATGTCTCCAAAAGTCTTGTTCTGTGCTTTAAGGATATAGGGGCACTTCCCCCATGTTTTGAGGAGCTCCCAGCTCTCCTCGGGCTGCCTGCACTCAACCATTTCTTTTATTTTTATTTTTAAATGAAATAACTACTCCTATGTTTATATGAGGGGGGAAAATGAGGGTTATGGATCAGGACAGGAGCGAAGCTTTCCCCACACCAGGGGGGGGGGGTTGTTGTGTTTGCTTGCCTCTGAAATAGAGGCTCTCTTCCCAGAGAGGTCCAGCTCTACAAAGCAAATGAAAACATTCTTGTTTTTTCCAGTGAACGAGAAGACAACCTGTTGTCTATGTGCTTCTCATCCATAGCCCTGGAAATAGGATGCCCTTTTCGTATTCAGGGGGAATCCCACACTTGAAGGCATTTAGTACTATTTGGAAGGTTGCCCAGACTAGGTTTGGCTTCAGGACAAAGAATGTCAATCAGTATTATATATGTTTTTCAAGATCAGGGGCAATGGTTACGTAGCACACTTCTTTCTTCACCCCCAGCATGTCCTGAGAGTGATTCCGTCTGTCATGTGACAAATGCTGACAAGGATTCATTAGAAAGTGGGAATGAGAAAGGCTGCTGTATAAATCATATACATTTGTATGGAAGAACCATGCATAGTCTTTCGCTCTGGTGCTCAGATTCCTGAGCTCAGAATTCTTAGTTCTAAGGGAGCATCTTTTGTACCAGATTCTGATTGTTGGACCTTCAGTTCAAGTAGGGGGGAAAAAGGCCTGCCTACCCCTGCTGCATTTAACCAGGCTGCGACTTTGAAATATTATTTTTAAAAATAGACATCTTGACATCAATTATGAGTAATACATGTAATGTAATGATTAATTACATTGAAAACTTTTTTTTATTAGTCTTACTGTTTCTCAATCTTTTACGAATAAGTAATCAGTAATATATCAATGTCTTTTTTTAAACAAAATATTGTTTTTATTCCTGTGAGTGAGGGCACTCAAGACAGGTGGTCTTCCACATGCCACTGGCCCTCCAAGGGTCCCTGACAGAGCTACATGGGAGCAAGGGAAGGGTCTCTTCTCCAGAGCATTACTCAGGACTGAAATTTCCAGTGGAGCCAGAAGACTGGAGAGACTCAGAAAGGCAGCAAGAGGAGAGAGAGAGAGAGATGGGAAAGTTCCCACTAAGTGGGGAACATAAGGAAGTTGGAGGAAGGGCTAGAGGCACTCGGTGGGGTGGAGAAAAAGGAAGGAAATGCCAGAGAGGACTGGATTGATGCTTCTGAGAGGGGAGGAGATGAGCCAGTCTCTCCTGTGTGGGTCACTTTTAGATCTTCAAAATGGAACCCCTCTCTGGCCGACTGTATCCCAGACTGTTTGAATGAACTCAGGCTTGGAAAAGGAAGAGAAGCCCCAAGAAGCCACGATCAAACTGCAAGATGGTCAAGATGTGAAATCTTTAATATATAGAGTGTTAAAATAATTAAAGGGGGGGGTATAGAAAAAGCAGCACTGAAAATAAAATTGTTTTTAAAAGTGAGGTGTCAACAACAATCAGTCAGGCCTGGGAGCAAGGCCATTTATACATGGCAAAGGAATTTCTTTCCTGGCTGACAGTTGAACTTGTTTATACTAATGATCACAAGCATAAACAAAGAAGATAACTGAAAGTGTATTGAAATATGTAGAATATTGCAATGTGTTTCAGGTCCTGTGACAGTTAGTGTTTCAGGTCCTTTGACTTACTTTATTTTACTAAACGTCTGTAGTTGCAATGAGAGATGGGGGTATTTGTATATAAATATAAATACTGTGCAAATATCCCCACACAGCTGGAGTAAACAAGGGTTCGGCTCCTGGGGCCTGACCATCCACTCACATGTCCTCTGGTAGCAGCATCGTCACTCATCCTTCCAATCACTCCCAGAGCCCCATTTTCTTCCCACTCGACTAGCCATTCGGCAGCTGTGCGGAGAAACTCGTCCTCTCTCCCTCTGCCTGGAGTGGATAGCCGAGCAGGAAAACAGGGGGAGGCTCCAGGAGTGATTGGAAGGGTGAGTGATGCCGCTGCTGCCACCAGACACGTGAGTGGACAGTCCAGCCCCAGAGGCCAGATCCTCATTAACTCTAGCTGTGGAGGGATATTCGTATTTCTATACGAATACTCCCATCTCTGGTTGCAATCCATTGAAATCTGTAAACTTAGTGACTTTTAGTTGCAACAATAATGCTTATTGTCAACGTGGTAGCTTGCCAGATTTTGATTTGCAACAATTGTATTAACAGAAGTAGTAAAAGCAATAGAGATTTCTATTTTAAGTTTTTTCTTGTCAATTCAAGACCCTGTAGTTACATGTCCAGCAACAGAGAATGTTGATAGTGAAGGAGCAAGGAAAAATAAGGGCATAAATGATGGCCAGAAAAGACAGCCAGGACAAGGAACATAGCATGACAAGAGAACATCATTGTATAGGAGAAAACTCTGCTGGGGGTGGAGGGTTGAGACTTTTTTTTTAACTATATACTGATGTGATTTTACAACTCCTTATATTCTAATCCAGTGGTCCCCAACCTGGGGCCTCCAGATGTTCTTAGACTACAACTCCCAGAAGCCTTCACCACCATCTCTACTGGCCAGGACATCTGGGAGCTGAAGTCCAAGAACATCTGGAAGCCCAAGGTTGGGGACCACCGCTCTAGTCTACTAACAACTGAGAGTTTGTCTAACTTAGTTAATAATAAAAAATGTAATATAAAAGTATATCAAATATTTGTAATAATTTAGCAGAATTCTTATTATTATATTCTGAAGCATCATATTATTTTGGTTAGAGTATGCATGTTTTCCATCCAGCTTATTAAGCTCTCATAGTTATATTTTTAAAAGTTGTATTAAGTTTTATAGTTACAATTTTTGGATACTCAGTAGATAAGAGAACAATATTGAATACATATATCTATTTGCATATCTGAATTTTACCCTGTTTCCCCGAAAATAAGATCTAACCTGAAAATAAGTCCTAGTAGGATTTTTCAGGATGCTTGTAATATAAGCCCAAACCCCAAAATAAGACCTAGTTAAATGAAATCCTGCTCTCCACTATTGTTCAGCAACCAGAAGATGACATGACTGTATTTGAATAAATGTATTTTTTTATTTTTATTTTTGATTTATACCCCGCCCATCTGGTCTAAAAGACCACTCTAGGCCACTCATGTAGATTGTTGTACATGAAAAAAATAAAACATCCACTGAAAATAAGCCCTAATGCGTTTTTGGAGCAAAAATTAATATAAGACGCTGTCTTATTTTCAGGGAAACAGGGTAGTCTGCTTTGTATCAACTGTAAATACGATGAGCATTCTGATTGCGTTTTAGTCCTTCATATCTAACATGGCCAACCCATCATTGTAATAATAATAAAGTTAATTATATCTGTTTGCATATGCTTGTTCAATAAAAAGAATAAAAAAATAGAGATTTTCTGGACATTCATGTCTTGCATGAGTGAAGAACTTTAAAAAAATCCAAATGAAGATTGTAAATTGTATAAGATGCAAATTTTCCACTGGTTCAGTTGTGATGAACACAGGCTTCTGATTTTTCCCTAGAAGTCTATAAAGTTCTGTTGGGCTCTTTTAGGAATTTTAGGAATCAGACTCTCTCACTTGACCAGATGACCGAGGAGCACTAAAGAAGGGTCAGGTCCTTTGGGAGGACATGGCTCCTGAACCAAAGTCATTGTTTCCCTTAGGAACAGCAGTTCTGTTGGCTGCATCCATTGGCAATGGACATCAGGGAAGGAGGTTAAAGGTTTACAAGTCATTACAATGTACATGGACAGTAGGTGTGAGAGGGGAAGTGAATGTAACTTCTGTCCATATGCTGATGAAAAGGACATTTTGGACTATAGTTTATTCCCCTTTGTGCAGAAAACCTATTGGCTGACAAACAGGGTGAATAGTTTTTAAGAAATGTTGTGTTTGTGGTCTGAACATTGACTCTAAGCTTTCTCCTAAATGACGAGTGACACTGAGGTGTTGTTTATGATCTCCATCACTTCAGGAAAAGTGTATGACTTCACAATGCCTTAAAAAAGATAAAAATGGGCAGACATGGCCAACCCTTCATGAATGTAGTAAGTTGCACTAGAGTGGACCCATTGAATCATTGGGATACAGTGGGTCAATTCCTCCATAAATTTCACTGATTGAAATGAACCTACTCCAGTTGCAACTTACTAAACCCAGATAGTGTGGATGCTGACCTTGAGCCAGACACCCTGGAGAGTGAAGTCAAGTGGGCCTTAGAAAGAATGGCTAACAACAAGGCCAGTGGAGGTGATGGCATTCCAGTTGAACTGTTTAAAATCTTAAAACATGACACTGTTAAGGTGCTACACTCAGTATGCCAGCAAGTTTGTGGCCAGAGGATTGGAAAAAAATCAGTCTACATCCCAATTTCAAAGAAGGGTGGGCCCAAAGAATGCTCCAACTACCGTACAATTGCACTCATTTCACACTCTAGCGAGGTTATGCTCAAAATCCTCCAAGGTAGGCTTCAGCAGTATGTGGACCGAGAACTCCCAGAAGTACAATTTGGATTTTGAAGGGGCAGAGGAACTAGAAACCAAATTGCTATGGCAAACACTATGGCAAGTTCTTAAAGAAATGGGAGTGCCTGACCACCTTATCTGCCTCCAGAGAAATCTATATTTTATTTATTTATTTATTTAACTTATATGCCAACCACACTACCCTAGGTCTCTGGGTGGCTTACAATAATTAAAATACAATAAAAAAGATAAAACAATTAAAATACAATTAAAATATATACTATAAAAATTGCCATCAGGACCCATAGTTGATATTATTTTAATTAAAAGCCTTATGGAACAGGATGGTTTTGACCTGGCACCAAAATGTCATCAGTGTCAGGAGCAGACGAATCTCAGTCGGGAGGGTGTTCCCTTGTCTGGGGGCAGCTGCTGAAAAGGCCCTGCGTCTACAAGACATCCCTCTTACCTACTTGAGGTAAGAAGGATAACGTCCTGTCCCACCCTAATGTGGGATAGGAAGCAACAGTTAGAACTGGATATGGAACAATTGAGTGGTTCAAAATTGGGAAAGGAGTACGACAATGCTGTATATTGTTCCCCTGCTTATTTAACTTATATGCAGAATACTTCATGTGAAAGGCAGGGCTGGATGAATCCCAAGCCGGAATTAAGATTGCCGGAAGAAATATCAACAACCTCAGATATGCAGATGATACCACTCTGATGGCAGAAAGTGAGGAGGAAATAAAGAACCTCGTAATGAAGGTGAAAGAGGAGAGTGCAAAAAATGGTTTGAAGCTCAACATCAAAAAAACTAAGATCATGGCCACTGGTCCCATCACCTACTGGCAAATAGAAGGGGAAGTTCTGGAGGCAGTGACAGATTTTACTTTCTTGGGCTCCATGATCACTGCAGATGGTGACAGCAGCCATGAAATTAAAAGATGCCTGCTTCTTGGGAAGAAAGCAATGACAAACCTAGACAGCATCTTAAAAAGCAGAGACATCACCTTGCCGATAAAAGTCTGCATAGTCAAAGCTATGGCTTTTCCTGTAGTGATGTATGGAAGTGAGAGCTGGACCATAAAGAAAGCTGACCACCAAAGAATTGATGCTTTTGAATTGTGGTGCTGGAGGAGGCTCTTGAGAGTCCCCTGGACTGCAAGGAGAACAAACCTATCAATTCTAAAGGAAATCAACCCTGAGTGCTCACTGGAAGGACAGATCCTGAAGCTGAGGCTCCAATACTTTGGCCATTTCATGAGAAGAGAAGACTCCTTGGAAAAGACCTTGATATTAGGAAAGTGTGAGGGCAAGAGGAGAAGGGGACGACAGAGGATGAGATGGCTGGACAGTGTCATCGAAGCAACCAACATGAATTTGACACAACTCCGGGAGGCAGTGGAAGATAGGAGGGCCTGGCGTGCTCTGGTCCATGGGGTCACTAAGAGTCAGACACAACTTAACAACTAAACAATAACAACAAACTAAAGTCCCAACTAGAGTAGGCCCATTTGAATCAATGAAACGTATTATAGAGAAGTTAACTCACCAAGTCTCCAAAATTATATGGGCTCATTCTACTGCAACGTTCTATTCTAAACAGGATTTCAGCAGATGTGTTAACAGCAAAATTGTTATGTTTGCATTAAACAGGACAAACTGACGCTTTTAAAGAGTAATGTTTTAAAAGTAACAGTTCTGCAGTTTAGAAAGATTGCATTCTTCCTGCTTAGTGTGAAAGGAACAATTTTAAATTTTAACTTGTGAAATGTAACACATTATTTTCAAGTTTCAAAAAGCAGCTTTGTAGTTCCAATTGTTCTGGAATACCATCAAGAGCTTGGACATAATGGCCCAAATCCTGTTGCATGGTGTAAAGAAACAAGTAAGTTTCAGTCCTTTTCTCATTGATAGATAAAGAGCCCCCACTGCAATTCTTGGGAATGTGTGCACATTCTGGCTTTATGTAAGTCCCCCCATGAACCATATTAGGGGTAGTGCAGAACAGACCGAAACATACATAGCAGGTATTTGGGCCAGTGTATTACCAGTCATGACATCTCCTGTTAACACATTCCTTGGATGGATAACAATGCCCTCTTTTAGCATCTCATTGTGAAAACTAACACATAAACCAATCATATGTTGACATGGAAATGTAGAAAAAGGACATTTTGTGTTATTACCATGTCTATGCTTTGATTAGGCCTTACAGCACCACCCCATCTCTTTCAACGATGGTCCTGACCGTGGGGAGGTGGAGGTGGAAGATCATGTTTCCTCAGTAGATTGTCAGCACTTGAATGCATTCTGCTTACTGAGGTTCTAAAACTCAACATCAAATAAAATATGATGCATGTTTCAGGGCATGGTGGTGGTGGTGGGGAGATTGCATGAATCTCCCCATCACAAAAGCACCGTAGTCATCGCTTTCTTACAGAGCTTTAGCAGCTAGGTGGAACTCACAGGCTTATGACTGTCTGACCGCCATACTTACACAGAAAAAGTGGCGGGGTGTGTGTGTAGAAAATCAGGTAAGTTAATGCCCGTTTATTATGTCCACCTCTGAGCTAAGTTATTTACCATGTTTCCCTGAAAATAAGACAGGGTCTTATTAATTTTTGCTCAAAAAACCCACATACATTAGGGCTTATTTTCAGGGGATGTTTTATTTTTTCATGTACAACAATCTACATGTTTCCGAATACAGTCCTGTCCTCTTCTTCTGGTTGCTGCACAATGGTGAAGGCCGGGGTTTCACTTAACTAGGTCTTATTTTGGGGGTAGGGCTTATATTACAAGCGTCCTGAAAAATCCTACTAGGGCTTATTTTCAGGTTAGGTTTTATTTTCAGGGAAAACAGGATATATCCACCCCTGCACTAAAGCCCTTTAGGTTTCCAAGTTCACCTCTTCACTACTCTGTAATGTTTCCTGTAGCATAATAATAATCATGTGTCATCAAGTTGATTCTGACTTATGGTGATCTTATCCAGGGTTTCCTGGGTAGATAATACACAGAAGTGGTTTACCATTCCCTTCTTTTGGGGGCATCCTGGGACTGTGCATCTTCTCCAAGGCCACACCAGCTTGGTTTACTTGCAAGTGGCACAGTGGGGAATCAAACTACCAACCTCTGGCTCCGCAGCCTAACAAACCTAACTTATGCACTATCCATCCAACTCATACTATCTGTTTATTAGCACAACAAAAGGCTCTGTGGCAGGCAAAGCACAAGCATTGTCAAAAACAAGGTACAACAGAAGTGAATTCTACAAGCATTACTCCTGTAACAAAGCCTCCCATCTTCAACAGGTATGGTGCCAATTGTAATTGTTGCTTCTGGGCTTCTTGTGTTTCACTCTTCCACATCTGCCCCCAGCAAGAATAGAGAGGTTGAAGGTGGGAGAGTGAAAATGCAACAGCTACTGCCAACATAGCTGGCATTCCAGCTAAACTCCGAGGCTATAAATATGTGGTTGCACCACCCAGAGTCTTTCCTCCAGGTTTTGACAGTGGTGATAAAGAAGGCATTGTCCAAGGAGGAGTGGGAGGTGCCATGTGGATGGACCACATATGTCCCCATTGTTTCAGGAGCATCCTCAAGCTCCTGCCACTACCACGGCTGTTGCTATTCAGGTCTAGAATGGCCCTTTAACACGGAAGGAATGTCCATTACATTTTCTCCCATTCATCTTCCCTTTCAACTCAGCCCACTTCAGTCACGCCTTGTCATTCACCTATTAAGTTGAACAAGCATTTTCTGAAGGATCTGAGGGTGGCTTCACACATGCCTGGGCATACATTCATTTCTCATTGTCATCTGATCACACCATTCTCAATTATTTTTCGCCAAATGGGTGTACGGTCTGAAGGAATCTCCCTAAAATACACCCATTTGGCTAAGAATAATCAAGAATGGAGTGATCAGATGATAATCACTAACAATTTTTGGAGGGGTAAAAAGTTACTTCCAAACTCTGTTCTCTGTAAAGTAGGGAGCTAAAGGACCCCGTTGCCTTTCTATGACTACCAGGCAGCTCAGCCAATCATTGACAGAACAACTTCATTGTAAACCACAATCAAAGCTTCCCATCCCTGAAACTACTAGAACTGGGGATTTTTTCTTTCCACTTGATGTCTTCCCTTCTCTTCTTTGAATCCAGAAGGCCTAGGGAGCAAAAACAATCCAAGAAAGTGGGGGTGGGGACACCAAGGGGGGGGAGAGTCTCTATAGGGGAGGATATAAAAATAATACCAAGGAGGCATGCTAGCACAAATAC
This sequence comes from Pogona vitticeps, assembly GCF_051106095.1. Lineage (NCBI taxonomy): Eukaryota > Metazoa > Chordata > Lepidosauria > Squamata > Agamidae > Pogona > Pogona vitticeps. Next base: position 166,192,207 of record NC_135784.1, on the reverse strand, counting down.
ATGAAGAAGAAAAAATTCTTCTTCAAAAGAAGAAGAAGAAGAAATTTAAAAAAGAAAAATGATCCAAGATAAAGGCACAGAGGCTGGTAGGCAGCACAGTCCGAGAGGTAGGGCACTAGTAGCTCACATACATACAAGGGATGACCGAAGCAGAGTATTATTCACTGTATTCCAGCCAATCTAGGCCCTTGTACAGATTCAAAATTCCTGTTCCCCTCAAACATTCTGATTGGTTGCTGACAACAGCCCTTGTGATGCTATTGGATGAGAATTTTTTCAGGAAATTTGACAAAGAGTGAAAGGCAGTTTGCACAAATAGGGGACAACATGAGTAAAACACAAAACAGTTACTCGTTCCTCTTTTCTTAATATGAACCATGCATATTTTAGAGGCTGTCTTTCAGCAATAAACAAACGAACATGAAAACAAAACAAAACAAAAACTCTTTCATGTTTTGGGTGTCCTTGCTAAATGACAAAGGCCCATCCCTTGTCTACTCTAGTTGGGACTACCGCTTGAATTTAAGGCACAGAGTCTAAGAAAGAGCGCAATGAAGGGCCTCCAGGTTGGTCTCCCAGAGCCACTAGCTAGCACTGAATGGTTTGTGTCTATTCCATTCTGGCATCCTATATATCTGAAGCTGGTTTTCCTATGTCATCTACTCCCATATCCCCCTTTAGATTATTTGGGCTGGATAGGTGCTAAGAGGCAGTGCTTGGAGAATGTCAGGCCAACACTGTGATTCCCAGAATCCCCTCAACAGATGAATGATCAGAGGCTATATCATAATACAGAGCCATATCTACCAGAAAGCTGTTGATGCTCCATTTAATGTCTCTGGCATCCTGACCTGGGGCTTTCCCACTTTCTTCACAAAATGATTGTTCTTCGAGAGGTTGAAGGGCTTTGTGTACACATTTTCTTCCAAACAGGAAGAAAAGGGGAGGCCAAGGCAAGGCAAATCAAGTCTGTCTAGCACACAGGGGCCCAATTTATGCCAGTTGCCATTCAGGTATATAGAGCTAAAGTTCTACCTCAATTACTCTATGGAATCCCAATGTGGATTCTGGGTTTTTATCTAAGTGTTGAGAGTGTTCTTGCAATGTTTTTGAAATCTGTTCTTGGATTGTCAAGATGTGTTTCTGTAGCAGGTCTGCGACTTGAGATGGGTGTTCTTTCAATGGAAAGTACAGCCTGGTTACGTGCATTTAGATATTGGATTAAAATACTACATTCTGATCCTTCTTCAGGATATCTATATCTCCTTCAGAAGGATGTCTACACCAGCTCTTGGTCAAAAATCTTTCCAACTAAACTGAATTTTTAGCCCTATCTATGGATTTCCTCCATATTTATGAAATGAAGACAGGATATTATTGAAAGATGGATCAAAGATATTGATTTCTAACATTCAATAGAGAATGCCCAGAAAATCTGTTCACCCATATATTTTGGTTTGAACTTTGAACTTGGCCAAAGAGCTAAGTATTTGAAAAATTTGACAATCCCATTCTTATTGTAAGCCGCCTAGAGTGGTCTAATATGACCAGATAGGCGGGATAGAAATAAAATAAATAAATAAATAAATTGACATATTTTTTCAAGAGTCAGATTTAACTCTCTTACATCTGCTGTATTAGAGGGCTTCTATCATGGTATATCATATGAAAACCTATTATGTCTGTGTAATAATAGAGAAATTGAAATGTTGCAACATATTCTCTTTACATGTACAGTGGACCCTTGACTTACAGACGGCTTGACTTACAGACTTTTTGAGTTACAGACTTCTCTGGCCGCAAAATTTAGGTTCGACTTGCAGCCTGAGAATTGACTTACAGACCAGAAAAAAACCAAAATGGAACAAAAACAGCCTGTTACGGGATTAATCGGTTTTCAATGCACTGTAGGTCAATGGAGACTTGACTTACAGACTTTTTGACTTGAGAACCGCCTTCCAATACGGATTAAGTTCTCAAGTCAAGACCCCACTGTAATTATTACAGGGTTGATCGTGCCAGGCTTCTATACCCCTTAAAGAGAAGCTTTCCAGGAAGCCATTGGACTGGTATACAGAATACCTTTTAGAAGATACAAATAAGTCCATGACAGAACTTGTGGCTAAATTCCTTCTCTCTGCCCAGAAAACTCAAAAAAGAATCCTGATGTTCAAGTAATTTTAAACTTGTTAAATCTACTTCGTGAATTTATATTGTACTTATATTGTATTTTATCAGGCCTTTGGCTGTAGAATAAATGTGTATTGTATTGTAAATACAAATACTGCCTTTCTCAGACAATCACACTGTTTTATATTTGTTCCTCTTTGTCTTTGCATCCTCTTCCTCCTCTCTGTCCATTCATTCTGAAAGCTAACTCTCTGGCCCTATACACCCCACTGGGGAGGGTGGTGTGAATGAAGATGCTGCTATGCTACATGCTAACACAAGGTGGGATGTACATGCAACTGATTACCACCATCTTCCTTACTCCAGTTTCTCCTCCTTTGTGCAAATGGGCTTGTGTGGCCCTTCATGTTGGGCCTTGGAGCCTGTTTGAGAGTAGGAAAGAAAGTACAGCCCCTTGCCAAAAAAAAAAATGTCTTTGAAGCAAAGCTGCCAGCTTAGAAGCAGCCTGTAGCCACCCATATAAATAATAAACAGTCATATATATATCCCATCCCAAGATGAGCTGTCACATTTTGTACCCACTGTAGCTTCTGAACTATCTTCAAAAGCAGCTCCAAGGAGAAAGTTTTGCAATAATCCAAAGAAAATAAATTACTACAGCACACAGCAGTGGCTAGTGAGTAAAAACAAACAAACAAACAAACCACATAATTGCTATTGACTTAAATGTGCATTCAGATTAAAAATGGCTCTTTTCTGCTTCCCAGGTCCCACTGTAGATATTCCCATGATTGCCATTCAAGAACTAAAGAAAACATATTGGTTGCCCTTCGCAAATCTGCAAAGAACAGATTTGGTTTACAGGGCAGTGAGCAGTTCTCTCCGCTTGTTAAAAGATGCTACATAGTCTTGAGAAACATGAGGACTACCTGTTGTATTGTGAGCTAGAGAAAGGAATAAATCATCTCTCCAGGTGGAGCTGTGCCTATAAATTCTACAGACAAATCGAACTGACAGTTCATTAATTCATTAACAGCATAGATACAATGGAGTCATAATATGATATCTGATAACATTATGCCATCATCTAGTGCCGCTACTTCGAACAGGCAAAGAACACATCTTTGCAAAAGTAAGTACTTTACTAAGCAAAGGTAAGCAAATTACAGTGGACCCTCGACTTACAGACGGCTCGACTTACAGACTTTTCGAGTTACAGACTTCTCTGGCTGCAAAATTTAGATTCGACTTGCAGCCAGAGAATCAACCTACAGACCAGAAAAAAAAATGGAACAAAAATGGAACAAAAACAGCCGGTTACGGGATTAATCGGTTTTCAATGCATTGTAGGTCAATGGAGCCTCGACCTACAGACTTTTCGACCTGCAGCCACCATTCCAATACGGATTAATTCCGTAAGTAGAGGGTCCACTGTACCATATTTTTCCATGTAAAAAACAACACTTTTTCCTATAATAATTAGAGAAAAAATTGAGGGTCATTTTATACATGGAAGGCAGCAACAGGAGACGGAGACGGAGGCAAAGAAGCCGCCAGACTCGGCTGCCTCTCGCGGCTGCCCATTGACTACTGCTGCCACTGCCCAATACCCCCTCCAGCTTTTGTCTTCTTGTGATTGGAAGGCAGTGGGAGCAGTCAATGGGCAGTCGTGAGAGGCAGCCGAGCCTGGCGGCTTCTTTGCCTCCGTCTCTGCCTCCTGCTGCTGCTGCCTCCATTGCTGGTCGCAGGCACAGTGATTATGCAGCCCTTTGATCCCTGCTTTCCCCTTCCTTTTGCTAAGCCCCGGGGCTTAGCAAAAGGAAGGGAAAAGCAGGGATCAAAATTTCAAATTTGGGGTTAGAAAAGGGGGGGTGTCATCTTATACATCGGGTTGTCTTATCAATGGAAAAATTCAGTGGTTGATTAGTATACTAAGAGTGAGTGAGACAGATACAAGTATAAAATAAAAAGCCAATGCTTAGCATGGAACTTAAAAGAGAGGCAGTGTGTGTAGTGGTTAGATTACAGGGCTAGGTTTTGCGACACAGATGGTTGAGTTCCCATTCAGCCATAAAAAATAGGCCTATCGCTCTCGGCTTCACTTGTACTCACAAGACGCCCCCATTACAGCAGCCGCAATGACTGCTGATTCATTTCTGGGCAGAATTCAAAGTGAATTTAACCTAAATAGTGTGGGCCCAAGCACTCTGAAGGACTGCATCTCCCTTCACGAGGCTGCTCAAGTGTTAAGATTAGAAATGGGCATGAACCAGAAAACCAGAGGTTCGTGATGGTTTGTGGTCCATTTTCCTGGTTCATGCTTGAGGTACAGAACCTCCTCCTCCTCCTCCACTGCCACTGCCACCATCCTCTGAGGCAGCAGGCTCGACTTCCTTACCAGGAACTGGACCCACTGCCTCTGCGCATGCACCCACCTATCAGTTGGGTGGCAGGTCCATATGCAGGGGCAGCAGGCCTAGCTCCTGGCAGGGAAGCTGGGCCTGCTGCCTCAGAGGGGGGGGGTGGCAGCAACAACGGTGGAGGTGGCAGAGCAGGAGGAGCAGGCAGGGAAGCAATGGGGGCAGTGGGAAGGAGGCAAGTGGGCATGGTGGCGGCAGTGATGGAGGAAGCAGGGGCAGGGAGGGAGGCAATGGGGAAGTAGGTGTGTGGGCACCCTGTTTTGCCAAAGCAAAAGGAAGCCCTGAGACAAAATAGTTTTGGTGTTTCATTTTGCTTCAGCAAAACACAATCTCTAAACCAGATCACAAACTGAGCCGTGAACCAGCCCAGGTCATTGGTTTTTCTGGTTTATGGTTTGGTCTGTGTCCACCTCTAGTAAAGATCATCAAGAATATAAACACAACTAATAAATAAGGGCTGGATCCATACTTAGGCATCCAGAGAATGGTCCCTGGAAATCAATAGGATTTACTGGATGGAGGCCAGCATGGTTGAGCTTGCCATCCAATTAAAAAAACCTTAGCCATTAAACTGTATGAGTTTTAATCAACTGATTAGTAAATCACATGTGAATACGTTTGCATATTAAGGAGTCTTGTGAGTAAAAGAACATGTAATTTTTTAGAGCTGATCGACGCATGTTCTGCACCTACAGTCATTGTCTGAGAAGGGTTTGCTCCTGTGGAGTGATTTTTTTAAAAAAGCAGGGCATTCTTTACCTCACATGGTACTTGCCACAATGTGCAGCTTTTATAAAGTGATTCTATTAAATACAATTGATGTTTTTTAAAAACTGTTGAAGGATTAATTATGGAGGTAGCTTTGATTGATTGGCAGGCTAAAATGATTAATCTAATCCAGTGATCAAATGAATATTCTACTTCCCTACCCCATCATTAATTACCACCTCACTCTACCAGATTCACTTTTCTATTTCCATTTCCCCGGCTTTCTCTTCTCTTCCAGTAGTTATTTCTTGTTGTTTTCCTCTGTTGGGTTAAAGGCCTCTGAAGATAATTAATTACCGTAGCTGAAAAGCAAGTAAAATCTAAGCCCTTACTACAAATTACTGCCCAGCAGAAAGTTGTAAAGAAATAAGGTAAATCAGACATAAGCCAGGTTTAAGAGGAATGTGAATCACACAGGCAATTGCCTCACCTTAAAAGCCTGCATTTAATTAGAGGATGGATCTACGCAATAAACCAAAATAATATGGGTAGTGGTGTCTACACAGTTTCCGAAGTGGTACTGACTCTAGATTAAATAATTCTTTCTTTCAGAAGTACAAGGAGATGTGGATGTGCTAGAAGGCCTTACAGCTCCCATCATAGCCACAGTCCATGGCTGGCCCCACTTCTAGTCTTGCCAAGGCATACATGGTAGGATACCAGAAGGGGCAAACTCGTTACTCTCTAGCCTCTCACCCCCTTCTGCCACTTGTCTGCAAAAGCAGCTCTCTGTATTTTGGGGGCAGGCCTGCAGATGAAGTCCTTTCCACCATGTTCCTGCTCCTTTTAGCTGGCCGCTGTCCCATGGAAGAAACGGGGAAGATATAGGGAGGTGCCTTGCCCTTTTGCCTGAGCGGGAGATCAGCCAAGAGGGCTGGGCAGAGAAGCCTTAGCTGATGCTGGGTCTAGATGATCAGTTAAGGAGGTGGAAAAAAACAAGCAAGCCGGGCCTGGTGAGCAGCTGTTTGAGCCAGTGGAGGCAGGGGAAGGGAGAAGCAGCATCTCTGCTGCCACAATTACGAACCGGGACAAATCAATTCATGCCCATCTCTACATTAAACTTTCCATTCAGAGAGCCTGATTCCGTGTTCTTCATTTTTTCTTTCACAGTCCTCTTTAATTTATTCAAGAAAGGGCAACGCTGGAAGCCTGGCCCTTTCTACACTTGTTGCCCCTTTTTTCTCCCACTTCTCCTGGGTTTGAAATTCCTCTGCTGTGACCATAGTATGGACTTTGATGATTTAATCAATAATTGTACAGTAGGAAACACACGTAAGTTCCGTTTTTAAGATCAAAGCAAAGCAAAGTATGCAGCTTATATAATGACCCATAGCTCTTAACACACTCTCTGGCTGGTTTACAATTTAATTATTCAGTCTACACATTGCCCGCCCACCCCAGCAAGCTGGGTACTCAATTTGCTTACCTTGCAAGGATTGAAGGTTGAGTGCACCTTGAGCGAGCTACCTGGGATTGAACCTGGGTTGTGAGCAGAGTTTTTTCTGCAGTATTGCAGTTTTGCAGTTTAACCATTGCACTATGGGGCTCGTAAAACACATGCTTTCCTTCGTTGCTGCTAAATTGGCATCTGAACTTTTCTTTCTCTTTCTCCATGTCTAATTGCAATGTGTGAATGTCACATTGAACATGAGGGTGCCATTCCTCCCTCTCAATGCTTCTGGGATCTTAGCTGTGCCACATGGAAATGCATGGGTACCACTGATCTAGTTTGTTTCTATAAATGTGTCCAAAGACAGTGCAACTGCCTAATATGAACACATACCCCAGTGCCAGAAACATGATTCTTTAAAAAAAAAACCTCACAATTTGTGATTACTTTTTGCTAGTTTAAGTAAAACAGAAGTATTTAAAACATTCAATCTTTTGTATACTCAGCTTTTATTATCTTCTTCAGTTTTTTTCCTTTTTCAATAAACCCCAACATTTTTCTCCTGGGAACATTAACAAGTTTTATTATAAACTGCAGCACAATATTGCTCATTTTAAATTTAATCATTATTATCTGTAACATGTAGTATCACAATTTAATACAAACGTATTTGTGAAGTATATTTATACAGTTTCAAACTTTTAGTTTGTGTTAGAATATAGTGGCTGAAATCCTATTACACAGCTCTGTGTGCATAATGGTGATGATGTCAGCAGAAGCAGCAATTCAGCACTGATTAAAGGATTTCTTTGGAGATCTCATTGTGTGTGTGTGTTTCTTTGTCACATTGTATACGAGTTGCATCTGCCCAAAAGACAACTTTGATCAGTGGGAATTTGCCTTTAATCTGCAGTGATTTGCTATTAATGGTGACATCATCCCCACTGCATACACAGACCTGTGCAACATGATTTCAGTCAATATGTGCCTTCTTCTTAGCGGCAATGACAATTTAAAGTAATTTTTTCTTTAACAGTTACCATGTTAAAATGCATGATAAAACATAAAGGTAGCAGAAGCCTACTAATGTTCACATCATGTTTGCTGTGGTTAACTGAGGAGGTACTAGGGTGCCCCTTAGTTGCATGCCTAGTCATTAAGAATGGATTTTTCTGGACTATAAATTATATAATTCTCCATAACAAGAGTTCTATGTACTAAGTTCCTGTTCAGAAAGAAAGCTTCCAGCTAGCATTGGGGCAGGAACAGGAAGCTTGGCTGAAACTTGGACTAACTAAACCCCAAAGCCGTCTAAATTTAGGCCTTTCTCCTAGGTGCATCACATTTAGTTTGTAAGGAGTCTGCAAAGTAGGTAGAACTGCCAAAATGGAGAATTAAAGTGTCACGCTTCCATGTGGCCCCTGATTGTTTCACCAAACAAAGAGCTCACGTTATGTGCCTTGCAGCTGCCACCAGTTGATTTCATCAACAATACTTATTATTAATGATAGATGTCCAGGCCATATGTCATTTTAAAAGAACCAAATAAAAATTGTTCATTGATACAGGTGTTGACAGAACAAGCAATGTTATTAACTCTTAAACAAACATTCTCCTTTATCCTCTCTCAACTACCACTCTCCCGCCCAAACTCCAAAACTCTCTTTCAATCTCTCTATCTCAAAACCCTATCTAAAATCCTTCTCCTGCTGCTGAGTCTCTTATATCTGATGCACCCCTCCAGCACTCCCATTGGTCTATGCAAATAGTGTATGAATATTCATGACCTGGGCGAATGCCACATATGGTATTTGTAGCCCTCCACAAAAAAATCTTATTCCTGCTGGTCATACAATCAGCTACAAAACGAACACGTATCCCGGCATTGTGTCAATTAGCTCCAACTATCCGTAATAAGTTATGCAGTGTGAATAGGATTGGCTTTAAGTTGGAGAATCAGCTAAAAGAGCCAGTAAAGAAGATACTTGGCCTTGAACTATGGCTGCATCTCATGACTGCTTTACAAAGTTTTCTTACTTTGCTTGCATCTCTGGATTTGTGTGAGTGTGCATTAAGTGTTTTACATCAAATAAAGAATTACCATCATTCTACAAGAGCATTTGTGTGGCTTACAACACTTAACATAAACAATGAAATTACTTGAAAATTAGAGTTTTCATAAATTATACAACAGTTTGCCAAAATTCTAGGAAGCTAGACAGGCACTCATGGAGGTAAGATTTAATTACTACGTTCCTCAGGTAAAACAAATTTGTTCATTAGTATGTATTTCTTTATTTTATTCAACTATCCAATTTCATTTTGCGCTCAATTTTTATTCATTTGCTCACAGGCAGTGTTTATCTTGTTTTGTTGACTGCAAAAACATTTTTCAAATGTGTAGTCTCTGATATGTACTGACACAATTTCATCTGCCATTTTTTTAAAAAAACTCACTGTTTTTCAATGAGACACTGAATTTCATGAATTTAAGAACTGAAGATCAAGAATTGAAGAAACTATTTAGATTTTTAAAAGTAACGGTTACACACACTGAATAATGTAGGAATTCACAAAAATTCACTCCATTAATAATTCATCACTTACTCTGTTATCCCAAAGTTCAGTAGATGACACTGATTGAAATCTTTCAACTCCCAGGTATTAGCTGAATTTGAGGACATGGGGATAGATCCAAACATGATGGGCTGCTGAATCTGGAAGCTGCCTGGTTCTCACTGAAGCTCCTGGAGGGCCTGCTAACACCACTTGTTCTGCAGCATATCTTTCTGCCTGAAGACAAGGAGAGGCATAGCAATTCTCTGAGATTTCAACTGGCCCCCAGAGACCTGAGGAGCCTAGTGGTTGGAATGTTAGGGCGGTAATTGTCCGGTCCAGGTTCAGTCTCACAAGATGGTTGTTTTCAGGACACAATGAAAAGAGTACAGCAATGTGCTATCTCAGACTCAGTGGAGGAAAGACAGGATGTCTGTGTAACAAATAAGTAGACACTAATACAGTGGTCAAGGAATAGGGGTAAATTACCCCAAATGGGTTAAACATGAAAATCTTGGGGGTAATGAGGACGTGACCCTAACTCCCTTCCCTCCTTCTGCCCAGAGTGGGGTTCTTGGCTGCCCGATCGCCCCGTTCCTGCAGCCCGGCTGCAACCGAGCCACGGCGGATGGTGGCCGGCGACGGGCCCTGGTTGGCGGCATATGGCAACCGAGGAAGCGTCGGTGGGGCCGGCCATGGCGGAGGGCGAGGCTGGGATGAGTGATTGGAGCGCCCCTGCCAGGAGGAGCCTCTCACTCCAGTGCCTGTAGAGGTAGACTGTGGTGGAAGGGGGCGGGTACGGCCATGAAAGCGGCCCAGGCCAGGCTCAGCCTCACAGTGCTGGGATGCCGCCGCTGCCCCACACCCTGTTCCCAAAGGAGCCCGTCGGGTGGCAGCGGCACTCGCCCGGCTGCACGGCTTTGGCGGTGCCTCCATGCAAGCTGGCTGGGCCTGGCGGAGGCTCCCGCCCTCTGTGTGGCAGCTGTTGTGGCGTTTCGACGACAAGGCCTGCGGGAGCCCTGACACCAAGGCCCAATGCAGCCACCCCAGAGCAGCCACTGGAGCCGGTGCGGGAGCGGGAGGCGGTGTTGGGCGCCCGTGGAGGGCAAGCCACCTGCTTCTCTTTGACAGTCACCCAGGAGCCGCCTGCCAGCGGCCCGGGTGCGGGCGGTGAGGCTGTGGTGGCGGCGCTCGACTGGCCACCATGACCGAGACGCGTGTGACTGAGATCCTTCCTTTCAAATCAAGGGGGTAATGTCGGCGTATATACATTTCTTAGGGGGTAAAAGGTAAAAAAAAGTTCCCTGACCCCTGCACTAATAGAAAGCTGCATGTGTGAACTGGAAACAGCAGCATGCAAGAGAACTGACCTGAGCACCCTAGAACCATTCTTTAAGCGTTACTTTGCAGGAGAGATAGCTGTGTGAGGAACCCTCTCTACCCAAGCGCAGTGGAAGAGCATGTCAGCAAGTCTCTGTGAAATACCCAAGCAGCCTTAGGCAGAAAGCAGCCCTTGAGTTGAAGTGACATCTGTCGTTCTGGAGGTTTTGCCCTGAATGCTAGAACTGTGTCACAGTGACATATGAAAGTCAGCAGCTGATGCTCTTAGTCATTATGACAGGTAGGCAGGGCAAGTCCATGGTGACGAATGACTAAGGCCCAGTGTCCCTTGGAAAGGCAGGTTGGGAGGGCTGTACCCCTACTATCTAGCTGCCTAGAGTGGTCGCAATGACCAGATAGGTGGGGTATAAATTAAATTAAATTAAATTAAATTAAATTTAAATAAATAAATAAATAAATAAATAAATAAATAAATAAATAAATAAATAAATAAATAAATAAATAAATAAATAAATAAATACTGTGGACAATACTGAGCACCAGGAAGGCACTAATGGTTTTATTCAAGATCCAACAGGTTCCTAAGTCCTCATCAGAGGATCATGTAGGTCTCAGCCTCCGAGCTTTTTCCAAGCCCCAGAATGATCACAGCTCAGTTAAATAGCTGATTCAAAATGCCTGGCTCTTCACTTAGAATTATTAAGTCCAGGCCCGAGGAATTCAAATTCTTCTTTGTTTATTGACTTGAGAGGGATCCGGACTGAAGCCAAGGGCGCTATTTGCAAATTAATGTTCTATATTGCCTTTAATGGCCCAGGGACATGAGTGACATCCATTATTTTATCTTGCAGAAATTAAACAATCTGTCTCAGAGGCAAAAGCTGGGGGCAGTGCTATCAGCTTGTCTTGGGCGAGCCCTGAAAGCACTTAGCCTACTACTCTGAGCCTGTTAATCTGGGTCCCTGAACATCAGTGTTGCCAGTGACAAGATGTGAAATTTGTGTGCATAGAGTGCTGAAATAATTAGAGACTGTAGAAAATGCAATCCTGAATACATACATTGTGCTTTAGTCTTAGGCTTTTAAAAATGAAGTTTGAACAGCAGTTTACTAAAAATCACTGTGAAATGATCAGCCAACTCTCCAGCCAAATCTAAAACCAAGGGCAATGTAGAATAACAGGGGTAGATGGAATACTGATAGAACTGTTTCAAGCTCAGAGACTGAATCAGCCAAAATCCTAACAAGAATATGCCAACAAGTATGCAAAACGAAATAATGGCCCACAGACTGGAAACACTCCATATGCATTCCAGTCCCCGAGAAAGGAGATGCTAAGGAGAAAGAAGCAAAGCTTAGAGATGTTTAGAGTCTAGAAGCAAAAGGACTTCTGGACAGCAAAAAGAGAAGCATGAAAGCACAGAGTCAGCGGCACCTCCCCCTCTGCACATATTTTTTTTCAGGAGAGGAGAAATAGACACACAACAAAGAAAGAAGAAAATTATGAAGAATCAGACAGAAGGACAGATCTTCCTGCCTGGAAAACCAGGGATGGTATATTCACAGTTGGACACTTGGAAAATGGAAGAACCATCTCACCTTGTTTGGGGGTTCCCCTCCCCCCCAAATTGCTGAGTGGGGGAGGATACCATTTAAATGACTTGTGGTGTGTGGGTTTTTTTAAAAAAAAGTTTGGAGGGGCTCATGCCCTGAAGACATGAATAGCTGGCAAGTGGTTTCACATGTTGATTGTTCTGCAACCCTTCCCTTGCTCCAAGCAATGTGAGAGCAATTATTAAAACAGCTTCTGGGAAAGAAAAGGAAGGAGGAGGGAAGCAAGCAACTCAGACAACCACCCATCCAACTCGGCTGCTCTGCAGGAAGGAGCTCTCCCTCCCCCTGCTCCCCCCCCCCGCCACTGTGAGTGTGTTTGGCACATCTGGTTGCTGGAGATGATACATCGCACTGGCTCCAAGAGCTATAATCAGACGTTCCAGGGTGTGTAAACTGGGCATCAAGTATGTGCTGAGATAAGCGTGCACATTCTTCTCCCCTCCAGAAGACAAAGAAGCCCAGACAAATCCAACCAGGTTGGATGATCGTACAGGAGCAAAACAGCACGATCATCAGAACCCAAAGGTGATGCCTGTTTTGGTTTATCAAAGGATAGGTACACTTTGTCATCTCAGCCCAACCCCCAGCAAAATATTTGAGGACAAATGAGAGCAGATTTAGAAAGATCCAGTCTTCTGTTCCATCCCAAACACAGAAACAGAGAGAAAGAGAGAGTCTTACAAGCAGTGTAAGTGTTAATGCCATCATCTTGAAAAGGTGATGCCTGTCAAAAATAAATCAGCTCTTGCCTTTTAGCTGTGATGATAATTACATAGTGCCTAACTATCTGCACAAACTGTCATGGGAAATATATTGTGAGCAAAAAATAATAATAATAATAAAAATATCCCTCCAAGCTGGCTTAGCAGAGAGATGTGAAGGTGTCTCAGTGCAGTCGGGTACAAAAGAACTTTGTCTGGATTTATGTGGAGACAGGAACGATATGGGGTTGGTTGCATGTCCTTTCTTGTCCATCAGGAGACACTTAATGCAGTTGTATACGCTTAATGGTTTTTCCTCCTCTTTATTCAAAGAGAACTTTGAAAAAGCCTAAAGGTCTGAAAAACACAGAGCTTGGTTGATTCCCCCACCCCCCAATTGACAAAGATAAATGGGACAAGATGCTTTTTTTAAAAATGCAAACACGAGTTCTACCATAACATCTTGGTTATGTCGTTATTTTTTAAGAAAGCTGTGATTTATGTTATATGTTAACTTTGAAAATATTTTACGGTCTTTGTTGCATTTCACAACAACCCAGTGAAGTATAAGGTTGTTCTACTCATTCTACAGAAAGGAAATCTAGGCTGTGAGACAATTATGAATTGGCCAAGGTCCCACAGCGATGGTGGGCTGATTTAAACATGCAGGGATGGTATGTCAGTAAAAGAAGACTTTGTTTCATGTTTGTTTTGATAAGAATTTAGTAAAATTTCCCATGTTCTTCCTGTTCAGGGTGCAAAGAAGTTGAAGTTAAAGAGAATCTGGATATGTATTTAAAGTAGAAGAAACCAAAACAGACAGATTCATCTACCCAGGCTTAGGCCTCTGAGTGCTGAACTCTTTAGAAGCCTGGCACTGAATTTGTACATGTTCAACCCTGTTGTTGCTGAATTCTATGTTTTTAAAAACTGTTTGAGAACATCAATAGAAAATACAAAGTCTTGAAGTGCCTTTAGGACTACAATTCATTACAGTGTGAGTCTTCATGGATTCTTCAATTGCACAATATACAATATTGGAGCCACAGGTTTATATGCAACTGGTTGTGATTAATAGGTCTGATTAATGGGTGTTGATCGGAGTGAAAATGGATTAGTGGAGTGTTTTTAATCAGCTCCTTGTCATTAACACCTGTATGGTAGGCAGGTACAACAATGCCTTCCCTGTTCCATGATGGGAGTAGTGACACCTGTTGAATTTTGTCATAAGAAAATTTTTGCAAAATGTGTCCATTTCTTCACATCTGGGACAGAAAGAACATGAGCAAAACCGACAGATTCTTCCATTTCTAATAATCAGGAAGAACAGAAAGGGTTTTTAAGTATGTGCATGGAGGCTGCAGTGTGTGTGCATGTCAAGGGGGTCAGGATGTGATGTATACTTTTCACACTTATTTGATCAGCAGATATACAGACCATCACATTGTTGCTTGTTGGGATGTGTTTGTTATAACTAGGGAGAGGATTTCTCTGACATTTCATATTTTCTCTGCAACTTACGTTTGAACCCATAAGCAAGTTCAACCATGTTTATGAGTAATCTGGCCTTTCTCACCAGATTACTCATAAACATGTCCAAACCCACCCATAAGCTCAAACATAGGTTGCGGGGCGGGGGGGAGGAGAGAATGATATGTTATAGAAATCCTTCCCCTAAAGCCATATATATTCATTGTAGAAATCAAAGAAAAGAACTACTAGAACAACTGGTATGTGACCAAAATGAAATTAAAGAACACTTGTAGAAGATTGACACACACATTTGCAAGCCTTGGGGTTCTCTCAAGCCATCCTGTGCATAGGAGGTGCCATTTCCGCTGCTGTTAGGGGATGCTTGAATCTGAGTTTGATTGCTTACCATAGTAATTCAAGGTAGATTAGGCCCACTGAATCAGTGGGATTTTGGTGAGTTAATTTATCTGTATGTTCCACAAATTCAGAAAGTGGTCCCATTATCAAAAAAGGGATGTGTATGATTTGATTCAGGTTTAGTTTGTTTTCATTCAGAAGTCTGCATAATATAATTTAAGAATGTTTGCATTTTTAAGTTAGCCTACTCTAGTTGGGACGTGGTGGCGCTGCAGGTTAAACCACAGAAGTCTCTGTGGTGCAACGTCGGAAGACCAGCAGGCGTAAGATCGAATCCACACGACAGAGTGAGCTCCCGTTGCTTGTCCCAACTCCTGCCAACCTAGCCGTTCAAAAGCATGTAAAAATGCGAGTAGATAAATAGGTACCACCACAGTGGGAAAGTAATGGTGTTCTGTGTCTAGTCGTGTTGGCCACATGACCATGGAAACTGTCTTCGGACAAACACTGGCTCAATGGCATGGAAACAGGGATGAGCACCACGCCCTAGAGTCGGACATGACTGGACTAAATGTGAAGGGGAACCTTTACCTTTACCTTACTCTAGTTGTGGCTTACTATGCTAAGCAACAGAATTTCAGCTGATGAATGTAATTTAAGGAAGTACGGTAGGACCCCTGTATTTGTGGGGGATCTCTTCCAAAAACCATGGATTGTAGCAAACTCTATACACAACACACAAGGAGGAAGGACAAAAGCCACAAGAGGTCAGGACAAAGGCCACAAAGCCTTTGTAGATGTGGTAAAGCACAGATAACTGAAACTTCTGATACTGATCTCACGGGACAATCATGGGGCTGAATTGTTGATGGCTGCTACTGGGCGTTGGCCACTGAGGTGGCAACCAGATGAATGGAAGATGTTGTTATCTGCTGCCAAGTGACCTCTGACTCATGGCAACCCTATGAATGCACACTCTCCAAAATGTCCTGTCCCCAGCTGCCCAGCTCAGCTCTTGTGGACTCAAGCCTGTGATAGTTCTGCCCTACCATTTAGCACATTCCCATGGCAGTGAAAGTAATTAAATACTACTATTTAACTGTAAAAGGACCAAATGTGTACAGTATTTATTTATTTATTTGATTTATATCCTGCCCATCTGGTATACAGTATTTATACCACTCCGAGCGGCTAACATCAGCATATATACAATTAAAATAATATAAAGCCAAAAACATCAATTATTAACAAACCATACCGAAAATAATAAATGATAGATAGATAAAAGAGAGAGAATAAATTAGATTATAATGCTGGCAGGAGGGAAGGCCTGGACGTAAAACCACGTTTTTAGTTGAGTTTTAAATGTACCCAGCATGGGGGCCGCGCGAATCTCAGGAGGGAGATTATTCCAAAGGCGAGGAGCCACCGCCGAGAAGGCCCGGTTTCGTGTCTTTTCCCTCCGGGCCTCCCTTGGCATTAGGCTCCTCAACCTCACCTCCTGGCTCGCGCGGGTGGTCCAGGTAGATCCTGGTGGGAGCAGGCATTCCGCCAAGTATCGAGTAGGATCCCCATTTCATTCTTTCATATTTTAGGGAGTCAGTTCATCTCATATTCGGTCTTCCTATTTTCCTACTGCCTTCCACCTTTCCCAGCATTACTGTTTTTTTCCCAAGGAATCCTCTCTTCTCATGATGTGGCCTAAGTTTCAACATTTTTGCCTGCAGAAATAGTTCAGGCTTGATTTTATCTAGGAGCCACTTGTTCGTCTTTTTGGCAATCCAGGTTATCTGCAAAGCTCTCCTCTTGCACACTTCAAACCAAACAGTTTTTTTCTTATCAGCTTTCTTGACTGTCCAACTTTCACACCCGTACATGGTGATCAGGAATACAAGAGTGTTGATGATCTTAGTCTCGGTCTCCAATGACACATCCTTACACTTGATTTTTTCTGATTCCTTCATAGCTGCCCTTCCTAGTTCCAGTCTTCTGATTTTTTTGGCTGCAGTCTCTTATTTGGACTGATAACTGAATTAAGGTATACAAGATCTTTAAGTACCGTATTTCATTTTCTTCCTTTTCAGCATTAGTGTAGTTCTTCTGTAGTCATGATTTTGCTGAAGCTTATCAACAATCTGTTCTTTGAAAAAAAATCCCCTCCGGTTTCTGAATGTGGGATATTGTGCGTCTATATCCACAATTTAAAACTCCAGGAAATAGCCCAATATTGCTACACAATATGCTCACATTGCTAGTAGGAAAAAAGATGCCAAGTTTATATAGCAAAAGGCAGCTTGGATGTTGATGACACTAAGGGCAGCAGTGAAGACCTTTGCTCTTGTGCTCACAGCCGCCTAGAGTGGTCGATTGACTAGATAGGCGGGATATAAATAAAATAAATAAATAAATAAATAAAATAAATACTGTTCACAAAGAGATATCAAGCGAGGGGGGGGGGATCTCAGAATCTGCCTCTTTTTTTTATCACTTAATCACTTCTTACCCAAACACAAAGCAATTGTCAGGGCTGTTTTTCAAATGATGTAGCACATCAACAAAAATCTACGTATAGTTTAAAAAAATGTTTTTCCACTTCCTCTGCGCTCTCCGGAGTAGGCAAAGTGATTAATTTAACAATATCCTGAAGTGGCTCGCTTATTAATCCACTTCACTAGCAAATTGAAGGAAGAAGGCTTGCTTTTGGACAGCTCTAGAGATGGGCATGAATCTCAGTTTGTAGGTTTGTGCCAGTGTGTATGCATGGCACCCCCACAGGTGTTGTGTGTTCTCTTCCCCCCCCCCCAACTACCTGGTCAATGACCCACTCACCAGTGGGAGCACGTTCCTCTCCTCCTCCTCTTTGGCTGTTCAACCAGTCCTTGCCAGGAACATGGATTTGCCTGTCCTGCCTCCTTGTCCAAGGGGGCAATCAGCCAAGGAGGTGGATCAGGGAAGCCCATGCTCCTGCCACAGACTTGTTGAACAGCCAAAGAGGAGGAGGAGGAGGAGAGCACATCCCAGCTGGTGAGTAGGGGATTCAGCTGGAGAGGTGGTGGAAGGGAACATGTGGCACCTGTGATGCCATGTGTAGAAACAGGTACAAACCTCCAAACTGAGATTTGTGCCCATCTCTAGTCAGCTCCAGAGCTCACATTCTAGAACCCATCCAAACCCTTCTATCTGCACGAGAGAAGTCAAAGCCCCTTGACAGGGGTTCAGAAAGGTGTGGGTATGAATGTGTTGAGTGCTTTAGCAAATACATACATACATACATAAACCTTTATTGGCATTTGATTACAGTAAGAAAAATAGACAATGTAACCAGGGAAGTAAAGAGGGGGAAGGTTAAAACTGAATTTAGCAAATACATTGTCTGATTGCTGCCTTTAAGAGCACACCAGCCCATCCCCGTAGCACTCCAAATAGTGTGCCAAACAGCCCATGTAGTCAGCTTCAAAATTCCTCTGTTTTACAAAAACTGCACAATGAAACTTGATGTAGAGTTGGGGGTGGGCAAAGTGCACCCCCCTCAACAATCAACTCTTTCGCCTCCCCACAGCCAACTGAAGTCAGTGATGTGTGGAGAGATGATTGGATACTAAATTTAGACTCATTTCTGCACTTACTGAATAGGAAAATAAAAGGCTGAGGTGAACTTTTGTTTTACATATTCATTTCTCTGCCGCCATTTCCCAGAAGATAGTTGATCAACATGTTCCCCAAGGTGATGACAGTTTGTGCTTGTTCAATTATACAATGTCACTATATTGCAATGTGCATTACAATACCATTGTGGTATTCCATAAAGCTCATATAATCTTAATATCATTATATGCATTGTAATAACATCCTTATAATAAAATCATTACAGCTTATTAATTTGAGATAATTCATAGTCTGAAATCCTGTTGCTTAGTGTACCAAGTTGCAACTAGAGTAGATCCATCTGAGTCAAAAGAATATAACCAAGGAGAAGACTCACCAAATATCCACTGATTCAATGGATCTACTGTAGTTATGACTTACTATGCTAAAAAACAGGATTTCAGCCATGAAGTCATAGAATATGAATGATATGGGATAATTTCATTTAATGGTAAGAAGGTTAAATGGACATGCCTAAGTACAAATTTAGCACCCAGAGCCCATTCCAGAGGAAATACACTGTTTCCCTGAAAATAAGCCCTAACCTGAAAATAAGCCTTAGTATGATTTTTCAGGATAATCGTAATATAAGCCCTACAAAAAAATAAGCCCTAGTTAAGTGAAACCCTGTCCTCCACAATTGTGCAACAACCAGAAGAAGAGGACATGGCTGTATTTGAATAAATGTAGATTATTGTACATGGAAGAAATAAAACATCCCCTGAAAAAAAAAGCCCTTGTGCTTTTTTGAGCTAAAATTAATATAAGACCCTGCCTTATTTTTGGGGAAACATGATACCCCCTGTGCAATACCAGAAAATAACTTGGGAAGATAACAGAATTTCTCTTCAGAGATCAGTCAGTCACAAGACATCCCATAATAATGTGATTTCAGGTCAGGAAGAAGTGAAGAAAAGTTCCAAATGTTTCTAAGTAGCAAAAGGGTCTAGACTGTTTCTAACCTATAAAGCCCTGACTAGCTTAAGCTCAAGCTATTTCAAGGACCACATCTTCATTTATGAGCCTGCTTGAGCCTTTAGACCATTAGATGAGGCCTTTTTTTTGTTCCACCACCTTCACAGGTACATTTAGTGGGGTTACAGGGGAGGGCCTTCTCTGTTGCTGCCATCAGACTTTGGAACTTCCTCCCACAAGAGGCCCCCATCTTTACTGTTCTTTCATAAGCAGGTGAAGGCAAGCTTTCCTGGAGTGACTGGCTGCCTGAATGTTTTTTTTAATGGATTGCTGTATCTTATTGTTTTGAACATGTTTCGGTGTTGCTTATGTTTTTCAGTACGGTATGTGTTTGAACCAGTTTGTATTTTTATGCTCACGGATGTTCGCTTTTATATTGTCTTTTAATGATGCAAGCCACCTTGTATCCTTTTAAGGAGTACAGTGGACCCTCGACTTACGGAATTAATCCGTATTGGAATGGTGGCCGCAGGTTGAAAAGTCCGTATATTGAGGGTCCATTTCCCATAGGGATGCATTGAAAACCATTTACTGTATTAAACAGTACTTATTAGAATATGATTTAGAGCAGTGGTTCTTAACCTTTGGTACTCGGATGCTTTTGAACTGCAACTCCCAGAAACCCCAGTCAGCATAGCTGGTAGTGAAGGCTTCTGGGAGTTGCAGTCCAAAACTCCTGAGTAACTCAAGGTTAAGAACCAGTGATTTAGAGGATGAGAGGGTGAAAGAGATGATGGTAAAATGGACAAAATTTTTTGGATATAACATAGGTCTTGATGATTGGACTAAGACGTGGAAAGGAAGTTATGATTAAACCAGCAAATAGAGAAAATATCCTCGAAATGTATTATAGATGGCATTATACACCTGTAAGACTAGCAAAAATGTCAGAGGGTAACAGCAACATGTGCTGGAAGTGTAAAAAATGCAGGAACTTATTATCATATGTGGTGGACATGTGAAAAAGTCAAAAATTATTGGACACAGGTGTGGGAAATAGTGAAAGAAATTACCCAGCACAAACTATATATAAAACCTGAAATTGCATTATTGAATATCATGTCAGGAATCAATGATTTTAAAAAATGAAATATTGTCTAATGTACATACTCACAGCAGCCAGAATACTCTGGGCCCAAAAATGGAAAAGCGAAGAAACTCCAACAATAGAAGAGATGTTAAAGAAGCTATGGGACATAGCAGAACTGGACATACTATCAGAAGCACTATGGGAACAATCAAGAGCCTATGTAAAACAAAGCTGAGAACTAATATACTCTTGGGCCCAGAGGAGGACAGGAATGTAGGGCAAATTTGACTATATATGTATATGTATTCAGTACACACTGGAAACCCAGCCAGAGAGAACGGAGGGTCAACGAAGCTGGAATCTCTGACTCCAAAGGGGGGAGGGCTTCGTTTATTAGAAAGGTGTGGTTTTTTTCTTTTTTGTATTTGTGTGTGCTGATGTTTTAGTTGTATGTTTAGTAGTATATTAAATCAATTTAAAAAACACATTTACATAATCCGTTCCAGGCAAAGAAAAAAAAAATCTTGGGCTTCCAAAGCTGCACCCGCTGCCCTTTGCCTTCTGTCCCTGCTGCCCTCTGCCTCCCATCCCCATGGGGACAGGAGACAGAGGGCAGTGGGTGTAGCTTTCGAAGCCCGGGAAGCCGAAAGCCATCTGCTCGCCCGCGCGCCCGCTGCCAGGTTTCAGCTTGCTGGGCTTCGAAAGCTGCACCTGCAACCCTCTTCTCTCCTGTCCCCAGTGCCCTCTGCCTCCTGTTCCCATGGGATGGGAGGCAGAGGGCAGTGGGGGTGGCTTTGAATTTCCTGCCCTTTCCCCCTGCCTTTCGTAGGTCGAAGCTCCGGCCGCAAGTCGAACCAAAATTTTGCAACTGGAGCTTTTCATACCTCAAAATTTTCGTAAGTAGGGACCTTTGTAAGTGGAGGGTCCACTGTACAGTGGAGTAAAATATTTTAAAAATTAAATGAATAGATAGATCAAATCACACTAAATGGTTACAGCTTTTTTTTTTTACAACAGAAAAATTTATTCTAGATTCGAAAGAAGGCTTGATAGATCTGCAAATGCCCAAAATAAATCAAGAGACACGAAGTATGCTTTCCTGTTTCTCTTAAGGAGCAAAAATGATATCCTTATAAGCAGCAGTTGCTTTGCAAACCTTGAAACAGTTGATGCTTTGGACTACAACTCCCAGAATCCCCCAGGCAACATGTCCATGATTCCTGGAATGTTAATACAAGAAAGAAACATTTCCAGGTGTTCCCCTTGAGTATCATATGCTTTTGTTTCTCACCCAAAGATTCCACTCCATAAATTTCAGTCATTTCTTTAAGGATACCACAAAAAACCAATGAGATGTACTGCCAGGAAAAGATACTCTTCTCCCTGCACTTAACAATACTGTATAGATTTTGGTGTGCCTCACCAAGAAGTTCCTGTTGCTCTTGCTGCATAGGAAGGCTGGCTGTGCTTCTCCACCTTCATATTGTGCAACATCCCTCCACTTTTGCTCCATCTCTGATTTGGACGACTGCTCAGAGTAGCATGGATGCTTCTCATATGTTAAGTACAACTAGATCTCTCTCTGTCTCTCTCTCTCTGTCTCTCTCTGTGTGTGTGTGTGTGTGTGTGTGTGTTTGCCTTTTGAGAAGAGAACTCCTTGCACTCTCCCACAACCGATCAAGCCCTTACTTGCCAAAGCAAGTGTCTGGATCTTGAATAAACAGAGACGATCAGGCCTTCTGGTGAATGCAGAGGAAAATGCAAGGCAGCTCAGATCTGGGGCAGGGCAAAGTGCAGATTGAACAACATGGGTGTGGCATGAATCAGCATTGCACAATTTGATATCTATCCACAGTTGTGATAGTCAGATTAAACGCTCTTTAGATTCTTCTTAATGATTTCTCGTACTCGGTTGTGTGCCAGCAACTCAGCCATCTGGGTTTAAGTTATTCCTTTTGTTGCAGAGAAATTGCAGTTCCCCAATCTTCCTGCAGCGTCAGTCATGCTCAGGATGGGATGCCCTTGTGTGACTCTCATCAGTATTAATGGTACAGGGCCCATTAATACTGATACCAAATAATGTTACATACTCTCAGATCATCTGAACGGAACCAGGGCAGCACTATCCACATTTGGATCTGTTCATATAAGTGCACACTGGGAACATATGCAATACCTTGGTTTTGCTTTGTTTCAGAGTTTGGCTGAAATTTTCTGTGAAACTTCTGAGAATTTACTTTTTTTGGCCCCCTCCCATCTCCAAACAGGGCTGTTTGGCAAGGTCCATTTCAAATATTTAATTTTCTGTATTATGATGATCACCATTCTTCATGCCCCCTCCCCCACAGAGATGAGGTCACTGTTTTGGACTATAGCACTCAAAAATAACCTAGTCAACATTACTGATGGCCACGCTGGTTTGTGCAATCTGGAAGTTGTAGTCCAAAAAGTAACTTTTCCAATCTTTGCCCACTCTTTACTACAGGTGCAAGAGGCAGGTGCTACAATGTGTGCAAGAGGCGGTGCTGCAACGTCAATTATTCTACATACCATCTGCAAAAAAAAGTAAGAATCTGTGTTTTTGTTGGGTTGCTTCAGTCTTCACTTCAGCCAAATTCTCTCTCTCTCTCTCCTTCTCTCAATTGTTTTCCACACTGAAAAGAAAGAAGAAACCCTAAAACAAACAATTCCACATTCACACAGAGATGTTCTCTCCCTGAACATGAGTCCCCTTCCACTTAGCTGGGGTGTGTGCCTGTGTCACCATTCTCAAACGAGTGTCTCCTCTGGAAGACAGTCGCCATCTGCAGCTTGGGACGATAGAGGGAGCTACGTCAGGCAGCAGGTGAGGTGGGCCAATGGGGAAGCACTTAAGAACAGCACCGTTGAGGTTAGGCAACCTTCCCTGTGGTCTCCCAACCTATCTGGCTGTCCTCAGGTGTGATGAAGGGCTTTGTCATACAACCAGGTATCACCCGTGTCAAGTTTCTGTATATGGAATGGAGAGGTGCTATTCTATCCTCCCCCTCAGGCGGCAGGATCTCTTGGGTCTGCCTGTCATTGAAACTCTTCGAAACCTTATTCTTTCTTAGCCATTCTAATTAATTCTAAATTAATTAGAATTAATTTATGAATGTGTTAATAGATCCTTACTCAATAATCTGCCCCCCCAAATCCCTAATATAAGGTGCAAGCCAGTAATAAGGTCCAGCCTACATAGCGTAAGGTATTGGGTGCCAGCTTGCTCTTTATCTTAGGCAGAAAGATACCCTAGGTTGAGACCGACTCATGTGTCAATCAATCAATTTGTAGTTGAGTCAAATTTATTTCAACTGGAGATGGATTTTTTTTAAAAAAAGACCAGTTTCACCTAAATAAAACAAGCAACTTAAACTATGTGTGTGTTTAGTCGTTTAGTCGTGTCCGACTCTTCGTGACCCCATGGACCAGAGCACGCCAGGCCCTCCTGTCTTCTACTGCCTCCCGGAGTTGTGTCAGGTTCATGTTGGTTGCTTCGCGGACACTGTCCAGCCATCTCATCCTCGGTCGTCCCCTTCTCCTCTTGCCATCACACCTTCCTAACATCAAGGTTTTTTCCAAGGACTCTTTTCTTCTCATGAGATGGCCAAAGTACTGGAGCCTCAGCTTCAGGATCTGTCCTTCCAGTGAGCACTCAGGGTTGATTTCCTTTAGAATTGATAGGTTTGTTCTCTTTGCAGTCCAGGGGATTCTCAAGAGCCTCCTCCAGCACCACAATTCAAAGGCATCAATTCTTCGGCGGTCTGCTTTCTTTATGGTCCAGCTCTCACTTCCATACATCACGACAGGAAAAACCATAGCTTTGACTATTCGGACTTTTGTTGGCAAGGTGATGTCTCTGCTTTTCAAGATGCTGTCAAGATTTGTCATCGCTTTCCTCCCAAGAAGAAGGCGTCTTTTAATTTCAGGGCTGCTGTCTCCATCTGCAGTGATCATGGAGCCCAGGAAGATAAAATTTGACACTGTCTCCATATCTTCCCCTTCTATTTCCCAGGAGGTGATGGGACCAGTGGCCATGATCTTAGTTTTTTTGATGTTGAGTTTCAGACCGTTTTTTGCACTCTCCTCTTTCACTCTCATTACAAGGTTCTTTAATTCCTCCTCACTTTCTGCCATCAGAGTGGTATCATCTGCATATCGGAGGTTGTTGATATTTCTTCCGGCAATCTTAATTCCGGCTTGGGTTTCTTCCAGTCCAGCCTTCCGCATGATGTATTCTGCATATAAGTTAAATAAGCTGGGGGACAATATACAGCCTTGCCGTACTCCTTTCCCAATTTTGAACCACTCAGTTGTTCCATGACCAGTTCTAACTGTTGCTTCCTGTCCCACATATAGGTTTCTCAGGAGACAGATAAAGTGGTCAGGCACTCCCATTTCTTTAAGAACTTGCCATAGTTTGTTGTGGTCCACACAGTCAAAGGCTTTTGCATAGTCAATGAAGCAGAAGTAGATATTTTTCTGGAACTCTCTGGCTTTCTCCATAATCCAGCGCAAGTTAGCAATTTGGTCTCGAGTTCCTCTGCCTCTTCGGAATCCAGCTTGTACTTCTGGGAGTTCTCGGTCCACATACTGCTGAAGCCTACCTTGGAGGATTTTGAGCATAACCTTGCTAGCGTGCGAAATGAGTGCAATTGTACGGTAGTTGGAGCATTCTTTGGCACTGCCTTTCTTTGGGATTGGGATGTAGACTGATCTTTTCCAATCCTCTGGCCACTGTTGAGTTTTCCAAACTTGCTGGCATATTGAATGTAGCACCTTAACAGCATCATCTTTCAAGATTTTAAATAGTTCAACTGGAATGCCATCACCTCCACTGGCCTTGTTGTTAGCCAGGCTTTCTAAGCCCGCTTGACTTCGCTCTCCAGGATGTCTGGTTCAAGGTCAGCAACTATATTATCTGGGTTGTCCGGGATATCCAAAACTTTCTGATATAATTCCTCTGTGTATTCTTGCCACCTCTTCTTGATGTCTTCTGCTTCTGTGAGGTCCCTCCCATTTTTGTCCTTTATCATGTTCATCTTTGCGCGAAATGTTCCTCTAATATCTCCAATTTTCCTGAACAGATCTCTGGTTTTTCCTTTTCTGTTATTTTCCTCTATTTCTTTGCATTGTTCATTTAAGAAGGCCCTCTTGTCTCTCCTTGCTATTCTTTGGAAGTCTGCATTCAATTTTCTGTAACTTTCCCTATCTCCCTTGCATTTAGTTTCCCTTCTCCTCTCTGCTATTTCTAAGGCCTCGTTGGATAGCCACTTTGCTTTCTTGCATTTCCTTTTCTTTGGGATGGTTTTCGTTGCTGCCTCCTGGACAATGTTACGAGCCTCTATCCAAAGTTGTTCAGGCACTCTGTCCACCAAATCTAGTTCCTTAAATCTGTTCTTTACTTCCACTGTGTATTCATAAGGGATTTGGTTTAGATTATACCTGAGTGGCCCAGTGGTTTTTCCTACTCTCTTCAGTCTAAGCTTGAATTTTGCTATGAGAAGCTGATGATCAGAACCGCAGTCAGCTCCAGGTCTTGTTTTTGCTGACTGTATAGAGCTTCTCCATCTTTGGCTGCAGAGGATATAATCAATCTGATTTCGATATTGCCCATCTGGTGATTTCCATGTATAGAGTCGCCTCTTGTGTTGTTGGAAAAGAGTGTTTGTGATGATCAGGTTGTTCTCTTGACAAAACTCTATTAGCCTTTGTCCTGCTTCGTTCTGAACTCCAAGGCCAAACTTCCCTGTTGTTCCTTTTATCTCTTGGCTCCCTACTTTAGCATTCCAGTCCCCTAGAATGAGAAGAACATCTTTCTTTGGTGTCAGTTCTAGAAGGTGTTGTAAATCTTCATAGAATTGTTCAATTTCAGTCTCCTCAGCAATGGAGGTTGGTGCATAAACTTGGATTATTGTGATGTTAAAAGGTCTGCCTTGGATACGTATTGACATCATTCTATCATTTTTGAGATTGTATCCCATTACAGCTTTTCCCACTCTTTTGTTGACTATGAGGACCACTCCATTCCTTCTACGGGATTCTTGCCCACAGTAGTAGATATGATAATCATCTGAGCTGAATTCGCCCATTCCTGTCCATTTTAGTTCACTGATGCCCAGGATGTCGATGTTTATTCTTGCCATCTCCTGTTTGACCACCTCCAGCTTCCCAAGGTTCATAGATCTTACATTCCAGGTTCCTATGCAGTATTTTTCTTTCCAGCATTGGACTTTCCTTTCACTTCCAGGCACGTCCACAGCTGAGCGTCCTTTCGGCTTTGGCCCAACCACTTCATTAGCTCTTGAGCTACTTGTACTTATCCTCCGCTCTTGCTCAGTAGCGTGTTGGACGCCTTCCGACCTGAGGGGCCCATCTTCCAGCATCATATCTTTTAGCCTTTTGTTTCTGATCATGGGGCGTTCTTGGCAAAGATACTGGCTTGCCATTTCCTACTCCAGGTGGATTGCGTTTAGTCAGAACTCTCCACTATGTCCTGTCCGTCTTGGGTGTCCCTGCACGGCATAGCCCATAGCTTCTCTGAGTTACTCAAGCCCCTTCGCCACGACAAGGCAGCAATCCATGAAGGAGAACTTAAACTATAACCCTAAGAAATCCTTACTGAGTTTTTTTTCTCTCTCTCTCTGTACTGTGCAGTGAAATGTTTCTCATTTTACAAAGGCCACATCCCACTCCTGCAAAGGAGAGGATTTGAGACCCTAAAACATGGCTGCAAACATGACATGAAAGCACCTGGTGTAGAAATCTTTATTTAATTTATTTAAGGTGTAAGGTGGCTTACAAGAATGAAAGCCAATATATAAAGTTGAAAACAAGCAGCATGGAGTGGTGGTGAAGATCATTAAAAGACAATATTTAAAACTATGAACAATGAGTAAAGAGGCATCATTAACAGGCAATATTAAGGCAAAGATCAATAAGTATACATATATTTTAAGAAAAAAAATGCCACTCTGAGAAATGGAAAACACAAGTAGTATTAAAAATCCAATCAAAGCAGTGATGCAGAGCAACCTATCTAAAATCACACACAGGTAGCTAGTTACTGAGGGAAAGCTTGCTGAAGAGGAAGGTCTTGGTCTGCTTGTGGAAAGACAGCAAACATGGGGCCAGCCTTACCTCCTGTGCGAGGAAGTTCCAAAGTCTGGCAGCAGCCCAGGCGGTGGAACCAAGAGAAAGGCCTCTCCTGATGATCTTAACACTCAAGCCAACTCATAATGGGAGATAAGGTCTTTGAGATAGCTTGGACCCAGGCCATTTAGAGCAGTGGGCCCCAACCTTGGGCCTCCAGATGTTCTTGGACTACAACCGCCAGAAGCCTTCACCACCACTTCTGCTGGCCAGGATTTCTGGGAGTTGAAGTCCAAGAACATCTGGAGGCCCAAGGTTGAGGACCACTGATTTAGAGCACTTTGAATTGAATGGTAATTGATTGGCAGCTGCTGTAACAGGGGGGTTATGTGAACCCTGTAACCAACCCCAATCAGCAATCTGGCTCCTGCATTTGGACCTGTTGAAGTTTCCTGACACTTTCCAACTTCTGCTTTTACTACAATTAAAAGAATGCCCCCATCAGCATGAAGAATGGCCATGTTGGCTGGAAGATTGTGGAAGTTGTCGTTCATGAATAAAAAGGACCTTATCTGTGCTTCCTGGAAACATTAACAAAGAGTGAGTGACTGACATTTGGCCTCTCCTCCTTCACAATTGTTTGAAAACAAACTCTGCCATCAAAGTCTAAACCTTATGCCGTGAAGGTGGAGAAGTCACACTTGGC
This sequence comes from Pogona vitticeps, assembly GCF_051106095.1. Classification (NCBI taxonomy): domain Eukaryota; kingdom Metazoa; phylum Chordata; class Lepidosauria; order Squamata; family Agamidae; genus Pogona; species Pogona vitticeps. The sequence continues at coordinate 166,163,992 of NC_135784.1, read as the reverse complement.
TGTGCCAGCTCATAGGAATCCAAAAAGCTAGCTGACACCACTCAATTTTTAAATTTTTTTTTTATTTATTCTCCCCCCCCCCCCCCAATCATAAACCTCTGGGCAACTCATATGTCTTCTGGTCAGTTTCAGTTTCATTTGGAGGCATTTTTCCACTGAAGTTTCTTTCGTCCTGCATTAAATGGAAGCTGATGAGTTTATTTACTTACTTTACTTATTTACTTACACTTTATTTCTATGTAGCCTTGCTGCTCCCTAAAAAGATGGAAGGCAGTATATGACATATGGTTGGACAGATGGATGTGTGTGTGTGTGTGTGTGTGTGTGTTTAAATCTCAAATTAAAATGCAGCTATATTCGTTCGTTTAGTTATTTAGTCATTTCCGACTCTTCGTGACCCCATGGACTAGAGCACGCCAGGCCCGCCTATCTTCCACTGCCTCCCGGAGTTGGGTCAAATTCATGTTAGTTGCTTCGCAGATACTGTCCAGCCATCTCATCCGTCGCACTTTCCTAACATCAAGTTTTTTTCCAGGGAGTTTTCTCTTCTCATGAGATGGCCAAAGTACTGGAGCCTCAGCTTCAGGATCTGTCCTTCCAGTGAGCACTCAGGGTTGATTTCCTTCAAAATGGATAGGTTTCTTCTCTTTGCAGTCCAGGGGATTCTCAAGAGCCTCCTCCAGCACCACAATTCAAAGGCATCAATTATTCGGCGGTCTGCTTTCTTTATGGTCCAGCTCTCACTTCCATACGTCACAACAGGAAAAATCATAGCTTTGACTATTCAGACTTTTGTTGGCAAGGTGATGTCTCTGCTTTTTAAGATGCTGTCAAGATTTGTCATCGCTTTCCTCCCAAGAAACAGGTGTCTTTTAATTTCGTGGCTGCTGTCTCCATCTGCAGTGATCATGGAGCCCAGGAAGATAAAATCTGACACTGCCTCCATATCTTCCCCTTCTATTTCCCAGGAGGTGATCGGACCAGTGGCCATGATCTTAGTTTTTTTGATGCTGAGTTTCAGACCGTTTTTTGCACTCTCCTCTTTCACTCTCATTACAAGGTTTTTAATTCTTCCTCACTTTCTGCCATCAGAGTGGTATCATCTGCATATCGGAGGTTGTTGATATTTCTTCCGGCAATCTTAATTCCAGCTTGGGATTCCTCCAGTCTAGCCTTCCGTATGATGTGTTCTGCATATAAGTTAAATAAGCAGGGAGACAATATACAGCCTTGTCATACTCCTTTCCCAATTTTGAACCAATCAGTTGTTCCATATCCAGTTCTAACTGTTGCTTCCTGTCCCACATCTAGGTTTCTCAGGAGATAGATAAGGTGCTCAGGCACTCCCATTTCTTTAAGAAGTTGCCATAGTTTGCTGTGGTCCACACAGCCAAACGCTTTTGCATAGTCAATGAGGCAGAAGTAGATATTTTTCTGGAACTCTCTGGCTTTCTCCATAATCTAGCGCAGGTTAGCAATTTGGTCTCTAGTTCCTCTGCATCTTCGGAATCCAGCTTGTACTTCTGGGAGTTCTCGGTCCACATACTGCTGAAGCCTGCCTTGTAGTATTTTGAGCATAACCTTGCTAGCATGTGAAATGAGTGCAGCTGTATTAGAAGAATGTTAAAGCATCACTAATTTTAAAAAGTTAAAACAAATTTCAGTACCCAACAAGAATACAGTATACTGATATCCCATTACTTTTTTTAAAAAAATCCTGAAAATGTGTTTAGAGGACAAAAGCAATTTTAAAAGGAATATTTCCACTTATTGGTAGACAGATTGTAAGGAGGGGCCAACCTACCCGTGTGAGGAAGGAAGTTTTATAGAGATTTGGTATGAGCTTGAATCTGAAGGTGAGGTCCATGGAAGGTCTCAGAGCCTCTTCAAGGACATGTACAGTACAATCTATGTAGATATGCTCAGAAAGAAATCATAGTCTAATGAGACTTTCTTCCAGGTAAAAGGGCAAAGGCTCATGCAACACAAACCCTGGAATTAAGAAGAACATTTGGTGTTGGAAAAGCTGTGCTGATTCAGCTCAAGGACCCATCTAGTCCAGCATTCTGTCCCAAAAGTGGCCAAGAAGGTGCTGCTCAGAAGGTCCATTTAAAAATGAATGCAACTAGTATTCAGAGGCCTGGCACTTCCAATAACCAAGAGAGTACACTGGAAGAAAGAAGAATAGACATTTCTAGAGTGGCCACAAGTTCCACCACAAAGGTTCTCCTCTGTGAAATTTCTGTGCTGAATACTCTTTGGGCAGCTAAGTATTCAAGTATGCTACCTGTTCTTCATCCCAGCATAACTCAGGCAACATTTTCCCAATACCATTTGGAGTCAGATGGGTATCTGGCATATTTTGACAGTATCTTTCAGCAGATGTGCATCAGCAATTAGTGCTGGGTGTCTCTTGCAACAGACGTTAAGAAACACTCTGGTTTTTTTTTTTACCTCTTTGCCCAATTAACACCATGTGAGTTTCAGTATCATGCTTCAGTACACTTTTGATGGCAAACCATTAAGTCAAAGGCTAAATGTGAAGAGAATTCAAAACGTCATATAAAACTCGAGTTTTAGAACATAAAATAGACACAAGCACTCACTTATGGGATTGTTTTAATGCATACTTCACATTTGTATAGTGCCTTTGTCCAAGAGCTCAAAGAGGGATACCTAGAAGAAAGGATTAGAGAAATTAAAAAAGAAAAAAGTTAAAAGAGCTGCCGGATAGCTCAGTACAGTGGACCCTCAACTTACAGACGGCTCGACTTACAGACTTTTCAAGTTACAGACTTCTCTGGCCGCAAAATTTAGATTCGACTTGCAGCCGGAGAATCAACTTACAGACCAGAAAAAAAAACAAAATGGAACAAAAATAGAATAAAAACTGCCAGTTATGGAATTAATCGGTTTTCAGTGCATTGTAGGTCAATGGAGATTCGACCTACAGACTTTTCGACTTGCAGCCACCGTTCCAATACGGATTAATTCCGTAAGTAGAGGGTCCACTGTAGTTTAGGTGTCTGGATGCAGAGCCAGAGGTTAGGGGATCAATTCCCCACTCTGCTTCCTTGACAAGGGCTGGACTTGATGATCAATAGGGTCTCTTGAATAGTTACTATGAGCGTGTCTGTCAGTGTGAGTGACTGACCATTGGGGGGGTGGAAGGAAAAAAAGAGAGAAATAAATAGGGATAGGATTTGGGGGATTGTGGTGCTACAAAAGCCATAATTCTCCTTTCTGGGAGTTCTATTGGACAGGCAGACACCTAAATGTGGCTCACCTGGGAGAAAGGCCCCAGCTACAGGCACTGGGGCGGAGCCAGGCCTAGCTATACCCAAGCTTCATCGTTCTGCCCTGGTGCTAGCTGGGAGGGTTTTCTTCTAAAGATCCAGATGGGCAGAGCTAGGCTTAACTAGGCTTCACAGCCTTCCAACTGAACCCTTTCTCCCAGAGGTTTGTAAGGTGTCTGTCTGTGAGGTACATCACCCAGAATTGAGAATTATGAGATTTGTAGTAAAAAAAAAAAAAGCTAAATCATAAATCCCTTCCCTGGTATTCACCATTCATGTCTGGGAATCATTAGTCAAAGCATCAAGGTAAAGAGTAGAGCCTGGAAAAAAATGACTTCTGGGATTTACATCTTCCAGAATCCCTCGGCCTCCATGGTTATACAGCAAAATAGCAGGAGATTAAGAGAACTGTAATCCAAGCTTTGGCTGGCAGTTTCCAAGCAGCCAAAGTCTGGGAATCTCAACATATTTGAAAAGCAATCAATCAATATATCATGTTAGCTGGAGCTAAAACGTTTTGAACCTTTTGCAGGCTGAAACAGGGCCTTTCAGGAAATCTGTTGAGCAGTAGGTTGCTCTCTGCTATAGAAGTCACTGTTTGCTTCTAATATGCTATCCTAAAGCAGCTGTTCCAATGATACTACCATTGTTTTTTCATCCAAAGGCCATAAACCCTGGAATGTTACCTCTCTGGCTTTCTTGTTGTTCTGAGATGCATGGAACACATACCTGTCTGTATGCTTGTTTTTTATGGATGTGCACTAGAACTGGAGGAATTCAGGGGTATTTGTGTGGTTCTGTGGTGGCCACAGGAGGGAGCAAGGAGTCATCAGTGTGAATCAGCCCATCATTAATCTTATTTTTTTTTTCTTCTGTCACTGGGTCTTCAACTTTTTTTTTTTTTTTTTTTTTTTGGGAAGCAAATAAATTCACATCAGCTCAGAAGGTGTACTCATTCATGCTGATGCAGTTTGATTCTTCTGTGGACGGATTTGTTGCCACCTTCTGCTCCTCAAACCTGGTGCTTGGGTCTGCTTTTTTTTCTCCTCTTCCCTTCCTTGGACATGTCTTCTTCTGCTTCTGCTTCTTCTTCTGAGAAAAGAGTAAGAGTCAGCAGAAAATGAGGAGGAAATGGCTAATCAACACTTACTTGCAGTTTGTTAAAATAGCTCTGCTGTAGCCATGCCTTGTGCAAATCTCCTGTGTGGTCAGCTAAAGCAAAGTCACCTGGGGAAACCTGACTTCACAGAGGATCTATTCATATTTTTCCTGCTTATATGCCTTCCTAATCTGAGTATGTGTCTGTGCATGTGCTTCCATTCTTGTATGGATCTTGGGTGGTTAGGTCAGAATTAGGATGTGACACCTATTGGTCAGAATTATCTCTCTTCTCTTTTTTGTGTCCCACCCCCCTTTTCTATTTGTTATTAAAGTCACTGCCTGCTGACCTTAGCACTAGTCACAAAGGTACTATGGGAAGAAGTCAAATCCTCCTGCATCTCTCTCTGACTCCAGCAAGCCAGCTTTCTCACACCTATCAGCCTTCTTGCTATCCCTTTAGGGAACAAATAGTGAACATAACCCCCAGCCTTTATGAAATTAGTGTGTCCGGAGTGGAAAAAATTCTCCTGCATAACTCTGATAGGTGACCTTCACAATCCAGTCTTCCTCTGGACACCCTCCTGCCTGCTTCTTTCCTCTCCCTATATATAACATCTATCATATCTGTCTGTCTATCTATCTACCCATCTTTTTTGTTCTCTGTTACTTAGAGAATGAGATATTAAAGGACTCTATGGTAGCTTTGTCAAATTGTCCCATGGGAATCATACTGCTTCTCTGGGTTCCAGTTTTTTCCCTGGGTTTAGATCCCTTGTTTTCAGAAATGTGGTTGCAAATAATGAGGGCTAGAAAGTTATTTCCTGGTAAGAGGAAGCTTGGCTCCACAGTTTTCCCAGGTTCCCTCATGCTTCTGACACATGCAGAGCTCTCGCCTGTTTCTTAATAGTATGCAGCAGCCGGAGTCAGGCTACTTCATCCTATTGAGCCATAGGTTCCCATAAGAAGGAAGGTAATCCCAGAGGATGGTCAAATAAACAGAACCCTCATCTGGATTCTAGAATGTTAAATATATTGCTGGGTATAGATACTCCTGACCATGAGAAGCATGGAACCTACTGCAGGTGTGGATTTATGTGTCCTTTCTCTATGCCTGATACACATTTATTGTGCTGTATTACTGCCAGCTTCCCATGAGTGTCAGGTGTCAGTCATAAATTGGGAGACAAAAGAAGAAATAATGTGTTCTGCCTGCATCTTCACCACAGGATGCAAGTCAGGATATGGCCTATATTTTTGAAGCTACACAGGAAAACCGCCACTTTAATTGCACTTGTAAGTCAATACAAACACAGCAAGCATCTGGTGTTCTAATTAATCCCTACTAATTTGCTTTGAATGTTCTTAACTCAAAAGTTGCTGGACAAAATGAGGAGTTTCTTCTAAGCATTTTGGGTGGAGTTAGTGTAGAAAATGTTTCTCTCCTCCCGCCCCCCTCTATTTTAGAGGAGGCACATGGGTCAAGAGAATGAGTGACATCTGATGGACCATAATTAAGAGGTCTCTCCCTTGAAAGTATTTCCCTGTTAACATTTTTCACCTGCTGCCTATCTCCTTCCAGAGTCGATGTAGTTCTAGATATGTATGCATCTCTGTCTTTTTTATGGCTAAGAATATTTGCATGAAACCCATTTCCTGCTGTTCCCTCTTTCCCACTCCAAGTCATAATGCACTTTGTGATATTACAGTTTCCATGGCAACCATCTGAAAGCTACAGAGGACTATGGAGGGTTCAGGTAGGAGGTTGAATAGCTGCAGCTGGTGAGGAAGAGAGTTGGGGGGCAGAGAGAGAGAGAGAGAGAGAAAGAGGAAGGAAGGAAGGTAGGAAGGAAATTGTAAAAATCTATGTACAGTATTTCCTCTCATCTGAAATTATTGCTTTTGTTGTGGGACAGCATTTATCACAGAAGAAGTGGAAATCAGGAGCCCTGTACTTTTCAATATATCATAAGTGAGGAACCACTTTCCATATCTTGTTGGACTCCAACCCCATCAGCTCCAGTTAGCATGGCCAGTGGTAGGTAATGGTTGTAGACCTGCCATATCTGAAGGAGTGGTTTCCTAAAGCTATCATTTAGTAGGAATGTATTGCCTGTGGAATCACCAAGGACGGTGCATAAAGGAAGCTTGGAAGAGGTTTTATTCCATTTAGAGAGAAAGCAGAAGTGGAGCTATTGAATTAAGTCTTTTAGGAGACATGTGACAGATTTCCTACTGAAGAGCATGGAAAGTTGAGAGAATGGGGATAAAACAGGGAACAGCACTTGATGGAGAAACCATTGTAGGAAAAGTTTTCCATAATGGTGTAGATTCTAAAAGGTACATGTCATGTCAAGGACTCTGATGTCTGAACATCACCCTAACAGCCCTACAAAACTTTATGAACCTCTAGGGAAAAATAAGCCTGTGTTTGTGCACATCTCAAAGGTGTGTCAAATGTTGCTTTTTTCAAAGAGGGAGGAGTTATTTTCAGGCAAAAAGTATATTTAAAGTATGCATACAAACATATGAATGTTTGGGGAAGGGTAGTAAAGAAAGAGACAAACTCTTTCTTATTAAAAAATAAACCACAATCCCATCAATACTAGGACCAAAAGTGGACCAGATTCATAGATGGGAAAAGGAGGAAGTCCATTCCTATGGATTTAATGCCTATTCATGTTCCTATTTACCTTTGGTGTAATCGTTCTTGCCTTTAAAATCCTGAAAGCCTGAGGCCCATTGTACCCCATGCATATAGGCTTGCCCAGGAGCAAAAATCTGTTTCAAAGTCCTTGGCCCAGATCCTCTTGTGGCCATGTGGGATCTCTTTGTTTCCCATTGTGCAGACAGAGGCCACTCCTTAAGCCTATACAAATGTCAAGCTGCTAGCATATTGGTCTCTTGGATAAGTGGTATTGCTGAAAAAATCTTAGCTTTTACGCTCAGTGGTGTTACAAGGTGCTTTGGCAAGTAAACATGAAATACAGGGTCTTTCTGGTGGGGATGCTAGGACTCATCACTTTTCAAATATTTGAAAGGCTGTCATACAGAGGAAGGGCAGGATCTGTTCTCAGAGTTCAGGACACACAACAATGGGCTCAAGTTAAAGGAAGTCAGATTCCAGTTGAATATCAGGAAAAACCTCTAAACTGTTAGAGCAGTATGACAGTGAAATCAGTTACCTAGGGAGCTGGTGAGTGCTCCAACCCTGGAGGCATTCAAGGAAAACTTAGATAATCACCTGGCAAATATGCTTTGATTGTATTCCTGCATTGAGCAGGGGGCTGGACCTGATGGCCTTGTTAGGCCCCTTCCAACTTCACTTTTCTATGATTCTGTGATTCTATGACTCTGAATCCTCTTTTGACTGCAATTCATCAAGCTTCCTCAAAGATGGAAAAAAGTGTCTTTTTTTTACTACAGCCTGAGAATACACTAGTTATCATGCTAGCTGTGAGATACTAGGAGTTCTAGTTAAAAACAAGAGAACTTACCGTACCACTTGGTTCCGATTTTTTTTAAAGCATTGTTTGCATTCTGTTCTTTGCTATTACATTTTAGAACGAATGGTTACATTTGTGCTTTGAATGGAGTGTATTAAGCTGTTAAGATCACACCGTCTGCTGCTCTGGGTGCAGTAGAACAGCAGGACACATTGCTGTAGCTGCTGTTATTAAACAGGACCAAATTCTACTTTTGCACAGAAAAACGTGGGGATAGAGAATTGTAAGTTTGAGCTGTGAAAATGGGCAGGTGCAAAGGGTTGAGGAACAGTAAAGGTAAAGGTTCCCCTTGACAATTTTTGTCCGGTCGTGTTTGACTCTAGGGGGCAGTGCTCATCCCCGTTTCCAAGCCATAGAGCCAGCGTTTTTGTCCGAAGACAATCTTCCGTGGTCACATGGCCAGTGCGACTTAGACACGGAATGCTGTTACCTTCCCACCGAAGTGGTCCCTATTTATCTACTTGCATTTGCATGCTTTCGAACCGCTAGGTTGGCGGGAGCTGGGACAAGCGACGGGCGCTCACTCCGTCGCTTACGACTGGTTGGTCTTCTGACCCTGCAGCACAGGCTTCTGGGGTTTAGCCCGCAGCGCCACCACGTCCCACTGAGGAACAGTACCTGTTTGTATTGCAACTTCTGAAATTCCCCAAGTCACATGGGCAATCATTTCAGTAGTAATGAAATGAAAATGGGGAGATTGGGACTGGCCTAAATTTTCACTGGTCTACTCTCCCAAAAAATATAGTTGTCAAGCATTTAAAAGACATCTGATGAATACTTGAAGTTGAAATCTCTGATATTTTAATTTCACATCCAATATAGTTGAGCTCACTATTTAGTGCTTAACAGTTGACATTTTAGAAAATACTGAACAGATGATAATACAACAGGGGATAAGTATCCAATTGTGCTGGAAAGGCTACTCTGCTGTGAGAGAGCAGACCACATCCTTGATCTACATCTAGTCATAGTTCACTCACTGCACATATAGCAATGGTTTCCAACACTGAATCCCCAGATGTTCTTGGACTAAACCTCCCAGATGCCTTCACCATTAGCTGTGCTGGCCAGGATTTCTGGGGGTTGTAGTCCCAAAACACCTGGGCACCCAAGGCTGGGAACCACTGTGACCTCATATGTGGAAGCATCCCTCTTTCACACAAAAACCTTGGGGAGTTCAACGGGCACTCCCTACATACCATTGTGTAAGTGGGCAGGCAACTATAACGTGTGCACTTGTTTCTGAACTGACTGCAGAACAAAAAGGTTACATCCAGGGACATGTTCCCCTTATTTGATTACTACACATTCAGAAAAAATGTTTCCTGTTCCACACCTACCCACAGTTGAGATTTTCAGTTTCAAGTTTATTCCTCCCATTTATGAAGACATTTATGGATTTTAATAACTTCTTCCTTTATTATGTACACAGAAGACAAATGACATAACTGTCTAGCTGCCAATTAATAAATCACTGCAGGGCTGGTCGGGGGAGGGGGGCATGCCTACTGGCTTGGCACTTGCCTGAGAATCGCAGAAGAAACTTGCTGACTTCCAACTGATAGGCACTGAAAATTATGTCACTTGCCATCTGCATGCATGGCAAAGCAACAGGATTTCAGTTCTTGAAAAAGAGTCAGCACAAAGTGTGCAAAGTGTGCAGTGGCTAAATTTTATAGGCATGGCTATTCCAAGAATGGGGAAGATTATGCTGTACTTACCTGGCATATATGTGTAAAAGATTAGGACCTTTTCAGAACAAAACAAAGTGGCCACCCTTGTTCAGCACCAACATGATCGTTGAATATACAAAGGTTCAAACACAGACATTTACAATCTAAGTGCTCAAAGCTCTGGGCCTCAACAGATGAAACAGATGAAGCATTCCAGATTCTTCAGGTCCAAATATTTTAAACCTCAGTATCTTTCTATTGTGAAAGAAATCCATTCATGATGATGATGATGATTTAAACCCTGACACATCTCTTGGCATGGAAAGGGCAGTTGGATGTATGATTATGTGAATCTCCAGTTGTAAGATGGAATTGGAATGGCTGGCTTTTCCATCCCAGGCATACCTTATTTGAAGAGTAATTAGAAAGATGAAAATGATTGGCTGTTTAATGGTTCTGATGCCCGCCTGTATAGAGCAAAACAGCTGCTATGTAGGTTGCAGCCCCTTCTGTTTCTTTGAGTTGGCCGGTCATAGGAAATGCAGTAACAAAGAGACATAAATCTCCCCTGGGGTAAACTTCTGGGGAAATTGCTTTCTCATCAAAGAAAGGAATTTTGTACACGTTGGGTGAAATGTTTGCATGTGCTTCTGTAGAAATTGGGGTAGTGGGGGGTGGGAAGTTCTTACATATTTATGCAGCTGGGATGAGAATCTGTGTGATTCTGCATTTTAGCCATCAGGGTACCAAGGAATTGATTTTGCAGTATATTTATTGAATCTTGGGATTGGAAGGCCTCTCTGTTTCCAAAGTCTAGCACAAAGCATTCATTCATTCACTTGAGCCATCAGGATCCCCCAATTTTCTATAAAAATATAATCAAAGTAGCTAAATCATCACCATCAAGATCAAGTTCAAAGGAAACTCGCAGTATCTGGCAGGTCAGCCTGAGGCACGAGGAGCAGGAAAAGAAATTCCTGGGATAGTTCTCTTTGGCATTGATTTAAGAAACATACCTAAATAAACAGCCCAGTTCACAAAAATCAGTTATGCAGATTTGTCATACCAATAATCATTGCGTTCCAATGCAGCTGGCTACCCAGAGAAGCACCATTGAACACTGTGAAGACACTCCACCAAGACAATGGGCGCTGATTCCCCTGTTCAATACTCCCCAACCTGGTACCTTATCAGTGTTCTAGACTTCACTTCCCATATGGAAGATTGTTCTGGGTTAAGCAGTTTCACGAATTGCTTAATCCAATATTTGAGAAACGTATTTGAGAAACAAAAGTAAATGGCCAAAAACCACAGAATTCATTTCATGGCTTGATGGGGACGAGAACCAAGATTCCTAGTCCAGCACTGTAACCATAACACTGCATAGTCTTTATCTCAGTAATCATTAGAATGATTTTTCTCATCCTTGCAAAGCGCCTCCTGATGTTGCAAAGAGATGATTCTTTGCCTCAGAGTCTAAGTTCTAAGATGATGATGATGATGGTTAAACGATACCAGGCACAGTCAATCAAAATTATGAAAACATTGACCGGTATTATATAACAGATACAAGTTTTAGCCAAAAACCGAAGAATCTGTTAAATATCAGTGCAGTATGTATGCTATTCCTAATATTGCCAGAAAGATCAGGACCACACCCACCAGAAAGACTGCCGTTGATGACTGTTAACAGCCCATGAAAATGAGAAGGACTACAGAAGTGGGATTATCCCCCACTCCCAGTCCTTTGTCCTTCTGAGCAGCCTATTCAGACCAGGGGGAAGTGCTTTTAGCACTAATTCCTTGGATCTTAGATTTCATTGCATTGGTTTGGAGCACTTGTTCTTGTGCAGCAAAAATCAAGCCTTCAGCTTCTTTCTTAATGGTCCCCAGTTTTAGCCATGCCCATCCTGAATATGATATAATCATTTAGGCTTCTTTTTTACTTCTCTACTACCTGCTGTATTTTTAGTAATCAATGGCCTCAGATTTTTCATGGTAAATATAATCTGTCAACATCACTGCAGATGTAGTGTGCGATGCATGTTCATTAGTTTCCGTGTTTTTCAACTCAATTCTTCTAATTCATTTTGTGTCCATCTATTATTCTGGCTGGGTATCTAATTACTGGAACTGTCCACATGTTTATGGCTTTGACTGTATTTCCACCATGTAATTTTGATTTTAACATTTTCTGCTGTATTTTGATATACATGTATTCCCTTTCTGTCAGTTCTTTAACTTTTGTGTGCAGGATGCTATCTGCTTCTAGTATTCTAAGGTATTTATAATTTTCACCACTTTAGTGGTTTTATAATATTGCTATTTTTAAAACTCTATTCCAGCTAGTTTTTGAATTTTGATATGGTGTATAGACAGAAATGCACATTTTCAATTTCAAATTTCATTTGAATATCTTCACTACATATTCACACTATTTTAGCAGTGTGTTCTTTTTCTCCATGAACGTTTCTATTGCCAGGTCTCTTTATTTTATAGTTTTAGGTCATCCATGTATAACAGATGATTGAGTTTTCCTACTTGTTCTGAAATATGTTAGCCCACACCAGTCTTATTTAAAATTATTGACATGGGGATTAGTGAGATGTTAAACAGCAGTGGTAACAAAGAATCCCCTTGAAATATTCCTCTTTTGATTTCCCCAATTTCTTCACCATAGGCCAGTGATGGCGAACCTATGGCACACATGCCACAGCTGGCATGTGGAGACCTCTCACCGGACACGGGTGTGCAGCGCTACTTAAGTATACCTAATAAGCTTTATAAATAGGGTGTATTAATTCAGTGTAGCATTTTGCACTTGACTTTTTTCTAAAAGAGCTGTCAGTTGGAGGAATCAATAAAGAACCAGGCAGACAAAATTTGTAAATGACACAAGTTGTTTTTTTCTAAACTAAAACCTCAGTATTCAGGTTTAATTGCAGTGTTGGCACTTCAAAATAAATAATTTGGTTTTGTGTTGCCATTTGGGCACTCGGGCTCAAAAAGGTTCGCCATCACTGCCATAGGCCATTAGGACAGTTTTCCATGTTTTTCTTGAGGAATTTATGAATATTTTTACTAATCCCCAAAAAATTTAGGCAGGTTTTAATCCACCGGTGTGGCAATGAGTCAAATGCCTTTTTATAGTCTATCCAGTCCATGTTAAGATGTGTTTTTCATCTTTTTGCATTCTTTACTATCATTTTGTCAGTAAGCAGATGATCTTTGATGCTTCTTGACTTTTTAAAGTTCCTTTTCTGTTCAGTTGGGTATAGGAAGTCTTCAATGAAATAATTATATAATGATCTTGCAAGTACCCCTGTGAGAAGCTTGAACATTGTTGGAAAGAATGTAAGTGGTCGATAATTACTGGGGTCACTGCCCTTTTGATGATCTTTTATGACCAGAAATGTGTGGCCTGTTGTCACTCCAATCTTTGCTTTCAGAATTTTGAAGTGTAAGTGATTAAATTGTACTCCTGTATATTGATGGAGACTTCTTAAATGCTTTAACCAAACTCAATGCAGTTCATCTGGGCCAAGTGCACTCAATTTTTTCACAACCTTTACTTGCCTCTTAATCATTTCAGTTGTTATTACAGTATCATCCATAGGTTTTCCTTGAGTTTCTTAACAAATGTCTTTAATCCACAAGGCATTTTTGCTATGCCCAGTTGGGCTTTCTCAAATTTCTTTCCAAAATTTTAGAGCATCATCTTTACATGGGTCTAATTTCTTTTGCTCTGCATTTTTTTCCTAGTGATCTATAGAATAATCATTGGCTATATTGAAATTGTGTGTTTTCCCTGTATTATTTCAATCATCTATCATATCTTTCAATTTTCTTTGCTGTAGCTGGTACCCATTGTTTTAATTCTTCCATAGTTTCAACAATTATTTTCTTTTCTAGGTCATATATTTTGCATAGTTTAGCTTTTACTTTTCCATTTTTAAGTTTCTGATCTTTCAAGTGTTTTAAGTTGCTAATGTCTGCACATAAGTTGTTAATTTTTTTCCAGCTGAATTTTCCATTTTGGAGCGCCAGGAGTTTTCAGAGGTTTTTTTGCAGCTTGTAACCAAGTTCCATGGTTATTATGGTAGCTCTGCTGTACATGAGCTGGTATATTTTCTTTAGCGTGTTGGTTGGGATTGTCTTGATTACTTCATTTGCATCTGTCAGTAGATCTTTTACTGGTTTACTTTGTGATTGGTGCAAAGTGGGGAGCCTTTGCCTTTCTGTTTTCTGGCTAATATAGGTTAGTATTCCCCCCCCCCCAATGATGTCTGCCAGTCTGTCAACTCATAACTTGTGGTTTGTTCCATAAATTGTTCCTCTGTTGATATGTTTTCATCCAATATTACGTCTCCCTCTACCACCCATTTGTCTTCCATACTGTGGTCATTGTTCTGTGTTGATTTTTCTTTTGCCACCTTTTCTAGTCCTTGAACTTCTGAAATAGAATCAAATTCTGGAAATACTTTACTTTGGATGATTAATCTTCTCTGGTCCATTAATCATTGTTCAGTCATGTCACTGTTTGGGTGTTTCCTTTTCCAAAATTCTATCATTCTTTTTTGAAAACCATGGGCTGTTGGATTTGCCTCGTTATAAAATGTCATAATTTCTCAATTTTTGCATTTATGTTGGTCCAGTAGCTTTGCAGCAGCCTATCCTGATTCCTCAACAGGGTCTGCTGAGCCCTGTAGCCCATTCGTCACCAGATGTCCAGGGGCTATAGCATCTGATGTGGTCCTTGTTGACCCGGGCAATGACCAATCTGGTATGAATTTCTGTTTATTTCCTCTCATCGTAAGTGATGGTTGGTGGACACAGTCGGTCTGGTTTCTCAGCAAAGACCTGTCTGGCTTGGGAGACCCTTCAGCATAGCTCTCAACCTCACTGAAGCATGCAAGCCCGTCTGCTTCAGCTTAAATGATAGTATTTATGGTCCAAAGCCATTAGCATCACAAGAAAGAAGTATATACAGTATATGCTTTTCCTGATGCTCTTTCAATATATATTATGATGTATTTTTAAAAGGAGAAAAGCCAAATACTTCACAAACTTAAACAATATTCTGCAGCAATAGAAAAACAAATTCCAGAGAAAGCCACAAGCACTTCCTTACAGACAGTGGAGAGGAATTCATCTCCAGGACAACACAGCAGTATCTCTGTGAGCAAAGAGTAGAATGTTAATTATAGAGCCTTGCAATTCAAAATGGAATGTTATTTTACACAGTCATAGAAATGCAAAGATGTATGTCGGAGGATGCACAGCTACCAGGAAAAAGTCAATCAAGGACGCAATCCACACAGAGATGACTGAATCCACAGAAAGCCCATTAATGTGGAGCATAACTCTGGGTGAGACACAGGGAGCAAAACATTCATAGAATTGGAAGATGTGCTGACTAAGCCATTGGGCAAGATTGTGAAACAAGATGGAACTCAAAGACTGAATGGATGCTTTGTTGAGAAGGGGTGGTAGAGATGGCTGGTTGTAACTCAGTGTACACTGAAGAATATGTATGCTTTTGCACAAGGAAGGAGAGAGAGAGAGAGAGAGAGAGCTCTGCTTGAGTTTTTTAAGACTGTCCTTTAGTTTCTTTGATCTATGTTGATCCCCCTTCAAGACCTAGTCTTAGAATTCCTGATATCCCTCTCATATTTCCTTCTTGAGGAAACAGGAGAGAGTCTCCACCTTAGTTAGCTAGAATTAGGATTCCTGTTATATTCCCTATCTCAAAGCATTTCTGGCCTTCTTATTTTTTTGAATAAAAATGTGGATGTGAATTCATAGGGAAGCCTGCTTTGCTATCCTTTCCAACATTGAGGGGCTGTATCACTACCTTGAATCTCTTCACTGGGAGAAAGGTGGGATATCAATAAAGGATATTTCAGAAGTTAACTTGGCTGCTGCTTGCTCTACCAACAACTTTTATATTCCAACTTTCTTCCATTGTGCTTAATATAAAGTCCACGCCTCTCTTCCACCCCATTTTATCTTCATGCTCTGAGAATGCAATTAGAACAAGGTGATTGACCCAGACAAGTAGCACACTTAAGAATCTAAGAACAAGGTCTATTTTTTTTTCCAGGAGACAACCCATTGCCACCCAGATTGAGGCATTATGAACCACTTGTCATGGCAGGGTTGGTGGGGTGGTTAATTGTCAGAGACTTCTTTCCACCTCACAGTGGGCAGGTGTGTGTGTGTGTGTGTGTGTGTGTGTGTGTGTGTGTGTGTGTGTGTGTGTGTGTGTGTGTGTGTGTGTGTGTGTGTGTGTGTGTGTGTGTGTGTGTGCACGGATGGACGGATGGACGGATGGATGGACGGATGGATGGATGGATGTACGGATGGATGGATGGATGTACGGATGGATGGATGTACGGATGGATGGATGGATGGATGGATGGATGGATGTACGGATGGATGGATGTACGGATGGATGGATGGATGGATGGATGGATGGATGGATGGATGGATGGATGGATGGATGTACGGATGGATGGATGGATGTACGGATGGATGGATGGATTTTGTCCTTTCATTTCTTAGATTATTTTTGGTGCTGCCTGGTTTGTCTGCTGCTGTCTGCCAGATGTCTAACAGAAGGGAAGACACCAAATGTTGGAGGACCAAAATCTCCTCACCTTGTAGTTCTTTTGATTTAGAGGTGAAGGGCTTTGACTGTGGTGTTATTTTTTTGGGGTGGGGGTGTTTGTTTGTTTGTTGGGTTTTTCCCCTTTGTTTGCTTGCTTACTTTTCTTAGTTTTTGGAAGAGGGGCTGGTTTGGTTTTTTTATCTTAAATACTGCTATATATTTTTCTTTGTGTTTTTAAAGAGTACTTTGACTGATTTTTTCGAATTATTATTTGGCTAATTTATTGTGTGTTTATTTAGTTATATTTTCGTGGGATTTGGGGGCTGTTTTTTTACTTCTCTGGGAGGATGTGGGACAGGGTGATGGCAGTGGCGGTTAGTTGGATACACTTTGGGCATCTCTCCTTGTTCTGGGTGTTGTGCTGTTATTGGTTTCTTTTGTGAATGGATACCTCTGTGTGCCACACACCCAGTGCCTGCCTGGCTATCTGCTTCCTTCCTTTTTTCCTAACATATTGCAGGCCTAGAGGGCCTAATGTACTAGGTGGGTTGCACTGAAGTCATACTCCCATTTTGAATGTGGTAATATGGATAGTGCCAGCTGATTATTTTCCTTTCTTTTCCATGTACTGGCCCTTGCTTTTGGAGTAAATTAATTATCTGTTGTCTGGCCCCTGCTTTTTGTAGTGGTTTCTAAGGGTGCTTTAGAACTTTTTGAGCTCCAGAATACTTGAACAGTGACCTGAAAAAAAACTTTCTCTTTTGTGTAAAATGGAAGGGCTGGCACACACAAAAATATACAGAAATGGAAGAGGCATCCCCTCAAAGAACTGAAACTAAAAGGAAATATGAACATTTGTACCGTGCACATCCCTATCGCTGTGCTCTTGCTTGTCCAGTCAGCTTCTGTGTATTGACTGGTGAAGCAGGTGACACCTTTTCTTTTGAATCAGGCAGCAGAATATCTTGGGGTTGTCTGCTATTATATGGGGGAATGCAAAGAGGGATATATCAAATGGTCTAAATGCAGCAATCATGTCACTGTTCAGGAGAACAGGTTGTTACATGGGTATATGCTTTTATGTGCATTTTCTGACCATACTCCTCATCACTGATGCAATTCTGAATGCAGCCATGAATGATTCCACCCCCACCCCCCCCATTCTGGTTCTCATGCTATTTGTTTTCAGTACTTAGCTGGCAAGCAGCAGATGGTTACGTGATCATATGAATTGGCTCATGAAGTGGATGAACCAGTTTTTTTTTTTAGCAGTTTCACACATCTTAGGAGGCTAACAAAGGCAGTGCATAAAATGTTTGCCTAAAGTCTATGTTGGCAATGGATCCAACTGAAAACATTTTGCTACTTCAGCTGGAGAAGTAATTGGCACAACCACTAAGTGACATCAGGGTACATAATACCTGATGGCCAGCTGAGCTCATTCGGCATCGGAAGCAGAAAAGGCCACAAGCGCCTCTCCTGGGCATTAAAAATAGAACAATAACAAGGAAAACAATGACTTCTTCGCTGGTCTTACCGGATCCCTCGGAGCCGCTGCTTATGATTCTGTGGTTTTATTTATGGTTAATAAATAAGCCGCCCAGAGTAGACTTTGGTCTAGATGGGCAGGCTATAAATTTAATAAATAAATTTTATTTACTTATTTAAATTATTTTTACCCTGCCTTTCTCCTTAAAAGGACCCAAGGCATCTTACATCATTAAAAGACAATATTAAAGCTAACAGCAGTGAGTATACAAATACTAAAAAGGATCAAACAAATACCATACCAAATAGTAATAATAAGCAAGAAACACCAAAACACATTCAAAGCAGGAAATGTTATTGTTTGTCGATGTTTATAATTGGTAACCACCTTTTATTGGAGTTCAATTGAGAGCATATTATCCTACTGTCTTTGTGTATGGTTCACGAGCTGCACAGTGGCAGAGAAAAAGGCAATTCAAAGGTTGATTAAGACGGCCCAAAACATCATTGGCTGTTCACTCCTCTCTTTGGAAGAATTGTATCAGAACAGATGTAAAAGGAAGATATCTAACATACTGAAAGACTCCCCTCATCAGCTCTTTAAATTATTACCATCGAGAAGGAGATTCAGGGTATTGAAAGCAAGGACAAGTAGATTCAAGAACAGCTTCTACCCAAGTGCAGTATTGAGTTTAAATGCGGGGTCATAAGTTTTTGGTGGAATTTTAATTGCTGGGAGAAATGGGGTATCTATATTTGTATGGTGCGTGCTGTGTATATTTTTAACTTTTTTTGTAGTGGTGTTGTCCAGTTTTACCTTGGGGAAGAGCACCTCATTTCGTTGCACCCGCTCGTGAGTGCAATGACAAATAAATTTCTTATGTCTTATGTCTTATGTCTTATGTCTTATTAACTGCCCAGAGAGTGCGTATCGCACTATTGGGTGGTATATAAATTTAATAAAATTAATTAACCAACTAACTAATTAATTTAAGGTGATTATTTGAAGCTGCCTATTGGTAGGTCTGGCCCTCACTGATGCTGCAGGATGCCTTCTCCTCTCTGTGTCCTGCTGCAAAGGAAGGGCTTTTGACTACCTGAAGGAGAATAATTCCCATGCCCACATTGCAGTGATTTCTTTATTTGACCAACACAAATAGCCAATGCTGCAACCCCTTCTTCTGAATAAGAATAACTGTGGGGCAGCAATACAGACAGTAGCAATACTTACATTCCTCCAGCTGCTCGCTCTCTCCTTTGGCCACAGGTATCCAAGAAAAGAAAACACAACTTCATAGATGAGGATGGTGATTTGAATATAAAAGCAATGAATGGTGGCACATGTAAATGGCTTGTGAGCCCTCTAGTGGAGCCCTGCGCTGCGCTGTGCATCAGTGGCAGCTACAAATGAAAGCAAGATCAGCCTTGCCTTTGACTTACATGACTGTTCCGTGTGGAATGTGGAAGGAAAAGTCCCCAGTGAAATCTGGTCTCTCCAGCCAAGCCATGATCTCTTAGGCACAAGCTTTCCTGTCCTATGAGAAATGCAGTCCAAATGAGATGGTAGCAATACTTACATGTCTTCCAGGATAAACCTTACTTTGCATGAAGTGCTATGAATGTTCCAGAAGACAC
Source organism: Pogona vitticeps (assembly GCF_051106095.1). Lineage (NCBI taxonomy): Eukaryota > Metazoa > Chordata > Lepidosauria > Squamata > Agamidae > Pogona > Pogona vitticeps. The sequence goes on along the minus strand of NC_135784.1, from coordinate 166,144,686 downwards.
TCTGCTTTATTTGCCTGATGCTGATGATACTCTCCTCCTCCTTGAAGTTCATGACCATCTTGACTATGTATGCAACAGCTCTAAACACAGATTTTGCTTAGTATCCAAATGGAGGTTCTTCCAAGTTCTTAAGTAAGTCCTCCCCACCTTCCTACACTTCTTCCCATTTATTTTTCCTCGCATAATCACCTTCAACAACTAGCAGTCTTCTTTTTTTCATATGACATGACCAAAATATTCTTATACTCTCTGCATTTTGTGTGTTCTGCAGTTTCCCAGTGTCCATTTGTTCATCTTGTTTTGTTTTGTTTTCATTAGACACCTTCTCAGTCCAAGAAAATATTAGCATTCTATGACAAATTCATATTTCAAATGCTTCTGTTTATTCATAAATAATTTTCAGCATTAAAATAGCTCATTCCAATTCCATGCAGCAGAACTAAGAATACATTGCACTGTTCAATGGGCATTCTTAAAGTCATTAATTTTTTGTTGTGTACATCTTAAGGATGTTGTTCTAGGCTATCTCTAGTGCAAATGTTATTGCATGACTATGCTTCTATTGTTCAACCAAATTCCAAGCTACTTTTTACTTGCCAACATGTTCCACATGTTAATTCAAGATCTTCAACTGCATTTCTTGAGCTGCTAGCTTTTCACTGCTTATGATGAACTTGGCTTTCCTGGCATTCTTTTTTAGGCTATGTTGATTACTTGCTTGCTTACTTACTAATGAGGTGTCTACATGGGTATTTGTTCAGCTGTTTGGTCTGCTGTGGAGATGGGCTGATTGAACAATCTTTGCATATTGCCCAAATTGTCACCTAATAATAGAGAATCATATGTATACTGGATATTATTGATAACCTCTCCACTGACAATGACACAATCATTTGAATCAGAAGGTGCTTCTCTAAAGATGTTCTTGGAGTACAAATGGAAAAGCAGTCACTTGAATATATATCCTTGCTGTCTTCGTATCTCAGTATCTTCTGCCATCTTATCTTTATCTTTCACTGCAGCTATTTGCTGCAAATACAGGTTGCCAATTACACAAATATCTCTTGAATCAACATCTTTCTTTACCAACAACTCCATCAGCTTGTCATGCTGGACTTTGTCAAAGGCTTTCTTATAACTGGTTAAGCGGTCATACATTTCCACAACCATATCATGCCATTTCTCCTCTGGGACATGCAGCCAGAATCCAAAACCCATTCTGAATCCAAATTGTGCATCTCCTGCCCCTTCTTCACACTTCTTGTAAATTCTACCATGTGTTATCTTTCAGAAACCCTAAGCAATATCTCATTAAGCTTATTGTTTGGTAGTCATTGCAAAAAGTCTGAACAATGTAATAAAGGCCAGTCTCTGTTTTGTAGTTTGTTTGGAAGATGCATTAAAACATCTAAGTTGTCATCTTCAATTAAGCTTTAGCACTTCTTTTAAAACATGATCAAATTGAGGAGATTTTCTATTTCTTATTAACTGTATTGCATTTTGGATTTAGGATATTTTTGGTCTAGGATAAAGATTTGTTAAAACAAAATCTGCTAGTCTATCATTTTCAAGCTGAGCAGTTAATTATAGGAAATTTAGGAGGTCACTCATTAATAGGGCCACTGGGGGTTGGAAGCTACTTGACAACACATAACACCAACAGGACAGCTGCTATTATTTATTTAAGTTAAATTTATATTATGCTTTTCCTCCAGTGGCCTCAACGTGGTGGACCTGCCTCTTCTTTAATGCAATAACCCAATGAGGTAGATCAGCCTAAGAGACCATAACTGAATTAGGGCCACCTATTGAGCTTCGTAATGAGAATATGGATCTTCCAACACTGATTCTTAACTCTGTCAGTATGGCATTGCTATGGTTCTCTACATGGCTATGTGAATAGCTGCTTCTGTGTTTGGTTTGTGTCTCCCAGACCACGAAGGGAGAATCTGTGTGTATGTGTATCTGTGTGTTCATGTGTCTGTTTAAAGAGCTTCGAGGAAGGGAAATGTTCTCTAGGAGTGGTTTCCATTGGACCAATGATATAATATGTATGTATTTTAGGATATTTTAGGATTTTGAAGAGACCCTTGTCCAGCAGGCCGAGGCAAAGAGGAAGTCACAAAAGCAGCAAAATCAGGGAGCTGGACAGGGGACAGATTGGATTTGTCTTCAGTGTGGAAGGGATTGTCACTCTCGAATCGGCCTCCTCAGCTACACTAGACGCTGTTCCAAGACCTCCATACAGAGCATGTTACCACAGTCTTTTGAGACTGAAGGATGCCTAACTAATTTTAGGATTATAACATGCCCTGTCCTTGCCTTCAATCAGCAGCCTCATCAGTAGCTTTTCCTTGGGAATTCCCAGTTGATTTTCTGCATCTTTAAACTTCTGCATTCTCCTGTCTTTCTTTTTCTTTATTTAGCTTCTTGTATCAGGAATGTAAAGAATTTTGTGGGCCTCCTGATGTCCAGAAATTCTGGACAGCAGAGCTAGTGATGTAAGCTCCTGGGGAGTTTAATCTAAGAACATCTGAAGACCAAAGGTGGGAGCCATTGATTTAAAGCTTGGAAGCTGCATCATCCCAAAGGCACATCTTATGTTGGATTCCAAAGGACAATGACCCCTGGCTTTCCTGACTACGGCTTTCCTAACGACCTGCAAGAAATAGACGATGTGCGCAAGACAGCTGTCATTGACATGGAACTGAGTAGACTGCAGATGGACATTGTTGCCCTGCAAGAGACAAGATTGCCAGACTCGGGATCTGTCAAAGAAAAAAACTTCTCATTCTTCTGGCAGGGAAAACCATTGAATGAGACCAGGGAATATGGTGTTGGCTTTGCAGTCAGAAATACTTTTCTGAGATGCATTGTTCCACCTACTGTGGGGAGTGAAAGAATCCTGTCTCTGCAGCTCCACTCATCAGCAGGACCAGTAACCCTCATTAGTGCATATGCACCAACACTGTCATCCACTCCAGGAGTGAAAGACAAATTCTATGACGATCTGGCAGCTACTATCAAAAAAGTCCCTGAAAGAGAGGCACTGTTCATTCTTGGAGACTTTAACGCTAGAGTTGGTGCGGATCATAATTCTTGGCCCACTTGTCTAGGCTGTTTTGGCATTGGAAAGATGAATGAAAATGGCCAACGCTTGCTGGAGCCATTATGGTCTTTGCGTCAGCAACACATTCTTTAACACGAAGCTGCAACACAGAGTTTCCTGGAGACATCCAAGATCCAAGCATTGGCATCAGCTCGATCTAATCCTCACTAGACGTTCCAGCCTTCCTAGTATTACGGTCACACGCAGTTACCAGAGTGCTGATTGTGATACTGATCACTCCCTGGTGTGTAGTAGAGTAAAACTGCGAACAAAGAGAGTATATCACACGAAAAAGGAAGGAAGACCACATATTGACATCAGCAAGACTCGCGATCAAAGAAAAGTGAAGGAATTTGCCCAAGCACTTGAGGAAGCCCTTCCAGGTCCGGCTAATGCAAATGCACCTGAACGATGGGAACACTTCAAGAACACTGTCTATAACACCGCCTTGTCCACCTTCGGCAAGAAGACCCAAAAGATGGCTGACTGGTTCAAAGCTCATTCAGAGGAGTTAATGCCAGCCATCGAGGTTAAGAGAAGAGCTCTAGCAGCATACAAAGCCTGTCCTAGCGAGTACAACTTGCAAGCTCTTCGAGCTGCTCACAGCCAAGTCCAACAGGCTGCCAGGAGATGCTCCAACGACTATTGGCTCCAACTCTGCTCTCTACAGTTAGCAGCGGACACAGGTAACATCAAAGGAATGTATGACGGTATCATGCAGGCCTTAAGTCCTATACAGAAGAAATCTGCTCCCTTGAAGTCTGCTACAGGTGTGCTCATCCAGGACCGAGCACAGCAGATGGAACGCTGGGTGCAGCACTACTCTGAGCTATATTCCAGAGAGAATGTAGTAACTGAAGAAGCATTAAATAACATTGAGCGCCTGCCTGTCTTGGAAGAACTGGACAGCGAACCAACCATAGCAGAAATAAAAGTGGCCTTGGACTCCCTCGCCTCCGGCAAGGCACCTGGAAAGGATAACATCCCTGCTGAAGTGCTGAAATGCTGTAAGGAGATCATCACCACCGAACTGTATGAAGTCTTTTGTCTCTGCTGGAGGGAAGGTGGAGTACCACAGGACATGAAGGATGCAAACATCGTCACATTGTACAAGAACAAAGGAGACAGGGGCGACTGCAATAACTACCGTGGCATCTCTCTTCTTAGCGTTGTAGGGAAGCTGCTTGCCTGTGTTGTGCTGAAGAGGCTCCAGGTGCTTGCAGACAGAGTCTATCCAGAATCACAGTGCGCTTTTCGAGCTAATAGATCCACCACTGACATGGTATTCTCCCTCCGACAGCTGCAGGAGAAATGCAGGGAACAACAACAGCCACTCTTAGTGGCCTTCATAGACCTTACAAAAGCATTTGATCTCATTAGCAGGGATGGCCTTTTTAAAATACTTCCCAAGATTGGATGTCCACCTCGTCTCCTTAACATCATCAGATCTTTCCATGAGGGAATGAAAGGCACTGTAGTTTTTGACGGCTCAACATCAGACCCCTTTGACATCCGAAGCGGAGTGAAACAGGGCTGTGTCCTCGCACCAACACTTTTTGGGATCTTTTTTGCTGTCATGCTGAAGCATGCCTTTGGATCTGCAACCGAGGGTGTCTATCTCCGGACTAGATCAGATGGAAAGCTCTTCAATCGCTCCAGACTGAGAGCGAAGACCAAAGTCCAACTGAAATGCATGCGGGACTTCCTCTTCGCAGATGATGCAGCCATCGTTGCCCACTCTGCTGAAGATCTCCAACAACTCATGAATCGTTTCAGCAAGGCCTGCCAAGACTTTGGACTAACAATCAGCCTGAAGAAAACACAAGTCATGGGCCAGGGCGTGGACTCACCTCCTTCTATTACCATCTCTACTCAAGAATTGGAGGTTGTTCATGACTTTGTGTACCTTGGCTCAACCATCTCTGACACCCTCTCTCTGGATGTCCAGCTGGATAAACGCATTGGCAAAGCAGCCACCATGTTCTCTAGACTCACAAAGAGAGTATGGCTCAATAAGAAGCTGACGACACATACAAAGATCCAGGGCTATAGAGCCTGTGTCCTGAGCACACTCCTGTACTGCAGTGAGTCCTGGACCCTTTGTGCACGGCAGGAGAGGAAGCTGAACACGTTCCATATGCGTTGCCTCCGACGGATTTTTGGTATCACCTGGCAGGACAAAGTCCCAAACAGAGTAGTCCTAGAATGAGCTGGAATTTCCAGCATGAATACATTACTGAAACAGCGACGTCTACGTTGGCTTGGGCACGTCGTGAGAATGGCTGATGGTCGGATTCCAAAGGATCTCCTCTATGGAGAATTAGTGCAGGGAAATTGCTCCAGAGGGAGACCACAGCTGGGATACAAGGATATCTACAAGTGAGATCTGAAGGCCTTAGAAATAGACCTCAACAAATGGGAAACCTTGACATCTGAGCATTCAGCCTGGAGGCAGGCACTGCATCACGGCCTCTCCCAATTTGAAGAGACCCTTGCCCAGCAGGTTGAGGCAAAGAGGAAGTCACAAAAGCAGCAAAATCAGGGAGCTGGACAGGGGACAGATTGGATTTGTCTTCAGTGTGGAAGGGATTGTCACTCTCGAATTGGCCTCCTCAGCCACACTAGACGCTGTTCCAAGTCCTCCACACAGAGCACGCTACCATAGTCTTTCGAGACTGAAGGATGCCTAACTAACTGGCAATGGTGCGGCTAAAAAATATTGTAAATAAATAAAATAAATAAATAAATAACTAAACTTCTGCATTCTCCTGTCTTTCTTTTTCTTTATTTAGCTTCTTGTATCAGGAACGTAGAGAATTTTGTAGGCCTCTTGATGTTGTTAGACTTCGGCTCTCATCAGCCACTAGCTGGTACCACAGCCAGTAGTGAGCGATGATGGGAGTCTCATTCCAGCCACATTCAGAGGCCTACACATTCCCCACTGTTGATTTAAAGTAGTGGCTCCTGACCTTGGGTCCCCAGGTGCCCTTGGACTACATTTCCCAGAAATTCTGGACAGCAGAGCTACTGATGTAAGCTCCTGGGGAGTTTAGTCTAAGAACATCTGAAGACCAAAGGTGGGGAGCCACTGATTTAAAACATGGAAGCTGCATCGTCCCAAAGGCACATCTTATGTTGGATTCCAAAGGAAGTCCTCTGCAAGTCCTTGTCTTCCTCAAATGAAAGGAAATGAACTTTAAGGACTTTGTGGGGGGAAGGGGGGAATAATTTATTCTCTATGAATCCCCCTCCTTTAAGCCAAACATTTGAAAGCTATGCAGTACAAATCTGAGATGAACTCCCAATTGGACATAACTCCTTGAGATCTCTGGAGCTTTCAAAAACATTAGAGATGGCTTCATTGACCATAATGCAACCAAGGAAAATGTGTAAATCATATTATCTTGGGGTAAATTATGGATACATTTGATCATGTCCCCTCCAAACCAGATGATGAAAATGCTGCTCTTTTTTTTTAACTGCAATGCCTAGCATCTTCCAGCCAGCAAGTGTCTGTGCTTTCTGGGGGATTCTGGGAGTTGTGGTAGTTAGAAAAGTAAATGTTCTCACCTGTGCTCCAAAGCCCTTCCGCTCTGCTTAGGGGCAGATTAGAAATCTGTGTCACTGTAGCTGCTCTTAATAAATAGTTTGGCAAATCTGTATCTCTTGGATCAAACAGAACTGGATGCAATTTGATGTGAAAAATCCACATATTTGTAGGCTTACTATGCATTCTTGCATAGAAAAAAAGATCACCATTTATCACACCTTTGAAAAAGGGCACAAAAAACACACAGCATACATTTCTACAATGTGCACAAACAGACACCCTTAAATGGAAACATGCATCTGTGAATTGATCCATTAAAGACATACATTGGGGAAAATGAGCAAAAAGATACAATAGAATATATCCTCTTCTTTTAAAATAAAATAAAATAAAAACTGGATTGAACCAGCCTCCTGATTTGGAGGTTAAAAAAAGAAGGAAATCTGTGGAAAAGCACTTAAAAGCTCTGCTCATCTGTCTGATGCTCCTTAAACTCATTTGATGTTCATCTATCCATAAGGGGCTCAGGTGCCAAACTTCTCTGATCCCTGTAAGAATTCAATACCTACTGAAAATAAAGAATCCTTATGGTTTCAAATCTCGCTTTCTCTGACATCACCCAAAGAACAGCTGGCCAAATGTTTGTGCTTCCTCTACCCAGCAGACAGACACAGAATACCCTTGAGAAATTTGAAAAGCCACTGACTTCTTTTTAAACCATCTATTCCCTACCTCCACCCCAACACAACCTCCTAGACTTACCCCCCCCATCAGCCTTCTGCATTTTCCGGTTTTAAAAATATATATAAATATACACATGCCCATCAACCGGCTGCTAATTGGATCTGGGTGATCCTGTTCCAATCTTGCACACACAGGATATAGAAAGTGGCTCCCTTATAGGATGGGATCTCTGTGAAGAAGTTCAAGGGAAATTCTGTTGGCAGGCATGAAGGTGGGACAGGTTTGAGTTCATCCCCCCACTAGATTGTGGAGCATCTCTTGACCTGAAGGCTGGAAACAGGAAAAGCTTGAGCTCGGCAACATTCTGGGCAACATGAAATACGGCGCCTCTAGGGAGTCCCTCTCCGTATTGTCAGCCTGTAAAATGGAACCTTGCAAACAACTTTCCAGTGTCCTTCCAAGACGGGTTATCGCTCAGCACCGTTCCTCCCTGTGTTGTAATTTAAGTGCTCCGAGGGATCTGAGTCCCTTGCTGGAATTGCCAGAGCCCGGCATGCTGCAAATAATATCCTGCTTTTTCCATCTGTGACTAGATTTATGGCCCAGCAGCAACCTCTCTCCCATTCAGGCCCATCTTCGAGAGAGTGGATTCTGGAATGCAGCTCATGTGATATTTTCCTAAATGTCCCTGTAGTGCCATGAAATCTAGTTATAAAGAAAACAAGGACATGTTTTAACAATAAAACCAATGTGCATGATCTAATTAAATGGCATAATAAAATTAGGAAATAAATGCACAAAGCATGAAAACCTGTTCCTTGAAAAGTGAATCAAATTGGCTTCTTTAAAAGAGAGAGGCAGAGAGAGGGAGATGATCGCTTGCGTGGGAAGCTGCGGGATCTTCGCTCGCTCACTGGTGCAGCCGCAAGCATCATTCATATTTTGGTTCTTCCTCCCACTGGGGGGAAATTAAAAAGCTACAGGCACAGAAAGAACTTCCATGCTGGAACAAAATAATTTTTTTTGCAGGGCAAGCAATATAAAGGCCTCTAAGAGAAAGCAAGAAAGAACGGAAGGAAGAGGGGAAGGGGAGAGACTGATGGATCCTAGAAGGTCAAAGCCAAAATCTCTTAAAGCCACTTCTTTTTCTCTGTGTGATGGTTGCCACTCACACAAATACCTGCTCTCAGCCAGTGGTTCGATGCAGGAATGGTCTAAACCATGCTTCAAACCATTAACATTTCTTAACAAAGGGGCAACAGGCATAACTTCAACAGATACGGTTCCTTCCCTCTCCAATGGGTGAGGAAGGGATTCTAAGAGTTCCTGTCCGTTTTAGGGGTCCTCTTCCCTTCATCAGTCCAAGGGTCTCTCTCCTCAGTCTTTAGACTCAGGGTGGACCCCAGTGGCAACAACTCCCCTCTCTGCTTCTTCCCTGGGCACCATCAACGTCCCTCAATCCCCTGTCCAAGGTTCTCCAATTCTATCCATTCCCACCCTTCTGGCAGAACTTTCTTCTCCTTCTTTTTTCTCTCAGTCCACCCTGACTCTTCAGCCCTTTCCTGCTTCATTCCATTTTTATTTCCCTCCTCCTGTGTTTTCCCCACCTTCTCTATCATCTTCTCTCCCTTTCCCACCTTGTCTTTCACAATTGATTTCTTTCTCCTGTGTTGTCTTTTTCCCCCCACCTTGGCATGCTCAAGTTTCTGATTTGCAATCTGGCCCTCCCTTTTCCAGGGTAACGGGGACAGCACCACAAGGAGGAGGGCTCCTTTCGCCCCCTTGCTCACTTATACATTACACATAACTGCCGCCAAAGCTGAAATCACTATAGTATTCTAGATACCTGATCCAGGAAGACCTTTTGATCTGAGAAATCAGATCTCTGTTTGCTTTACTCCCAAAGACCAAGACACAACATCACAAGCTAATCGGCAAACTATGAGAGGCAAAAAAAAAAAAAAAAAAAAAAAAAAAAAAAGAGCTCCTGCTATGATAGATACACACTTCTAGTAGTCAATGAATTCCCTCATCTAATGATGAGCTGACTACAATAAATAGTTTGTACTGGCGGTGGGAGAGGATTGATAGAACAAATTTTAGTAATAATGGAATTATTACTTTTGATTGCATTTACTCTGAGATTTTAATGTCCCTAGAATCATAGCATAGATGATAAATATAAAAAGGGAAAGCCTGTAAAAATATCAACATCCTTCTTCTTAAAGTGGGATTTTTTAATTTCACAGTACAACCCAGATTCTTTCATAGATAAGGCTCTTGTCCTGTGGGCAGCAACAGTCCTGAGCAGACAACCACCTCTCTGCATGGAGATTTTGTACACCATTCTAAACAATAGGAAAAAAGAGGGTTCAGCATCACACAGAGAGCTACCATGTAAAGGGCACTCTGTTTTGGATGAAGGCTGTCCATATGATGGCAGAGACATCAGAAAAGGTGATGCTAGAACACAGACCCCTTGGTAGATTCCATATACTGTGCAGAAAGTGTGAACAGGACCTGAAAGTATTAAAACATCAAAGTCTATATTTTGAGAGAAGATCCATACAGAAATGTAATTCAGTGCCGAGCAATATCAGCGCCAGCCAAAACACCACATAAGCATTGCTTTCTCCTCCAGTGTTTCCTCCAGTACGATGAAAAGTTCTAGGAACTTCAATGCTTGCACAGTTGGTCACAGTTATAATAAATTTCAAGGGTTTCCCAACTGTGAATTTTTTTTCGCCTTCATGAGAAACATGCTGGGGGAGGGGATGTATAGAATTTGTTTGTTTGTTTCAGCATAAAAAATATTTTTAAATGCATATTTACACGTGTTTGATTCACAAGGGGAACACTGTATTTTCAGTGGAGACCAACAAACTCTAAGCTATTGTGAGATACTGCCATCCTTCAAAATGGCCAGTGGCATTGGTAACATGGATAATTTTCCAGATTCATACTCTTTCTCCTGCATTTAGTATTCCCTTGTAAGCTGAGGCCCTTATAGTGGTTTATTTCACTTGTGTGTAAGTCCATCTTGGGTCAAATGGCCCTAATCAGTCTTGAAGCGCAGTGGAAGGCTGTTCTCACTATCAGAAATCAATGTCGTATCTCTGATGCTCTTAGGGGGAAAATGGTTTGCCCTCCGTCCCTCCCACCTATCTGACTGCCTGCTCCTTTCTAGGCTTGCCAGGTCCCAGGGCACCAGATAAAGCCTCCGCAGCATAAACACTGAAGCCTGCATTCTCATCCCATCTCCATACCCTAGTCGATTGCAAGAGTTCCTCTCCCAACTACTCCTGCCATTTCTTGCAGAGAAATCTGGGCATTCTTTTGAATGTATTGTTTCAAAATGGACACCTTTTTTTACTGTTAGCATTTGTACACACGTGTCCCAGTGACTAAAGCATATTTGTGCACCGTTTTTCAAATCTAAGTATGATTAGGCACAGATCTTTTCACAGCAAATGCATGGTCTTAGGTGCAGTTTTTATTTGCTGAAAATATATAGCAAGCCTCAGGGGTAAGTGGGGTGTCCAGGCAAGGTGCCACTCGTCCTGTTGCCAGTCTCAGGAGGCTGGCAAAGTCGATGCTTTCCTGGTGAAATAAATGGGAGCCCCATGAATGTCTTTTCCATCTCCAAACAAACGACAGATCTACGCCTGTAAGCAGGGCAGGATTTATGTACGAAGAGGCTTCTGCTGTGACATGTCCCTGTTCTTCTGAGGATCCTGGCTTCGTAAGATCATTTTCAGAAGCGCCACATGATTTCTGAGCAAATGACAGGCGAGCGGAAGGAGTGAGCGGATTGGCATGAGTACCCAAGAGTGCTTTGAGACTTGCAGGCAGCCGGTTTTTAACTTTCCTCTCCACTCTGTCCCTTTGACACTTGCCATAAAAAAGAGGGAACATCCTCTTTCTCTCCCCCACCCCAATTTCTGCTGTTTATTTCCATCTGTCAGTTGGCCAATCCATCACTCCCACTCGGTCCCTCAGAAACCTGTGCATCAACTTGTGTAACCCAGTGGTGTTAAATAATTAAGCTGTCGCACGTTGTAAAACACCAAACAGGGAGGGGGAAAGAGAGCAATGCATTGTGCAGCTGGAGGATAAAATCATTTGGCAACATTGGATGCAATCAAATATCTATGTTGGGGGGAGTCGCAAGATGGACTGATCTCCACTGTGACGGCTGGTGCCTCTTTGGAATTGCTGTTTCTCAATCTTCCTCTTTGCTTTCTTCCCCATAAAAGCATCCACAATCTCATCAGGTTGTCTTATATTTTTTTCATTTTTTTCTTGAAGATTCAATTGCCATTTTTTCAAACAAAAAGGAATGCAATAGGGACACTAAGTAAATTAACTCAAATGTATAAAGTGTGCTGCTTATAAACGACCCTGTAGTGCCTAAATCTGTCTCTGGGCATTTTACAATTTAATTATGCAAGCTACACATTGCCCTGACCCTCACCCTAGCGAGCTGGGAACTCAATTTACCAAAAAGGATGGAAAATTGAGTCAACCTTGAGCCAGCTACCTGAGCCCATTGGGACTGAATTCAGATTAGGTGTAGAGTCTTCACTGCAGTATTGTAGTTTAACCACTGGGCCATGAGACTGATTGACTGTCTGTCTGTCTGTCTGTCTGTCTGTCGCTGAGGTTTTTTTCTTCTTAACACCTCAATACAGTTACCAAAAATGTTCTTATGGCTCATGAGTGATCCAGGCAATCAAAAGGGTATATCATCTCACTTTAATTAGAGTTTTTCTGGGTCTTCACTTTGGGTAGCAATATGTGTATAAGACTGCCTATATGAAGTGCTGCCAGAGAACAGTCATCTGCTCAAAAGAATCTCCACTATATTTTGGCTTTATGCCATTTCAATTTAAATCAGAGTTAGGCCACTGCTCCCTCAATTATATGTTGTTGTTTGCTTTTCACTTTAAATTTACCTTTGGCCCTCTAGGGGGCATGGAGGCAATTTTACCACATTTAGGGTCTATACAAACACACACACACACACACACACACACACACACACACACACACACACACACACACCTCTTGGAAGTAGTATATATATAATTTATTAATTTGTATATATTTGTTTCTATATACAAATTAAAAACAATATACAAGTTATAAACAAATATATATAGAAGTTTTTACCACATTTAGGGACTAATCACACATTCCAATCACACCTATATATAGAAGATAAAAAACAATATACAAGTTAAAAATGTGTGTGTGTGTGTTTGTGTGTGTGTTTAACTGTATCAATTCATTTCTTTCCATTTGAACCATTATAGCAGGCTACACTGCTCACAATTTTGTATCAATTCATTTCCTCCTCTCTTTTTTGGGGACAATCAGTGTGGCGATACCTGTGACTGGGGTCCAAGCCCTACTTTCAACTAGGGAGGAGACGGCCTTGGCTGGCTCCTTTCCTTCCTAGAGTGGTATTGCCTTTTTAAAAAATTCCCAATATTGCTGTCACCCGTCTCCTAGATTACAAGATTATTTAGCATAATCACAGATAAATAACTTGGGTGTGATACCCAGCACTCCACATATGCTCAAGAAACCATTTTGCACAAGTAATATGAAATGAGAGGCTTGGCCTACTGGATTAGTTTAACCAATGTAGCTCTAAAAGAATAGATCTTCACACAAGAGAAGTCTATCCTAAAAGAATAAGCTTTATCAAAAGGTAAAAATGACGTCATAAGGGTAAAAGGCATTTAAATTCCAAAGATTACATTTCGGGGTTTTTAAGAAGAGCATAAAATCAGGCTACAGACAACTATAGGCTGAGAAATGCTGTTACAGTATTCTGCTAATTAAGGTTTTAGCAGGCAAGAATCCATTCTTGCCGGGCACTATGCTTCCATACGAGGGACAAAAGTCAGTTCTGTCCATTTTTGGGTGCTTCTTGCCTCTTCTTTCTGGAAAGGAGCTTGCCTTCAGAATTCCTCCTACATCTCTTGCGTTCTCACTCTTTCTGTCTCTACCAGCTGCATACTTAAGCTGTCTCAGTTGTGGCAGCTTCCTCCTCTCATTCTGCGGGTTCACATGCTGTGTAAGGACCTGGGAACACGCAAGCTTCAAAAGAGGGTGCTGAAGTCCTGGTTGTTTACCAGAAAAGCTGCCTTAAAGGTGTGAAACGAATGGCTTCTTGTATCCACACTTCAAGGCAGTCCCTGTCCTTCGATATGGCATCTGCTGTGGCATCTATGTGTAACTTTGTAATTTTTATGGCTGGCCATGTCTCTGGTGTGCTACCAACAGGGTAGCAGGGTGCATCAGAGTCTGTTTCTCCACAATCAGCCCCCCCTTGTCCCTTTAAAAAAAAAATCGCATGTTGATACTGGTACATATCAGTACAGAAATACAGTGGTATGAAGCTTCTTTTCTCCTCCCCTTTTCCCTTCCCTCCTTGATGCATATACAGTATTTTTCCCTTTTGAAAAGAATCAGGAGGAGGAAGTAAATAAATGCAACACTCTTTTCTTTACAATTCCAAGCAGGAAATCTGAAGCTTTCTTTCACCTGCAAGGAGGAAGGAAGGCTGTCTCCTTCTGAGCAATGTATTCATGTTTGTTTTTTGTGGCAGCAACACTTCTGTGGTGAATGATTAAATTGTCCAAAATCTGACAGCACCCATGTATTTTTACCATGGCATTCTATGGTGGTGCATGTGATGCTCAAATCTCCCTAAGGAGCATATGGTATTCAGGCAGGGAGTTCCACAGGCCACAAATCTACCACTTTATGCTGAGGCAAGTCCTTAACCTTCAGCAGTGCATAGCGTCTGTGCCTTGAACAAGCCTGACCTTTAAAGAACACTTTCCTTTACTCAGTACTTTGCAAGTATTTCAACATGGGCTTTGTGATTCCTTAGAACTCACAACAGCTCATTTAAATAGGACTTCTCTATGGTAGCTAATCAATGACCTTTTCCACTCCTCTAGATTTAACCAAACCTTGCTGGTTCAAGAGACTAGTCCTCAGTTAGGATTTTTATAATTATTTTATATTAAGAAAATATAGTTTCATAGAAACATTTTTTTTGCTTAATCATAGCATAACGACATGTTCAAAAGATCACCATAGTTAAATAAAACAATTACTCCCCATTAAAATAATAAACACTGAGAAGCTGAGCTAAGGTGGGCTAACCCCACCTCCTTCTTTCTTACCATGCTACATTCTGTACCATTCAATCCAACAAGTTACATACTCAATCCAACATGAACTTCTCTTGAGAAAAAAAAAAGTCATCCCAAACATAACCCATCATCCATTTTTCTATATTCCTTGGACCTTCTCCTTCATGGCTGTAAACCAATTAACTCAAAGAGGTGTAATTGCTCACTCTACCTCCAATTCTCATGGAGATGAAGGTGTGTTATCTCCATTCCAATTAGACAGGAATTTGTTGGGTCTTCACACTAGGCCTCTTCGACCGTGCACTCTTATCAGGATTCACTCTGTACCATCCTGGCTGTAAATTAGGAAAAACAGACTCTCTGTGTTTACCACATTCCCATGTCCTCAACTCCTTTCACTTTGGAAACCTGACTCCATTCTCTCTCCTTCTCATTGACTACAAGTCCCACTCTCCTTCAATATCATCACAGTGCACACTACATAATGCAAGGTAAGTCAACTGAATGATTTGGTGTGAGCATGCATTGGCTTCTACAACTGTCTTAAAACTTTACTTGAACAAAAGCCCTCAAGAATTGTGCAGTTGTTTCCTCTCTGCAATTCATGTGTGCCCCTTTTTATAAATACAGTTTAATGTTCTAACAACATTGTTTCCATTCTTAAAAATTGTAAGAAATTAGCAAGCCAATATGTATAGTTATACAAATTATCAAAGCAGTTCTAAATAATACTGCAAAGGTCATCTGATTCATGTGAAGCCCTTTAAGTTCCAGTGATTTTATGCCTGGATTTAAATCTCTGATGCTGTAGCCAGAATTTTTCTTAATGCATTGCAAATTTCTCTTTTTGAATCAGTATTCAAAAATACTGTATTCAAAACTACAGTATTCAAAAACACCTACACGCACTCCCAAAAATGGGTAAAAAAGACTTTGAGATGTAAAATATTTGAACATGGGCAAAAGCAAAACTGACAGATTCACCCATTCCTAGGTCCCATAGAAGGGTTGCCAGGTTTCAGGGTTTTGGCTTAAGCCTCAGGGAACTGCTGTGCTTCTTGAGGGTGCCAAGAGGGCAGGCAAATATAAAGGTAGGCAGAACTGGAAGAAAAGGAAGTCAGATTCCATTGTGCATGGTGGTTTTAATGGTTTGGGGTCCATCTTGTCCAACCAGGTGTCAGGTCTGACTGTCTCAGTGTAAAGATTGTTTTGTTTTGCATATGTAAGTTTCGTTAAGAGGTAGTGCAGGAAATCCATATGGCCTTATTTTCTGCCACACAAACATACTATGTTCAAGTGGCTACAGTTTTCCCTGCCCAATGACATCACAAGGGTCCAGCCTTATGATATCACAATGGTCCACTCCCTGGCCACAGGTTTTGACCCTAGAATCTCAAGGAAAAGGACACTGATGAATTGAGAAGTACTCAGAAATACCTAAGGTATTGTCATATATTTCTTTTGAAGGAAATGAGCTGAAAACTGTATGTCTTAATATTTTGTTGTGTATTCTGTGCTGTCAAGTTGGAACTGATTTACAATGACCCTAATAGGGCTTTCAGGGTAAGAGAGGTATTTAAGGAATAGTTTTACCAGTTCCACTCCCCTAGTCAGTTTCCATGGTTGAGCAAGGGTTCGAACCCTTGTCTCTAGACTCCTAATCCATCACTTTATCTACTCTACCACACTGGGAATCATTGATATTTTATCCCCCCCACACCTTTATGTAAACCTCACTGTGTTACTTTGGGGTTCTTTCTCAAGCATCAGCATCATCCAGTTCAGTGAAGCCTTTTCTGTGTTGGAACACGACACTCATCACAACCCATTTTTTCTTTGCCCAGTGTGTGAAGGAATGTGGTTGTGTGAGTAGAGCTTTAGTTTCACAGTCTATAAAAAAAGGAGAAATAAAGCCCAGCCTCCACTCCTAAGATTGTGTGGCGCTCGTGTGATATAGGACTTAAGGAATTGAACTGGGAACTTAGGAAAGCTGAATTCACTGGGCTACCTTGGAACAGCCCTACTTACGCAACCTGGGTTACCTTGCACTGTTGTCATGAGGATAAAGTGGGGGAAAAGAGATTCATGAGCATTGCCTTCAGATCATGAGGGAAAAGACAATGCAGCCAGGAAATACTAAAATGAAGAGACAAATGTTGTGGTGATGCTCCTCTATCTCTGTCCTAAGAATAAGCCCCTTTGACCTTCAAGCACCTATGGAAGAATGCAGCTTATATCGTAAGGCACTTAGAATGGCAAGTAAATAACTGAGAATTCCGTTATGTCTGTATAATATTTTCTGTATGTGCTGAAACTACTTTATATACATTACCCCAGGATGCATGGCATGACAAAGTGGTGGCATATATTTTATTATTCAGAGCTTGGAAAAGTTGTTGTTGTTGCTGCTGGACTACAACTCCCAGAATCCTGGAGCAAGAAGATTGTAGGAGGTATAGCCCCCAAAAGTGACCATTCCAAATGGTCAGATTCTTCTGCATGTTATTGAGAACTCAGAAGGGAGGGGAGAGTAACTCAGGAGGGCTACAACCCTCATGTCCTGCATGTGGGCTTCCAAAAAGGATCACTGTTGGAACAGACTGATGGACTAGGCCAGTGATTCTCAAACTTTGGTCCCCAGATGTTCTTTGACTACGATTTACAGAAATCCTGGACAGCGCAGCCGATGGTGAAGGCTTCTGGGTTGTTGCAGTCCAAGAACATCTGGGTTACCCAAAATTGGGAACCACTGGACTAGACAAGCACTTAGTCTGATCCAGCAGAAGTCTTTGAAGGTTCTCATGCTTTCCTGCTTAACAACAACCTTCTGAGGTTGGTTAGGGTTAGTATTCCCATATTAGAAATAGAGAATTAAGGTTTAAGAAATCAGTGGCTTGCCTGAGGCTTTTTCACATCCAGTGAACTTTTTAGCTCCCTTTCTCCCTGATCTCCATTTTTCAAACTTCAGGGCATGGTGCACATTATCATTCATAGCCTTAGTTTACATGTAGCTAACATAGGTCAATTTATTTTGAAATCACTTTTTTATGGCTCTATTGAACTATTTGCCACATTATTTATACATTAATGCAATGGATCCCTCTGGATATCCCACCATCTAATAAATAATGTGACAAATCATTAAGCAGGGTGATAAAATCAGGCCATTTAAAAATACATCAACCTGTGTTGCCTTTCTGTAGAAAGAGCTCCAGGGGGCTATCACAAAGATGTACGCATTCAGAACTTGGTAAAACTTGGGTTATTGAGTAAAACAGTCTAGAAAAAGTGGATAATTCCTGTGAAAAGGGATTTTTAAAAAATGCACTTTTAAAGGGACCTATTTGCTGGTTTACAAGGTGCTGAAATTTCAGAACCAAGCTCCTCAAAACAGACCTTACTGAAAGCCCTTGATTAGAGCTGACAACACATTAAGGCTTCAGAGAGATGGCTGTGGTGGTTTGTCAGGTTTGCACAATCAGAATTCGAAGGAAGCCTGCGTTTAAACCCTGAAGACTAATCCCCAAGCCAAAGTGAATTGGATAGTCTGAGGGGCAAGGAAACTCCTGCCATGTCACTGAGAACAAAATGGCTTGTGGACCAGGTTAGGTATGCCTCCCACAAAAATTTCATAGTCAGCTTTTTGCCCCCACCCCATCAGGGACTATCATCTTCTCAGAGGCTTTTATTAGTTAAGGATTTCTCCCTTATAATGACAGACCAACTATAAGGTCTCCTTCTGCCTGAAAGGTTCCATAACCTTGTGGCATTATATGTCACAAGAACCTAACTCTAGATCTGGCTATTATTTATTACTGATATACTAACACAAGCTTAGCCCTTGGACATTATTTATTTATTTATTTATTTATTTATTTATTTATTTTATTTCTATCCCGCCTATCTGATCATATTAGACCACTCTAGGCGGCTTACAGTAAAAACAACAATGTAATTTTAAAACTTTACAGCAGAAACTTAAATAAAAAATAATAATAATAAAGAACAGAATAAGAAAAAAGATCGTCAAGGGTTTTCTGTTGGGAAGGCCCGCCTATACATCAATGTTTTTAGTTGTTTCTTAAAAATGTCCAGCGAGGGAGCCGCGCGAATCTCAGGGGGCAAGTTGTTCCAAAGGCGAGGAGCCACCGCCGAGAAGGCCCGGATTCTGGTCTTTTCCTTTCGGGCCTCTCTCGGCGTTAGGCTCCTCAGCCTTATCTCCTGGCTCGCGCGAGTGACACGGGTAGATCTAGATGGGAGAAGGCGTTCCGCCAAGTATCGAGGTCCTAAACCGTTTAGGGCTTTGTAAGTAAGCGTTAACACTTTGAAATCAATGCGGAATCGGATTGGCAGCCAATGCAATGCGGCCAGAGTGGGGGAGATATGTTGGTATCTTCTCAGCCCACTGAGTAGTCTGGCCGCCGCATTCTGCACCACCTGTAGTTTCCGCAGCAATCTCAAAGGTAGCCCCACGTAGAGCGCATTACAGTGGTCTAATCTCGAGACTACAAGCGCATGCACCAGAGTGGTGAGAGACCCCACATCAAGGTAGGGCCGCAGCTGGGCTATCCGCCTGAGATGGAAAAAAGCGGAACGGACCACGGACGCCACCTGGGTCTCCATGGTGAGCGCCGGGTCAAGATGGACACCCAAGCTACGGACCCCATCCCTGGCGGGCAGGGTCACCCCACCAAAAATGAGGGAGTTTCCCATGTCCCCAGGTGTGGGGGCACCCACCCTCAGTACCTCTGTCTTGTCCGGGTTCAGCCTCAGCCCGTTCTCCTGCATCCATTCCTGTACAGCCTCCAGGCAACGCTGAAGGGACAGAACGGCATCTCCTGCAGTTGGAAAAAAGGAGATGTAGAGCTGTGTGTCATCCGCATATTGATGGCACTGCGCTCCACACCTCCTGATGACCCCTCCCAGCGGCCTCATGTAGATATTAAACAGCATTGGGGAGATGATCGACCCCTGTGGGACCCCACAATTAAGGCACCACGGGGCCGAAACATTCTCCCCAAGCTGTACTCTCTGGGGACGGTCCTCCAAGAAGGAACGGAGCCAAGCAAAGGCCCGGCCACCTATCCCCAACTCGGCGAGCCTCCCCAGGAGGATACCATGGTCAATGGTATCAAAGGCCGCTGAGATATCGAGGAGTACCAACAGAGACACTTTGCCCCTGTCGGCCTCCCTCAATAAGTCATCACACAGGGCGACCAATGCCGTTTCTGTCCCATGGCGCGGCCTGAAGCCCGACTGGAATGGATCCAGGGCATCTGTTTCATCCAGGAACGCCTGGAGCTGATCGGCCACCACCCTCTCGACTACCTTGCTTAAGAAAGAAACATTGGCGACGGGCCTATAGTTGCCAATTTCGTCCGCCGCCAAACTGGGTTTCTTTCTTATGGGCCTAATGAGTGTTTCCTTGAGGGCAGAGGGAAATCTACCCTCAAGGAAAGACCCATTAATTATTACAGTAGCCCATTCCGTTGTTGAGGGCCTGGCTGCCTTGATTAGCCAGGCCGGGCAGGGGTCCAAAGAGGAGGTGGTGGCACGACAGCGATCAAGCGTCCTGGCCACAGTGTCGGGCGATACGGGCTGAAAAGAGTCAAAAGACACCGGGCAAGACGGAGCGCTGGACATCCCAACTTGACTCACTGTATTCAAAAAAGGAGCGAGATCCCGGCGGATGGCCTCCACTTTGGATTTAAAAAATGCTGCAAATTGGTCCGGGGTAAGACCAGGGGGAGGCCTATCTCCCGGGCCAACTCCGGATAGGTCACGTACTATACGGAATAGTTCCGCCTGCTGGTTGGATGCCTCACTTATCCGGTTAGCGAGGTAAGTTCTACTGGCAGCCTTTACCTTAGACTGGTAAAGGTTAGTTGCGACCTTAACAGCTATACGATTGAAAACCGTCGGGTCCTTTCTCCATTTGCGCTCCAGCCGTCTCCTGACCCGCTTCGACACCCGAAGATCCTGGTTAAACCAGGGCGCCGGGCGATCTCTGCGGCGGAGAGGGCGTTTAGGTGCGATCGTGTCAATGGCACTAGTCGCGGCGGTGAGCCAGCCATCAACCAGGGCCTCGACAGGAGCGCCAGCCAGGTCAGCCGTAACCTCTCTCATGGCATCCTGGAATCCAATCGGATCCAGTAGCCTTTGAGGGCGGACCATGACAATAGATCCCTGCTCCCTGCGAGGGGGGAGGGCCATCTTGAGGAAGCATTTTATTAGGTGGTGATCCGACCATGACAAGCTGCAAATAACTAGTATTAATTCCATTCCCTAAGAATCAAGAGATCACATATGAATTTAACTCAGCAAAGGATAAGTTCACTTATTTTGTAGTCTAGCTGTTACTTTTGGGGTTACTTTTCCAGTCACGGAGCATGGCCTCACTGCATAGTAGAGAAGGTCCTGCCTCTGGTTCAAGCGCTGGTTGTTCCTACACCTTGTGCTGCTGCCTGGTTCTGGGTTTTAAGGTAACAGTGACCTAGGAGGGAGGAGATGAGTTTACACCTCAGACTTGTGGCATTCAGATATTTTCTTAAAGAGTTACAAAAATTAAATACTTCAATTACCTTTGGGGGGGAAAAAGGAAAGCAAAGAGTAACATTTAAAAAACACAGTTATAATTAACTGTTTTTTGAGATCTTGGAACTATAACTCATTACTTTTGAAAGTACAGTAAGGTCTGAGCTTTGCATGAACTGTTCTGTCTTACCCACTCTTGCCTCTTTAACAAGAAAGCCTTCAAGGGTGGAACCAGCAGCACAATGACAGCTCCTGTGGGAATACAGAAGGGAATACAGTTTTGTAAGGTGTCCACATTCCTTAAGGTGGCCATGAATCTTATGTCATACAGATAATAGGCCTCTGTTTGGAGGACTGCCAGAAGATCAGTCTTCTATTTGAAGATATCCTGTATCATTGGTTCCCAACCATGGGTTTCCAGATGTTCTTGGTCTACAGTTCCCAGAAATGCTGGCCAGCACAGTGAGCGTTGAAGGCTTCTGGGAGTTTTAGGCCAAGAACATCTAGGGACCAAAAGTGGGGAATCACTGCTGGCTCTGAAAGGCTGCCTGATCCAATTTAGTCCAAAAATAAAGGACTGTAGGAAAGAAGAGCAGAGCCTTTGTATTCTTAGGAGTAAGCTGGCAATTCTGTATATAAATTAGGACTTGCTAGACAATGAGCCTATGCAATATGTTTGCAGATGTCCTCTTTTCTTTTAGGCTTTCCAGGTTTTTGGCAAATTGTATGTGGCCAACGTTCCTTTTATTTCTCTTCCTGCGCTGCACCGATGACATCCTAGTTGTGTCTTTTTAAGGTTGTTTGTGGGAACTGAATGAGATTTTTTTTCTTAGTTCTTGTTCTTAATTTCCTGGCTTATGGGATCCTTTCTTCTCCTACTACTCTGAATTATTGGTCTTTGGGACCACCTTCAGTTGCATCTGATGGTGGATCACCGAAATTGGTGCATTGGGTCACTAATGATAGTAACAGTAATACAAAAAATAAAAGGTGTAGAACTCTGTGCAATACAGCAGATAGGAAAGACTTCCCATAAACCCTCTGCTTCAGGAGGCTACGTTTCTCCCAACAGAAACATAGCAAAAAAGTAAATGTTCACAACAGCATGTGTCATGAATTAGATGTGGCAGCCTAGTGCAGGCGAGTGAGCAGGCCTGGGCATGTTTACCAAAGTGAAATAGATGTATTTGTGAAATGTGCCAAGTTACAGTGGACCCTTGACTTACAGACGACTTGACTTACAGACTTTTTGAGTTACAGACTTCTCTGGCCACAAAATTTAGGTTTGACTTGCAGACTGAGAATTGACTTACAGACCAGAAAAAAACCAAAATGGAACAAAAACAGCCTGTTACGGGATTAATCGGTTTTCAATGCACTGTAGGTCAATGGAAACTTGACTTACAGACTTTTTGACTTGAGAACTGCCTTCCAATACGGATTAAGTTCTCAAGTCAAGACCCCACTGTATATGGGACACCGAGGGTGAAAACATGCTAAGGGCTTAGCTAGGTGCCACCAAGAAATAATGGCAGGATTCTCAGCCTGGTTTCTTCTTCTTCCTGATACTGAGTACGCAGCGTCGGGGATGAAGAAACTATGCATACAATGTGCTCCCTGTTTCTTGCCAGACACATAACTGGCTGTTGAATAATTACAGGAGAGAAGGGGAAGACTGAAAAACAAATCTTCATATAATGGCCTTCTTTTTCAGAAACAAAGAATTTTCTCCCAAAAATATCCTGAAAATGTGTGCCTCAGCTCTACTTTAAACCTGAGAATGGAACAGCAGAACAGGGAAAGTGACTTTTTAAAAGGACAAATACGATAACATCCTATAACTAAGTATTGTTAAGATGATATTTTGGCAGTATATCATTCTGCCTCTGGACCAGTCATGGAGGGCTTTAACGTTTCATTTTGCTCATTCTTGTTAAAAGTCACTTTCCAGACATTGCTATAGAATACATTTCTCTTCAGATGGACATTTCTTTTTGATAGCAGTGTTTAAAAAGCTGTTCAATATGTTGCCGAAAACATTTTATCAATTGACCAGGAGTTGCTTTTAAGTAGCAGGAAGAGAACAGAAGGAAACTACTGGTAGTTGACACTATTTGCAAATGTTGGCCATGTTAAGGGACTCTTAATTCCATGCACATTTCTGATATTAAAAATATATGCTGAAAAATGTGAGCTTTCATGGGTGACCCTTTCATCAGTGACTCAGTATCTAAAAGGATTTGCAGTTCAGCAGAAGTTACAGTAAAACATATATCATCCTCATCATCATGTGCCACCAAATCAATCCTGACTTACAGCAACCCTTTTCAGGGTTTCCCCAATGCCAAACTTGCCAATCCAGTTATTCTGGCTCAAGAGGTAGAGAAATCCTTAAAGCATCTCTCTCCCTGTGTATTCGTGAAGGTTTTCACGGATGGGATATAATGGTTGTTGTGGGTTTTTCGGGCTCTTAGGCCATGTTCTGAAGGTTGTTCTTCCTAGCGTTTCGCCAGTCTCTGTGGCTGGCATCTTCAGAGGACTGGAGTAGGAATTCTGTCCATGGTCTGTTGGATGTGAAATATAACAAATACGTTCATCTAGCCAATAAGGGAGGGAGGGCTACACTGGGAAAGATAGTGAATGTAGAACTCTCTACAGGAATTATACATGCTAGCCCTGTAAGCACACTTAGAAGGGAATGCTTAGCTTCTTTCCTCTCTGTTGCCCCTTTCGTCATCATTTCAAGCAGGACCTTGCTCTTCCTTGGATCTTGTACCCAAACTGTGAAGATTGCAACAATGCTAGCTAGGTGCTCCCTTCTCTGTGCGTACATAGTGCTGGCCTTCATAACACATGAATAGGGTTTCTGTGCCAGGAAACGTTTGGTTCTGCCACAGCATTTTTTGGCTGTCATTTGGCTGAAATCCTATGGTGACATGTGGGAGTGAGCTCCATCTAACTCAGTGGGAGTTTATTCTGAGTAGCATTCTGTCAGATTCGCACTGTGAAATGTGCAGAGTTTTCTGATTGAAGAAATACACACAAGCTCCTCTTCTACAAAAAGACACGTGTATTAACAAATATATACAAATATACAAACTGGCAGAGCTTCGGCGTAGCAGGCAAAAATATAGACAAAGTGGCATAGAGAGGATAGTACCATAGGAAAGAAGGAGAAGATACATTAATGTCCACACTGTTCCCTTATATACAGTTACACTGCTCCTTCTGTCCAATCACTGGAAGTATTGCATCATCTTCCTCCACATGGGAGTCACCTCTTCTCCAGGCATTGCATCATCTTCTCCTTTGTCACAGTGACTCAGCAGTCATACAGCTGTTCATTATGGCAGCGCATTAATGTTACATTCAATAACTGTTCAGGCCTATAAAATTTACAATATCTTGACACAGTCATGTATAGGATGGTTCTATGAACTGGGTGCAAGAGAGAGCATGGAAAACAGTGCACATAGGATAGTCAGCTACACGAGAAAGAACATACAAAATAAAGAAGAATGGCAAAATAAAGAATGCCGATGATCAAACGGGAAGAAACAAAGGAGACAGAATAATGGTTGTTGTAGGTTTTTTGGGCTGTTTGGCTTTGTTCTGAAAGGGCCAAACAAATAGAGTAACTTGATCCAGAATGGGGTACAGGAGCCTACAAACCTGGCAAGTGTTGCTGTACAGTAGCTCGCATTATCCTGGTCAATTGCCCATGCTGTCTGGGAATACTGGAATGGGAACTGGAATCCAACAGCATCCAGAGAGCCATGGCAGTGGCATAGCTTGGGTTACCAGTACCCGGAGCAGCAGGGGAGTGATGCTTGGTGCCGGTGTTTAAGCTGAGGGAGGGAGGCTAGGCTGCTCCAGGCTGCCTTCGCCAAGGAGGCAGGTCCACTTGGCCATCACCAAACCCTCCCACTGCCTGCCTGGAGGGAGCAGCAGAGCAAGTGAGGCAGCTGCATTCAGAAGTGGGGAGGCAAGCCTCATGCACTTCCTCGCCCACTGTGCACTCCACCCTACCCAATGGCTCCATGGCAGGGCTGAAATTTTGCATCCCTAAGAAGTTTGTGCCCAGGGCAAGGGCCCCTGTAGCTTCTCCCACACTACACCAGTGCCACAGGTCCCCTTGAGCAGATGTCACAGAGGAGTCTGTCTCGGACTGGAGGTTGAAAACAGCCACTGTTACTCAGAAGTATGAGGAAAAGGGTTGTAATCCACAAAAGTTCACACTGTTCATTGTGAAATAAAAGCAGTTCCTCTTGAAAGATGGCACAATGCTTTGTTTTCTGTTTTGTTCTGTTTTTAATGTGCATGAGGAAACAGGTGGACCCAGCTACTTATTTGAAGATAACCTAACCCTTGTTACCTTTACGTATGTCTTTCATTGCTTTTCTCCTTCAGAGCTCCTGCATATGAGGCATTTGTTCCACAAAACCACATTAATGCCCAGAGATTCTGGTTTATCACCATCCAGATGTCATAAGGCTTGTCAAGGTATAACAAGTGACAAACAGTGATAGAAGCTAAGATTTTCTGTTGTAAAACATTCCTCCTGTAAAGCAAGGTTTGTTTCTTTTCCAAGATTATCCAGGAGAGTGGGGTTTAGTGCTGTGGTGCTCTTGTGATCGCCTCTGAGTTGAGAGGCAGTCAGAATCATTCTCTGATTTTCAACTTCAGATCCTAATGCAACCCTGCCTGCCCTCAAATACTCTGTACTCTGAAGGCAAAGGGACCCTTGGGGTCAAATATGCTCACCTGGAAGAGCCCTTACTGAACGGCTGACACTCCGATTCCAGGCCCATTGATCCAGGAGTTTGCTATTTGTGTTGATGGCATACCCATCCCCCTGATCATCCTCATCCTTCCCATCCTTTTTCTGAACCTTTGTGTGTTAAAACATAGCCCGGGACAGAGGCATGCATAACTAATGTCCCAAGAGATGCTGTGCAGAGACTATGCAGCAAAATCACTGTAGCTGATTCTGATTCATGCCCTTCCAGCCTCACTGCAGCAACAACAGCAGCACTGAGAGGATCTGAGATGGATAAGAATATAACTTGAACAGTTTCACACGAAAGGCAAAGTTTGCTGAGGCAGTGTACAGGGTGACGTTCCAAGTGTACCAGTTTTCCAATCAGCAATCCGCTCCCTTTCATTATGTTTACAAGAGCATAGGGGAAATCCCATCAATGTCCACATTATATTTCATTATGCAAATATAAAGTCTTGTGGGTTTGCTACCTGTGAACGTTGGCAGGTATGAAAGGAGTTTAATAGGAAGTGGCTCTCAATGAAATATTTTCTGGATTTCTTTCTCTCTCTTTTATTGTACCCTCTGTTACATGCGGGGGAGGGGGAGGATCAACTTCATCCCACTCAAGATTTCAAAACAGGTACAAGTACTTTACAAAAAAATCCCCAGACATACTGGCCCCTCAACAGTGCTTGCGTAGCTGTTCCATGTCTCTACTATCTTATCCATCATCTGTAGCTTCAGCTTTGCTCATTTTTTTCAATCTATTCATGAGCAAGATCAGCTATGCCAGAGCTGAGCTGCAATGCCATTCACTGCAAGCCTCATGCTCTGCACCTCTGTAAGTTAATGAGTAGTAGTGAATTAGGAAGTGTTGTAATGGTTGTAAAACATCCTTTCATCCCAGATCTTTCTTTTTCGTATCAGTGTGTTGCACAATTTAAAATTATGGACGTATATAAAAATTAAAAACAAATTACAAGGTTAATTAGACTGTTTTGACCAGAAGCGAGCTATTTCAATAGTGTTATCTTGGCCATTTACAAGATCTTCTTTTGACACATGGTGCATGTACGTATTTGCTTCATTGATTGAATTTCTCCACAGTCAGAGAATGTTTGTCCTACACCCACATAGCCCCATTTTACTTGGTTATTCTTTGATCTTCCTTCTTTGCTTTGAAATCTATTAAGAGACTTCCAGATGGTACAGCTAGAATCTTGTCCTGGTGGGAGGCAGTCTTTGGCATTCATCCATTTGGCAAGGTATGGTGATTTTTACTGTCCATAGGTTTTGCCTTGTCTCTTCTGGTTTAATATTTAAAATAAAATAATAAAATAAAATAAAAATAATAATAATATTTAGAGCACGAGATGCACGCAGAAAACCTCAGACTACAATACACACCTGCAGTATCCATTGAGGTATACAAAGGAAGCAAAGGGATGCTCTCAGGGATACTATTGAGAATGGAGACAAGCTTATCTTAATTACACCAGTTACTGACGAAGAGTGGCATATGTCCATCTGATCACCCCTTTCTTACAGCCTCATCCTCTGTATACATATATTCAGAAGGAAGTCCTGCTTAGTTTAATTTGGCTTACTCCAGGACAGCTCCAAACAAAACTCTCCCCTTAGGGTGTGGTTAGACTATTGTAATAAATCAGGAGCTGGATTGCTGGGATTGAAGTTGGTTTGAAATCATGTGGTAGTCACGTGGTTTGGGAGTTGCTATGTGTGTCCTCTTAGGACAATTTTTAATCTGGGTATAAGATCTGTGGTATATCAGTTGAGGAGACTACACAAGCTTTTAAACATTATTTTAAAATTGGTACTACAGGGGCTCCAGTTTCCTGCATTTCACCCTCCTGAGGCTAGGCATTCATGGAGTGAAATGTCTGCACAAAAAGGAACTAAACTAAAACCCTGTGCTGTCATAGCTACAGGGGAGATGCCCTGATTGCTGGCATATTGTCCTGGAACAACTTTTGAGGGTTGTTTTTTTCTTGCACCCACCCATCCTTGCACTGGCTGCCCCTCACAGCCACTCGTCACTGCCACCAATGCCATTGAGGTGACATGGCTGGCAGGGGAAAAAAACTTCTGTGGTGCAGTTTTAATATTTGCTTGCTTGCTTGCTTGCTTGCTTGCTTGCTTGCTTGCTTGCTTGCTTGCTTGCTTGCTTGCTTGCTTTATTTATTTATTTATTTATTTATTTATTTATTTATTTATTTATTTATTTATTTATTTATTTATTTATTTATTTATTTATTTATTTATAAATAACTGGGATAGCCCTAGATCACTATTACAGATAAATAACCATATAAAACAGATTGAACTTCAAGGTTACCCTGCAGCCCGGAAACCTGCAGTCCTGGTATCCGGTCCAATATTTGACAAACCCTACAGACACATTTTTTCTGGATATTTTAAAATCAATTTCAAGTGTGCTAGACCTGGAGTACACCCAGGAGTATTTTGATGTGTAACTGCACCCTTAGAGTGTGACTACACTGGAACAATGAATTGGGAGGAGTTGGCTTTGCTTCAATTTGCTTTGAAGCTTGAATTGTGTTTAAATTCGTATTCAGCATTTGAACGGGGTAGTTCAGTGGTTTCACTAGATACATTGCAATTGGTGTTACAGCCCACAGTGTGAAGGCAAGAGGAGAAGGAGACAACAGAGGATAGGATGGTTGGACAGTGTCATTATTTATTTATTATTTTTATTTATTATTATTTATTATTTTATTTTTATTTATTCGATTTATATCCCGCCTATCTAGTCAGTTAAGACCACTCTAGGCGGCTACCAACATGAATTTGACCCAAATCCAGGAGTCAGTGGAAGACAGGAGGGCTTGTTGTGCTCTGGTCCATGGGGTCACGAAGAGTCGGACATGACTAAATGATTAAACAACAAAAATCATCTTAAAAGTGCAGAGCTGGAAGGGAGCCTATGGATCATTTAGTTCAGCCCCTGTCAAGCAAGAATAGTGGGGAATACAACCCCCAACCTCTGGCTCCACATACTTAACCCACTGAGCTATCCAGCAGTTCTTATGCTGGAGAAAGAGAAAGACAGACAGACAGACAGACAGGCAGGCAGGCAGGCAGGCAGGCAGGCAGACAGACAGACAGACAGGGATTATACCCTAAAATAATTCCTGACTGATGCCAGTAAGAACAAGTTTTCTGATGTGTCAGCCATCTTGTGCATCAATGGAATAAGCCAGTCAGAGTTGATCCTCCAGGCTTGCCTCTGGCTCTTACAGATGAGGTAATGTGCTCGCCTTGTATGACAAGGAGATGGTTATTAAACTAATAATTATAATTAACCCTAAACAATTATCTTAATACATTTACTTGTAGAAAACAAGCTTTCAAAATAGGGCTATTCCATTAGCCTGCTTTGAAGGAGATGTTTTTTAATGGCTCAGCCTCTCAGAAAGTGTATTCAAGACACCATGACTTTCCTAAGTGCTATTTACTTCACAGTCCAACCCAACAAGAATAGACCTGACAGAAGGCTGGATGTTTTAAGGAGTTTCAGGATTTGGATGGCCAACTTCTGCACTTCCATAAGCCGACATACTCTCTAGACAAGTCTTCCCTCATCTGGGCCCCTCTCCCTGTGACAAACAGCCACTCCCATCATCCTCAGCCAGCAGTTGCCATACTGAGGAGCAGAGCTGTATCCATACTGAGGAGCAAAACTGTAATTTGGGCACCTGAAGCATTTGGCACTGTTTCCTACCCACTTCACTCTGACACGTGGGGATGAGTCCCCCCCCCCAAGGGAGGTGGAGGAGGAGAAGAATGTGGTGCCCTCCCCAAAAAGAAAGAAAAATGTTGCTATTTATTTTCCTAACACTCACCAGTAGATGCACCTCTGCTTTCTGGAATTCTCTAAACTTTGGTGCCTTAGGAGAGGCCCCAGTTGCTCCTCTCTAGTTAGTGCGCTTCCAGTGAGGAATAATATGGGGTCGTGGTCCATCACATCTAAAGGGTGCAAGGTTGGTTGGTTGGTTTCATTTCTAGTCACTCTTTTCCCAGTGAAGGGAGCCAAGGTGGCTCACAGTGATTAACGCGCATTACAGTAACACCACAATACATGAAGATAGATCCACAATAATTTATAGAGTTAAAAAACCAGTTAAGTATATAATAATTATTTAAAGTTAAACATTTTTAAAAAGCACTTAAAAAGAATATTTGCCCAGCATCCAAGAGAGACTTGGTTACTAAGAGCCTGCCTAAAGAGGCAAATCTTGGTTGCTGAAAGGGTAAAATGGAAGGGGCCACGTTTTCTGTGGGAGGGCATTCCACAACTTGGAAGCAGATAAAGAGAAGGCCCTCTCTCATGTTTCCACTAAATGTGCCTGTAAGGGCAATGGGACTGAGAGAAGGGCCTCATCTGATGATCTGAGGGGGCGGGAGGTATTATATGGGGCGATGTGGTCCTTCAGATAGCTTGGAACTTAGCTGCATAGGGCTTTCTAGGTCATCACTTTGAATTGAGCCGAGACACAAAACGGTAGCCAGCTGAGCTGCTGTAGCAGAGCAATTACATGCTCCCTGTAAGCGGCCCTGATCGGCAGACTGGCAGCAGCAGTTTGGACCAGCTGAAGTTTCAGACCATCTTGAAAGGCAGCGCTACAAACAGCATGTTATAGTAATCTAAGTGGGATATGCCATTGACTCACTGTAGCCAAATCAGACATCTGCACTTTAACTGTGTAAATGCACTCCTAACCACCACCCATACCTGGGTATCAGGAATGAATCCAGGACTACACCCTTACATTCCTGAGTGTGAATGTAACTCTGTCCAGCCCAGGTTGAATCCCCATTCCCCCAGCTGCCTTTCGATTGACCAGGAGCACCTCTCTCTTGTCTGGATTAAGTTTCAATTTGCTTGCCCTCATCCAGCCCATTTCTGACCAGGCACCAGTTCAAAATGGCTGGTGTGAAGCAGGTAAATAAATAGCTGGTGGAAGTCATCCAACCCAAAGGGATTTGGCTCTCTGCAAAGCTTCCTACAAACTTGGCACTGCTAGTCAAACAAGGGAGAGCAAAGTGGTGATTTAGGTTATGCCATAAAGTTTCAGTGGCTGAAGCACGAGGATGTTGTGACACAACCCTTTTTTGTTGTTACAGTTTTCTATAATTCATATTCTCTGAAAACATGCCTGCAGCAAACCCTCAACCAGAAGCCACATATAACCCAGAAAGAAAACAAAACAGAAAACAAGCCTCAAGAATATAATTTTGGATGACCTCAACATGTTTTTGGAGACAGGCTTAGGTGGTGGTGGTTTCGGACCATAGGAGAACAGCCCTGCTGCAGACGAGACTGAATTTCCTTTGGAATGTTTCTGGACAAAACAAATTGCTGCCGTCTACTATGCATCCAGCTTTAGGGCATGTGAAATAGAAGGCCCTTTTGTAGGTCTGTCTCACCAGCAAGCCATGAATGATATTTCTCCCTATATTCTACACCAAGGATGGAAAGGATACGCAAAACGTTTCTCATTGTTGGTGGTTTCCTGAGTCTTGCAGTGCTGCGATGCCTTGCCAAAACTTCCTTCTGAACCAACAGGATTTCCTAGATCCTTCTTGTAAAGCGAGATGCCAGTCCCCCTTCACCTCCCTTTTTTCATTCCTGCCTGCTCATTTGAGTGAGACATTGCCACATTCTGTGCAACACAAGGACCTGTCTTGTGCAGGAAATTGTTAAAAAAACATCTACATATATTAGTGTTTCTTCCAGGAACAAATGCCAGTGAAACATCCAAGAAATTGCATGAGATTTATTTTTGGTGGAGGGATAGAAAACTACCTTGCATTGTGGGGGGGGGGGGGAATCTGTGCATGGAGAAAGGAGAGGGCAAGAAGAGTCTGATGATTTCTCTCTCAGCAGTAAAGGCTATAGATTCACATCCCAATTCTGCACACAAATTTTGATCCATCTTCTAAATAACAATGACCTAGTATTGGCCTGTTCTCCTCCACTCTTACTCCCTAACACCTGATTGGATAAGAATTTGCAATAAAACCTTTGTGTACCTGGAAAGTTGTATTGCACAAACCAAATCAGGGCCAGCCCAACTCTTAGTCACATTGAGGAGGCTTCCTCAAGTGGCTGAGTACTAAAGGAAGCAGACATTCTGCAACCAGCTGTGTGAATAATGCCTTGGCCCCAAGACTCTTCACACAGATGGCCCAGAAATGCTCAGGATATGTATGACGTTGCCATCAGTGCCATGTCTCTTGCCACCCCCCTTTTCCTCTCTCTTCTTCACTATGGTTACTTGCACCAGTGCTGTAGACTACTGTTGTGCTGGGGGTAGGGGGTGGTCCCAGTCAGAGAAGAGACATAGGAAGTTCCTCTCTATATATGTAGGTGGGCCATCTGATGCAAGGGTGTGACTCAAAAGGGTAACCACAGTTGCCTACAGAACATGCAGAAGGAAGAACACTTGGTTATGTGCTAACCCCCCAGGAACATAAGGGTTCTCCCTTGCCTGTCCACTTTATCCTAGTAACAAGAGATTGAGCAGCCTGGCTGGATGACTGCTGATCTGGCTCCTTCTCTTCCTCTTCTTGCCCTATTGGGATGCTGCTCCCACCACACCATCCACCCCAGAAAGTTTACAACAACGTCCTCCACCATGGAGATAAAGGTCCCTCCCCATCTGTTGAAAAACAGACCATTGTAGGGTAACAGACGGTTAGGAAGAGACACAAAAGGCTATGTTTGTATGTATGGGTACATTAGACTGGTGTCTTACCTTTCTTCTAACGCACTCTATACGGCATATATGATTTTCACTCTCTCCTTTTTTATCCTCACAACAACCTTGTAAGGCAGGTCCAATTGGAAGACAGTGACTGATCCTGGGTCACTCAGTGTGTTTCGAGGCTCAGTCAGGACCTCCACCTGGATCTTCCGAGTCACCACTCACTGATGTAATCACAACTTTAGTACAGACCCTTTAGCATCAGGCTTGCAGGTGCGATTAGCTTATTCTACTCTTACACTGGTCAGGAGCCTAGGATGTACTTTCTGTAGGACCTGGCCTTTCTATAGGATCTGACTTGTGCACAAGCAATGTGCATCTTTTGTCTGAATCTTTCGGGTGGAGATTATGCACAGACTCTGTGAGGGACCGAATGCTCTCAGTCCAACTTGTGGTCTGCGTTGCTGTAGCTCTCCAGGTATGGGGATCTGGAAGGAAAGAGAGTAAGTGGAGGAAAGGAAAAGAAAATCAGAAAGAGAGCCCCTTGCCCTACAGTCTTACAATCTAAAAAGACATCACAGAAAAGGAAAAAGGGAGAGGAAAGGCATTTTTTCATAAATAAATAAATAAATAAATAAATAAATGAATAAATAAATAAATAAATAATCAGGTACAAGATCTTTACATTTTGAGGTTCCTCAATCCGGTGAAACAGCTGCTGGATGAGAACAAGCTTGTCAGGAGGGCTGATAGTGGCCCAGCTTTCTTTCTCCACCTCTTTCTCCAGCCTATTTATTTATTTTATTTTATTTATTTACAATATTTTTTAGCCGCACCATTGCCTAGTGGAATGGCTGATGGATTCTCCCACCCACCTTACCCAGAGAGTTTCCCCTTATGAAATGCTGTTTCACATTAGATGTTTCGACTGATCTTTGGGTGTGGTTTTGCACACTTTCACCTAATATGT
Organism: Pogona vitticeps; assembly: GCF_051106095.1. Taxonomy (NCBI): domain Eukaryota; kingdom Metazoa; phylum Chordata; class Lepidosauria; order Squamata; family Agamidae; genus Pogona; species Pogona vitticeps. Next base: position 166,111,153 of record NC_135784.1, on the reverse strand, counting down.
GTGCATTTCCCCCTCATTAGAGAGCTGCACGGCAAATTTCTGAGAGGGATTTATGCCACAGGATTGCTGGCCTGCGGCTCACCAGTTGAGCCAAGGAACTGAGTGTTTGTAAAGTTCTTAGCCAAACAATTCCCCCCCCCCCATCTGTACCGGGCAGCAGGACCTAGGGGAAGAGAAGGCAACCTGTGGCTGGCCAGATGACATTGGACTACATGTCTCATAATCCATCAGCATTGGTTTTGTGTCCTAAAGTTGATGGGTGTAACCTGCTATCCACAAGTGGCCAACCTCCTAAGGACAGCAAATGGGGATCCACCTTATGGTCATGACAAATGAAAGCATCATAAATGCACGAGGCCAACATATGCCAACATATGCCAAGTGGCACTCATGGTTTCATCAAAGTGTGTGTGTGTGTGTGTGTGTGTGTGTGTGTGTGTGTGTGTGTGTGTGTGTGTGTGTGTGTGTGTGTGTGTGTGTGTGTTTCCTTTCTCCATCTTTGCTCCCGTCCATGCCCTCATCTTGATGCAACCTGGTTTCCAGAGTGAGAAACACCAAGGGCCCCACAAATTTGCTGTCTCCAGTGACAGATGTTTTCTTACTGCTGAGATCCTGTTTCCAAGCACTGTGAGTTTTTCATGCATGTGACATGAGCTCAGCCTAGAGGAGCAGCGAAATCTTTTGCCTCCCAGTTTAAAATAAAAATTGGCAGGCCACTTCATCATCTCCACATTGCTGAGCTGGCCTCCCACCCGCCGTATGCAAAGCAGAGACGGGGTTGGCAGCGAATACAATACAACGGCGAGAAGGACGGGCCTGCTATCAATTGCCTCCACGCCTGGGAAAACAAGACTCCATTCTCTTGACATCAGACCTGTAGGGGGAAATCACAAAAATATACATCACCAAGGGTTTGCTTTTCTCAAGGCTCATCCAAGCGCACATTTTATGAGCAGAAAGGGACTACTTAAAATAACACCAAGGAGCATTATAAACATGCAAACTCATAATAAGCAACCAGATGCAATTTTAACCAGCATGTGAAAGGACCGCAATATCATTTTCTTTCAATACACAGAGCTGGGCTATGTAAATAATCAGCCATAAATAAAAAGTTATATACGGCCTCCTTGAGGGCAAGGGTATGCGCTATAAATGTGAAGCAACTCACAGAGATCATCAGAGTGGGAAGAAGACTGCCAACCATGCTAAAACTTCTCACAAAGACATGTGCCAAAAGGAGGGGGGGGAAAACTTTCAGCTCTTTTTGCTAATAATGTAAGAGAGATGACAGCTGTGAAGAGCCAGTACAGTTTTTCTGACGTCTCTTGGAGAGGATCAGAGCTGCTCAGCTATGGGTCATCATAAATCCCATGCATCAGACAACAAGTGGAGGTATTTTCCTCTTGCTTTAATATCTCTGGTTCAATTGATCCTTGCTTAAAGGTAAAGGTAAAGGATCCCCTTGACAATTTTTGTCCAGTCGTGTTCGACTCTAGGGGGCGGTGCTCATCCCCGTTTCCAAGCCATAGAGCCAGCGTTTTGTCCGAAGACAATCTTCCGTGGTCACATGGCCAGTGCGACTTAGACACGGAACGCTGTTACCTTCCCACCGAGGTGGTCCCTATTTATCTACTTGCATTTGCATGCTTTCGAACCGCTAGGTTGGCGGAAGCTGGGACAAGCGACGGGAGCTCACTCCGTCGCGTGGATTCAATCTTACGACTGCTTGGTCTTCTGACCCTGCAGCACAGGCTTCTGCGGTTTAGCCCACAGCGCCACCACGTTCTCCCTCTTTAGGAAGGCTGGATGTGTTGCTGTATGCTGGTGACTTTGGTGTTTTTGTGAACCAACATGACACCCATTTACCATGGATGTTTGTTGATTACAGGAGCTATGAGGCATGCATAGTTTGTTACACAGTAAGTTTTTGGCCAATATTTGAACAGTGACAACAATCAAGAGTGTGAACGTGCTGAAAATTCCAGAAAGTAGAAATAGGAAAGTGAATAGACCTTAGCTACGTAAATGAAAATATTTAACCTGAGAAGGGAGCTGTGAAGCTCAGGGGTGACCATAATGTAGTGCCATTGCAGAAGACCATGATATCCCAAGGTGGTGTAGTGGTGTTTCCCAGTTTCCCCCTGTGCCTAAGCTATATGCTTACATATAGACAGAGGCTTAATATGTATAAATTTCCATTTTTGTATTGCCCTTTACAGACCTTTCTTTGCTTGATTAGAAGGGAACTGTCTGTTCCGCTGTCCTATTTTGCCATTTTGTTTTTCTTTGCATGTTCTTTCTTGACCGGACAGATAACTGTCTGGAAAGAGTATGTATTTACCAATTAACTGTCTGGGAATGCTGGTGCTCCTCATGAAGGTATGCTGTTATCACATGTAGTCGTGCTGGCCAAGGTCAGCAACATCAAACATCTGTGTCTGGGAACTCAATCTATTATCAATTTGCCAATTAATAAGGGCTCCTTATCAATGTACCAATTAGTGAGTTACTCTTTAAATGTTTTGCTGTGATCCTAACCAAGGGGCAGATACTAGCTGCCTTAAAGTTTAAAAAGGGCCAGGATTTGGGGCAATTGTTGAACTTCAGCACAGGGTAATTTGGAAGGTGCTCAACAGTCTGAGTGGTTGTGGACCCCACAAAGAGTATGGATTTGGAGTGCAATGGCTCTGTCACAGTTTCCAGGGACTCCCGGTGGCAGAAAAGGTTTCAGGCTGCATAAGGATTACTAGCTTGTTTTATATTGTTCTGTACTCATTTTATTAGAAGCTTCTCTTTCATTTCTCTTAATAAAGTTTTGTAACCTTCCCTCACTGGTGTAGCTACTGTCTTTTGAATTCAAAAGAACCTGTTGTCCTTGGCAAGACACAAGGGCCAGTCACAGCCTCTCATTTCTAACCTTCAAAAAGTCACGGTGACGATAAAATAGAGGGAGAACCAATATATGCCATTCTGACACCAACAGAATGGATATAAGGATCATCAGTCATCATTATGGCAGAACTTTGTTTGCGAGGTAGGTTTGGAGAGTGGCTGCAGACTGTGAAGATCCAAGTTCAAATCTTGCTTCAGCTATTGGACACCTCAGGCGAGGTAGTATCCCTGAGCACTTTATTTCCAGTGTGGGGACAGCAAAACTGGTTCTGCCTTGAGAGCTCCCATAAAGAATACTAAAACAATGTATGTAAAGCACTTGAAATGCCCTATCTAAATGTTAAGTATGATGAAATATTAAATATCTGGTATTACTCTGGGGCTGATACAGGAAGTTTATACCTCATCACAGCAAGTTACAGTGTGAAAATCACATCAAACTCTTTAACTACACACATACTAATAAACAACATGACGTTTGGGCTCCATGTTGCCTTTTCTGTGGCCTCTGAATTCTGCTCTGGGGAACAGGCTCTACTACTAATTTTCGGTCCTCAGACAGAGCCATGCTTTGCCTTCCAGAGAGCCATTCTCAAGGCAGAAATACGTCTTTGACAGCGAGGGTGTATGGGCATGCCCTGCTGTGTACATCCCACTGGATCATCCTCACAAACATCTATGCATGTAAACTTGACTGTGAGATCTGTGGAGGCAAACCTGCATGTTATAAGATTACTGCTTCTGGCAATTCTCAAGCTATAACTTTTGTCTTTCTGTTCCCTGTAACTTGTCTGATTACATTTCTTTGCTGTCACAAGAGGTTGTGCAGAAGTTGAATTCTGTCTTTCATAACTTGCTTTGGCTCTGCATCACCCTTAAGATGCCATAAATGTTTTCATCTGATTATTGTTGCAAGGATATCCTCATTACCTCCCCACACTGTCTCTGTGTTACCAGCTGTCAAGTTGGAGCAGACTTCTAGCAACCCTAATAATGCTTTCAAAATAAGTGAGGTATTGAAAGAGTTTTCCTGCTAGTTCTACATTCACCCACCTCATGACGTTTCATGGCTAAGCAGGGACTCAAGCTGAGATCTCTGTTACTCTATCTACTACACCACACACTGAGTATCCCACCTCCCAGTAATGGCTGCTAACCATCTCTTTTGGGACCTTTTGCATCTTTCGTATGATGGTTCCCAATCTACCCCTCCAACCTCTAAAGCCACTCAGCCAGACGAGCTAGCTGGAGAGGAGACTATGAAACCTGACAGAGACCATATTACTCCAAAATACTCCAGTTTACTCAGAGTTGGACGTGTCTGCAGGGAGTTCAGAACAAAAGCCACAAAGCTAATTACTAGAGATGGGCATGAACCACTAATTTGGCAGTTTCTGCAGATTTGGTGAATGGCCAAATATCTTGGTAGCTTGGTCAAGGCAAGACCTGGTTTTAGTACCACAAACCTTCTATGCCCAAAATCCAGACAGCTGCTTGAAAGAATTGTTGAATTTTATTAAGAGAGAGAGAAAAACTTAACAAAGAGGCAAATGTTTTTTTTTTTTTAAATCAAAAATATTTCCCAAAATACTTGTAGTAAAATACAGTTTTCTCTTTTCAGTTTTCGGGAGGAACGTTCCATTGCTTTCCTAGCCAGACTGGCACTACTTACACACAACAAGGGATTTATGAGGCTGAGGGCAGGGATGGGTGATGGTAGTTGGCTTGGAGGTCAAAGCCTTGCCCTCGGACCCCAGTGTGAGCTGCACCAGCCCTGAAAATGACTTGGAACTGCCACTGAAACAAACAAACAAACAGGGATGGCTGGATGGATATGTATGTGTTTTCTTAATTTGGGGGGAGTTGGGGCAGGATTGTAGGAGATTCCCTCCCAGGCCCTATATTAAACTGGGACTTCTAATGACCTCCAGAAGCTGTAGTAGGCTTTTCTGACTCTGAATTTAGTGGCATCCCCCCCCTTGAGTGACCTTGGGTACCCGAAAAATCCATCACCACCCCTCCGATGGGTCATGTGCAGCTCACAGATTGAATTTCAACCATCCCTGGTCTAGGTGGACCCCAATGGTAAAGAAATTTTTAAGAAAACTTGAGGGAGGTGGGGAAAAATATAAGAGGAGAGAATGCGAGAGAGAGCAGAAAACACTTCATGGAGAACACTGAGCAGTGCTCTCATGTGTCCAGAGGGAACAGGGGGTGATGGTGTGTGGGGAAAGGGGTAACTGGGAGGATGGTAAATAGAACTGGTTGGAGGGAATCTGAGGAAGGAAGCATTCCGCACCACCACATGTTTTGTCCCTGGTCTCACCTCTGTGTGCATGTTGAAAGGATTCAGGGCAGCAGCTGCCAGGAGACGACACTATTGGTTGTTGTGGGTTTTTCGGGCTCTTTGGCCATGTTCTGAAGAGCCCTAAAAACCCACAAAAACCATTAGATCCCGGCCATGAAAACCTTCACGAATACACAGACAACACGGTCTTTTTCAAATTGATGTTTATTCGTGGGTTTTAAAAAATCCCTTCTCTGTGAGGAGTTTTAAAGAAATTCTTCCAAGAGTAAGAATAATACAGTTGCGTAACAGGGCACCAAAACTGTGTTTCTGAGATCTGCGTGCATCTTTAACTTTTATGGTATTTCCCTGTCATTAAAAAACTTGCCAATGTTCCCTCCCAAATTTGGAATACAACCATGATTTTTTTTCCCCTGAAGGATCCAGACTAAAAACGGGATGGCTGACAAACCCTTTCATCCCATAGCTGTATTATGTTATGCAATCTGTTTGGGAACAAGTGTGCTTTTCACCAAGATGAGCTGCCAAACCCCTCAGTCTAAATCAAGTAATGTTAAGTAAGGTGAATTCCCCTCCAAACCATTTTTCATGGCTACTCATAACGTATGTTCCTTTTAATAGATCCAAGCTGTTGCCGACTTTGTGAGGATGGGGCGTAGGAGTGGGCTGGGGTGCGATGCTTCCAGCCTCCAGGAAGGGGAGACTTTAGCAGCCTTCAGAAGTGAAGAACTTGTCTGAAAGGAATCTACATGTCTATAACAAAATGCAGATGTTTCAGAGTGGTTCTTCTCCCCCTCCCCGCCGTCTTTTCCCTTCTCCTTGCCACTTTTTATTTCATTTTTCTCTCCCCATCACATCTAGGAAACCATTTTTTCAAAAATGACACCAGCCTGCACTGTCTTCAGCAAGATGTCATCTCTGGGCAGCATTACAGACTGACGCTAGGAAACCTGAGCAGCAATACCTATTATGAAAAAAGGGGCGAGTGATTTGTAGACCTCTAGATGCTGTCGGGCTGCAGCATTGATCACTGGTGGCCAGCATCACCAGTGGGGAAGGACGGAAGCTGCTGGACAGCAGCACGGAGACCAGTGGTTTTCAAACGTGGGTTCTCCAATTTTCTTGGACTGCTACTCCCAGAAATCCTGGCCAGCACAGCTAGTGGTAAAGGCTTCTGGGAGTTTTAGTCCAAGAACATCTGGGGACCCAAGGTTGGGAACCACTGATCTGTGCAAACTATCAAGGAGAAAAAGGCGACCAGATAATTTCCTGTCTCAAAAGGTAGGAAAAGACGTTCAGGACCACGTTCTTCATCCATACACTGGCAGCACACAGAAAAACTGAGAGAAGGAAAGGTTAATACGTTTACAATATGAATATAAATATTTATACTATAGAATATTTTTACCAGAGAAACTGAATAAGGCAGAAGCTGAAACATTTTGCTTAAATATTTCTGTTTGTAAATCACTTTTATTACATAACTGTATCCTTCAAAGCAGATCCAAAAAAACTTCATTGAAGCACTGTTTATTTCTCATTATCTGTTTGCATACTTGCAGATACAAATGTTTAAATATGTGGGCTATAACAGTGCCTCAGATATTTACTTTTTGTAACTTTTTTGAGATCTCAGGTAGAATGAGCAGGAGAAGTTATGTTTGCCTTATTTCTTACTGCACTGGAAATTGTGCATAACCTTTCCCCATTGCAATATTGTCCAGTGTGTTATATCGCAAATCCCATCACTCAAGCTATGCTAGCCTGGGAGTTGTAGTCCAAAACATTTAGCAAGAGTCAAGTTAGAGAAGGCTGAATTCTGAGGATATATCAATGCTCTCTGACTTTTAATTTGTCCACCATAGTAACTGCCAACGAAGGAAATCACTTTGTGCAGAATTCAATGACTTGTAGATTTAAGAATCCCTTTACAAAATAATTAAACAAAATGCCTTGGGTGTTTCACATCTTGAAAACTTCCACTTTCGATTGAAAAGACTGGTTCTTGTTCAGCAGGCTGCAATTAAAGGATTGCAGATGTCTAGAGGGGATTTAATGAAATGTCAGCAGCAAAAAGAGAATCTCTAAGCCGCATTTCTAGCAACCACTGCATTCCTTAGCCCTAAGTGGTGTGTGTATGTGTGTGAGAGAGAGGTCTTTTAGAGTTCAAAAACAGAGTTAGAGGAATGAGTCCAAACCCAACTACATTCTGCAGAGACTGCCTGAAACCTTCCTACATGAGCCCAATCATAGATCTCTTTTGTAACTGCCCACAAGTGTCTAAGGCTAATCTCTGAAGGACAGTTTCATTAAGATGAAGTGGAGTGACAATACATTACAGACTCTGGCCAGATTCCAGCTATGTGACACAATTGTGTAGGAGCAATCTTGCACGTGGCAGGAGGCATTGCACTGGCCAGCTGTCATCATCAAATCTGGCTTGTGTGAGTGGGTGTGGAGACAGACATGTGACAGACTGATAGACAAAGGTGAAACTGGGGTTGCTGTTATCTTTTGCAATGTGATCTTTTGTAATATGATTTTGATCTTTACCATTACAGCGCAGAGGAGTAAATGAAGTCTATGTATCAGGACACAGAATTAAGATTTTTCCTGACAGACCTGAAAAGTATTTCAGAGCAGTTCTGTTCCAAAAGATAGAAGGATGGACAGACAGAGAGACCCATATGGACCATGGGGGGGCAGGGGAAGGAGAGAGGGGGCAGAGAGAGAGAGAGAGAGAGAGAGAGAGAGAGAGAGAGAGAGAGAGAGAGAGAGATTTATACAATACACCAGAAAGTTCAAAGTAGGTCTTAACCTTGGTTGGAACCAGAGACCAGTTTTTAGTGTCAGTCTTCAACCTTGGAAAAAGTAAAACCTTTTAATAACAATACAGCATGAGCCTCATTCATTCAAAATACTGTACAAACAAACAGAATTTATGTGATTGGGAAGGGAAGAGGAGGAGAGGGGGAGAGAGGCCAAATCCTCATCATGCAAATGCTCAGGTATAAAAGCAGAGTCAGAGGGAGAAAACAGACACATTCAGAATATAAAGCAGAGACAAGAAGGAAGGACATACATTGCCAATGGAGGGACAGGGTGGCCACCTACACATGACCAAAATAAAGGAGTGAGGATAATGGAGGCTACAGACCTTTACATATGATGATATTTAATTTATAGATGATATATAATTTATAGAGGAATATTTTGAAAACCACAGCAAACTATGGCAAGTCCTAAAAGAAATGGGCGTGCCTGACCACCTTATCCATCTCCTGAGAAACCTATATGTGGGACAGGAAGCAACAGTTAGAACTGGATATGGAACAACGGATTGGTTCAAAATTGGGAAAGGAGTACGACAAGGCTGTATATTGTCACCCTGCTTATTTAACTTATATGCAGAATACATCATGCGGAAGGCTGGACTGGAGGAATCCCAAGCTGGAATTAAGATTGCAGGAAGAAATATCAACAACCTCCAATATGCAGATGATACCACTCTGATGGCGGAAAGTGAGGAGGAACTAAAGAACCTTGTAATGAGGGTGAAAGACGAGATCATGGCCAATGTCAATGTCCTTTGCATTGGAGGGCTAGCTTTGCAAGGGAGGGAGTCCTTGGAGAAAACTGGCCAGGCAAACTTGATGTTCTTTTTAAAACAGAGGATTGGTTTTATTGAGAAGGCAGGGGGAATTAACAGGATGGGGTGGAACCCTTACACTACAGGAACTCCCATCTTATTCCAAAATGCTCACTTGAGAAGAATGTAATGGTAAATATTTCACTGAAGCTCAACCTATCTCAGCTCTAGTCAACACTTCCGTCAAAACCTTGGATGAAGAAGGAGGGGATATTTGTCAGATTTGCCAGTGGAGTGTCTCCCTGTCTTCAGACAGTGTCTGCTTGTCCAAGAGTGCTCCATTTGCTAATACTGATCTCATTACATCATCGGCTCAATTTGTATAACATAGTGATGTCATCCCATTCACTGTAGGATCCCTGAATGGCTTGGATGACCAACGTGAAAATCTCAGAGTTTTAATTTGAGTTCATTTCTCTAAATGCCTTTTTTTTTAATCCCCATTTTTGTTTCCTACTGGGTTGTGTTGTTTTTCCTGCACCGAGGTTCCTGTACCTTTTACTTGCTCTCTGCACCTCCATGAGTGCATGAGCCTGTCATTTGTCTAATAGGTTTTTCCTCATTGACTTGTTTGTGAGTCCCTCTCCCGCCCCCAGTTGTGCAGACTGTGAGCTTTCCACATCTTAAATGTGTGCATCGTTTTGTGTGTATTCTGTATTCTCTCTGAAACACCTTATAAGGGTTGGGATGGAATGTGCAACATCTCAAAGCATGGTCTCATTCTTCTCACATAAAGTCTTGAGAGGTATGAAAATACTGTTTTTACTGAAACTATTAAATCTAGTTAAACATTTTACAATCCCTATCCAATAAGGATGCTTCAACAAATTGGATCACTCAGTAGGCACGTCCTTCTCACTAATGTAATCTCTTAGTAAAATCTCTTCCGCTGCTAAACGTAATGACTTTCACAGTTGCTCTGTGATCCTTGTTGGGGTAAATGGGTGAGCCTCAGCAGCCAAGGCTGAAGAAGCAGTAAGCAGAAGAAAAACAATCTGAGGCATTAGCTGATGGTGAAGGAAGGAGGACCCCACAGGATGGAGGGGGAAAGATTAAATGTTTTGATAAAGGTAATCTCTTTTTTCCCTTCTCTACTACTGCCCTATATCCTAGAAAATCACTGTTTTGGGCCCAGAGAACCTCATATAATTATATTCACTGCAGCCCCAGAATATATGCAATCATGTAATAATGTAGTTTCAAGAACTGCAAGGAATATTAGGAAGAAAACAAGCCAAAACACACATCTCTTTTGTCTCTTAAGAGCAACAACAAACTCCATGGGTAGGTGGATTGCAATAGAGTTCGATGAGGCTGAATATTATGAAAGTCGTCTTCAAATTTGCAAACCGGGACTACTGAGCAGTGAAGGAGTTTTTATGGGGAATCTTGATTGGCCTATAGGACAGTTTAGGGCTGGTGTGCGAGGATAGACCTGACGATCCTCCTGGTCCCACCCAGGCCTGTGTTTCTATATTTGTGGCTCGTCTGAGACATCTGTTCTTTTCAGGCCCATCCTGCAGTAGCCGCTAAGTCTAGTGACATGAGGATGGAAAATTCTATTTGATAAAATCACTCCAAAATTCCATTGTTTTATTAAAAGAAGAGACTGGATTGCAAAACATTTCTCTAGTGAGATTGCAAAGTGACTTAGTGAGCCAGAGAAGGTGAGAGAGTAACAGGAAGGTTCAAGGCCTTGAAGGACTGGGCAGAAGCATTTCAGTTACCTAACTCCTTAATCATTGGGAGCCATCCGATTGTGATTATGATTAAGTCAAATCAAGCCTGAACTTTCATTGGGACCGGAAATGACTAATCCGAGGCTTTGGACATATCACAAGACAAGATTCAGTGGAAAAGAAAATAATGATAGGAAGAGTGGAAGGCGAAAGAGGAAGACCTAACCTAAGAGGGGCTGATCCAATAAAGGAAGCCATGGCTTTTAGTTGGGCTGTTAATGGTAGGATTTTGGAAAGGTCACTTGTAGGACTCCTATTCAGGCATAGTTCATTTCTACATACGTTGGAAGTGATATGTTGGCATGTAACAGTAACTATGTATGGGAATGTAACTTGACTTGGTAGTGGCTTCTCAAATTGTTTCCACAGCTCAGTAGACATGAACTATGCTTGAATAGGAGTGCCTCTGTCCATGGAATTGTGAATGTATAATTTGTACTGACAGAGATGAAAGAAGGACTTGACTTCCCTCTGGCTCACACTGAGTACCCGAATAGGAGACACAGCAGATTCTCAGGTCCTCTGGTCGCAATCATCTTCTTAATCATAGGGTCTGCATATTGAAATATGTGCTTTCAAAATTTGTTTGTTTGTTCAGTCGTTTAGTCATGTCCGACTCTTCGTGACCCCATGGACCACAGCACTCCAGGCCCTCCTATCTTCCACCGCCTCCCGGAGTTGTGTCAAATTCATGTTGGTTGCTTCGATGACACTGTCCAACCATCTCATCCTCGGTCGTCCCCTTCTCCTCTTGCCTTCACACTTTCCCAACATCAAAGTCTTTTCCAAGGAGTCTTCTCTTCTCATGAGATGGCCAAAGTACTGGAGCCTCAGCTTCAGGATCTGTCCTTCCAATGAGCACTCGGGGCTGATTTCCTTTAGAATTGATAGGTTTGTTCTCTTTGCAGTCCAGGGAACTCTCAAGAGTCTCCTCCAGCACCACAATTCAAAGGCATCAATTCTTCGGCGGTCAGCTTTCTTTATGGTCCAGCTCTCACTTCCATACAACACTACAGGAAAAACCATAGCTTTGACTATTCGGACTTTTGTTGGCAAGGTGATGTCTCTGCTTTTTAAGATGCTGTCAACGTTTGTCATTGCTTTCCTCCCAAGAAGCAGGCGTCTTTTAATTTCGGGGCTGCTGTCTCCATCTGCAGTGATCATGGAGCCCAAGAAAGTAAAATTTGTCACTGCATATCTTCCCCTTCTATTTACCAGGAGGTGATGGGACCAGTGGCCATGATCTTAGTTTTTTTGATGTTGAGTTTCAGACCGTTTTTTGCACTCTCGTCTTTCACCCTCATTACAAGGTTCTTTAGTTCCTCCTCACTTTTCGCCATCAGAGTGGTATCATCTGCATATCGGAGGCTGTTGATATTTCCTCCTGCAATCTTAATTCCAGCTTGGGATTCCTCCAGTCCAGCCTTCCGCATGATGTATTCTGCATATAAGTTAAATAAGCAGGGTGACAATATACAGCCTTGTCGTACTCCTTTCCCAATTTTGAACCAATCCGTTGTTCCATATCCAGTTCTAACTGTTGCTTCCTGTCCCACATATAGGTTTCTCAGGAGATGGATAAGGTGGTCAGGCACGCCCATTTCTTTTAGGACTTGCCATAGTTTGCTGTGGTCCACACAGTCAAAGGTTTTTGCATAGTCAATGAAGCAGAAGTAGATGTTTTTCTGGAACTCCCTAGCTTTCTTCATAATCCAGCGCATGTTAGCAATTTGGTCTCGAGTTCCTCTGCCCCTTCAGAATCCAGCTTGTACTTCTGGGAGTTCTCGGTCCACATACTGCTGAAGCCTGCCTTGTATGATTTTGAGCATAACCTTGCTGGCGTGTGAGATGAGTGCAATCGTCCAGTAGTTGGAGCATTCTTTGGGACTGCCCTTCTTTGGTATTGGGATGTAGACTGATCTTTTCCAGTCCTCTGGCCACTGTTGAGTTTTCCAAACTTGTTGGCATATTGAATGTAGCACCTTAACAGCATCATCCTTTAGGATTTTAAATAGTTCGACTGGAATGCCATCACCTCCACTGGCCTTGTTGTTAGCCAGGCTTTCTAAGGCCCACTTGACCTCACTCTCCAAGATGTCTGGCTCTAGGTCAGCAACTATATTGTCTGGGTTGTCCAGGATATCCAAAACTTTCTGATATAATTCCTCTGTGTATTCTTGCCACCTGTTCTTGATGTCTTCTGCTTCTGTGAGGTCCCTTCCATTTTTGTCTTTTATCATGTCAATCTTTGCACAAAATGTTCCTTTAATATCTCCAATTTTCTTGAACAGATCTCTGGCTTTTTCCTTTCTATTTTTTCCCTTTATTTCTTTGCATTGTTCATTTAAGAAGGCCCTCTTGTCTCTCCTTGCTATTCTTTGGAAGTCTGCATTCAATTTTCTGTAACTTTCCCTATCTCCCCTGCATTTTGTTTCCCTTCTCTTTTCTGCTATTTGTAAGGCCTCGTTGGACAGCCACTTTGCTTTCTTGCATTTCCTTTTCTTTGGGATGGTTTTTGTTGCTGCCTCCTGTACAATGTTACGAGCCTCTATCCAAAGTTCTTCAGGCACTTTGTCCACCAAATCTAGTTCCTTAAATCTGTTCTTCACTTCTACTGTGTATTCGTATGGGATTTGGTTTAGATTATACCTGAGTGGCCCAGTGGTTTTTCCTACTCTCTTCAGTTTAAGCTTGAATTTTGCTATGAGAAGCTGATGATCAGAGCCACAATCAGCTCCAGGTCTTGTTTTTGCTGACTGTATAGAGCTTCTCCATCTTTGGCTGCAGAGAATATAGTCAATCTGATTTTGATGTTGCCCATCTGGTGATTTCCATGTGTAGAGTCGCCTCTTGTGTTGTTGGAAAAGGGTGTTTGTGATGACCAGCTTGTTCTCTTGACAAAACTCTATTAGCCTTTGCCCTGCTTCGTTTTGAACTCCAAGGCCAAACTTCCCTGTTGTTCCTTTTATCTCTTGACTCCCTACCTTAGCATTCCAGTCCCCCAGAATGAGAAGAACATCCTTCTTCGTTGTCAGTTCTAGAAGGTGTTGTAAATCTTCATAAAATTGTTCAATTTCAGTCTCCTCAGCAATGGAGGTTGGTGCATAAACTTGGATTATTGTGATGTTAAAAGGTCTGCCTTGGATACGTATTGACATCATTCTATCATTTTTGAGATTATATCCCATTACGGCTTTTCCCACTCTTTTGTTGACTATGAGGGCTACTCCATTCCTTCTACGGGATTCTTGCCCACAATAGTAGACATGATAATCATCTGAGTTGAAATCACCCATTCCCATCCATTTTAGTTCACTGATGCCCAGAATGTCGATGTTTATTCTTGCCATCTCCTGTTTGACCACCTCCAGCTTCCCAAGGTTCATAGATCTTACATTCCAGGTTTCTATGCAGTATTTTTCTTTCCAGCATCGGACTTTCCTTTCACTTCCAGGCACGTCCACAGCTGAGCGTCCTTTCGGCTTTGGCCCATCCACTTCATCAGCTCTGGAGCTACTTGTACTTGTCCTCCGCTCTTCCTCAGTAGCATGTTGGACGCCTTTTGACCTGAGGGTCCCATCTTCCAGCGTCATATCTTTTAGCCTTTTGTTTCTGATCATGGGGCATTCTTGGCAAAGATACTGGAGTGGAATTGCCGGTTCCTACCCCAGGTGGATTGCGTTTAGTCAGAACTCTCCACTATTTATTTATTTATTTTATTTATATCCCACCTATCTAGTCGGTTGACCACTCTAGGCGGCTATGACCTGTCCGTCTTGGGTGGCCCTGCACGGCATAGCCCATAGCTTCTCTGAGTTACTCAAGCCCCCTCGCCACGACAAGGCAGCAATCCATGAAGGGGAAACTTTGGTGGGACTGGCTGTATATTGTCTGATCCTCTCTTTCCTGCCACAGATGAATTGTCCTTCTTTTGTACCGGACAAAGATTGGCCCTTAAAAGAAACAGTTTTTTCCATACTGAGAGATGGCAAACTCTCTGATAGGCCTATGCACATGTGAACACAATCCAATTATGGAAAATCACGGAATTCCCTTTAAGCTCTACAGGGCAGGGCTAAAAGAATGACCCAGGGACTCAGAAAGAGGAGGGACTAGTCAGGGAGGAGGTATAATCAACAGAGCTTCACACAATCTTTTCCTTTCTAGTAGTTTTTTTATTCCACTTTTAGTGGAGGGAGAAAATTGGCCATTTTTCAAAGATTCAAAGCCTAAATTGCTTTTCTTTGGAAATAGGTACAATAAACAATCCACCCTGCAATGTTTAGTGTTGTGCTAAATTTATTTCACACACATGGCAAACACACAATTTTGATTTTAATATGACCAAGGCAAAGACAGAACTTCACAGGAGGAGTTCTCGGATGGGAAGGAGATGAGTTCTCAGCCAGCATGCTGTTCATGACCAGAAAGGGAAAAATATACTGATCAAAATTCTGTATTCCTCATAGGAGAATCCCCATTCCTAATCATAAGTTGGGAGTCCTCGGTGTGCAATTTGTTTTAACTAATCTACCTAATTTCATCCTCTTTCTTTTTTTTTTTGATGAATTTGTTGTTCTTCTAGATATGTTGGCAAGGTCTAGGGATTGCCTAGGAGACAAAAGCCTAACAGCTACAAGTAAAATTTTGTCCCAATCTTAGCCGGCTAGAAAGATCAGATGTTTGCCTGATTTGGTCTGTGAATGCCGGCAAAGAGGGGGGGGGGACATCAAAAGGAAGAGGAAACCTTTTTGGATTCTGAGAATATGGTTTTGCTTAGGTTGCATTGCATGTAAGAACATTAAAAGAACCCTGCTGGATCAGACAGCTGGACAAGTATCTGATCCAGCCTTAACTCCCACAATAGTCAACTTTATGCCACTGGGAAGTTCACACACAGGGCACAATGACAACAGTATCCTTGCACTCATGATTCCTACCAACTGGTATCCAGATGCATGCTGCCTCTGCTCTCATGCACCTATCACGACTAATAGCCCTTGATAGCTTTATCCTCCATAGCATTCACTTCCTTTTAAAGTCTGTAGTCATCAACAAATCTTGTGGAAGTGAATTTGGTAACTTAACTATGAGCTGCGGGGAGAAGCTTCTTCTGTCTGTTCAGAATTTCCTCCCACTCATCCTCACTGGATGACACTCCACCATCAGGATCACCATCACCATCACCACGTTTCACATGATACATGATAAACACTATAATACTTGATGTAGAGACAGATTTTAAAAGCTCAGAATCTTGATTTATTGAGGAAATTACTCGACTGGAATCCGAAACAGCCCCAGATGTTGCAAGCATCTTCCATTAGGGTGTTGGTGCAGCCCCCGCCCCACCCTGATCATTTTAATTTCCCATTGTATGCAGGACAAGAAAGCTGCAGGGTGGAATTCATTTTGCCACTAAGCAAGATGTTGGTAAAGTTCTTTCAGAAGGCATTCCCGTGACTTTTTTTTAAAAAAATATTTTTTTGTAAAATCCAACTGCCACTGTTTTTCCACAGATGCTTTCTATTTATGATACTGTTGGACCTGGCGGGTGCTGACTTTATGAGTTCTTTCTGTTTAATGCACTTATTGTTTCATATGGTTATTAATGTGTTTTATGATGTTTTATGGATTTTATTGTTTGTGTATTATTTTGTCTTTCTTTTTCTTTCTCGCTTGCTTGCTTGCTTGCCAGGGGGCAGCAAGTTGTGTTTTGACCAAATGCACCCTGAACGGCTCAAAGCCAAGTTACTTGCATAGCAGCCGGCCAAGAATTTGAGGTCTTCCATAGAAGCCCTCCCCTTCCTGGACGGACACTTTTACATGGTGAAGGGGTTTGAGTGTGTCCATGAAGCTGAGAGCAATGCTGTCAGGAGGCCAGGCTCCAGTACAGATCTGGATTAGCAGGGTTACTCAAGGCGGAATACTCACATCTACCAGACTAAGGGGCGTTCAAATGAGTACATATACAGATTGCTCTTTGGGTTGCTTTGGGTACGCCTTGGTTCAAACCAAATTATTTTGTCCATGTGTGTTTTGACTTAGAGTGCCCTTTTTACACCTCTCCTGTTCCTTTCTGGCACAGCACTAAGCTTTCTAATTTTTGTTGGCGTGATTCAGCATGTTCCTAATTATCCCCATTGTGTAGACTGTGCAAATATTAGTCCACACCCAAATAGTCCTATGTGCAGTGTTATCTCAAAGGGGCAACTTAGTGGCCTGGGTTGCCAGATGGGCAATATAGAAATCAAATAAATAAATAAATTTGGTGGTTGTGGCATTAAAACGGAGGATGGAGAAATCCCCTCCTCTATTTCTTCTTCTTCTTCTTCTTCTTCTTCTTCTTCTTCTTCTTCTTCTTCTTCTTCTCCTTCTCCTTCTCCTTCTCCTTCTCCTCCTCCTCCTCCTCCTCCTCCTCCTCCTTCTTCTTCTACTCCCTAACTGATGCAGTGCAATTCCAATACATTAGGAATGCCTTTTGGTACAATATGTATATTATGTTAGGATGATGCATTTCTGTTTTGCTAGGCCACTTACTTTATTTTAAAAGAAAAGTCACCACAACCTGCCACGGTGAGCTTGCTGCATGAGTAATCCTTACTTGTGATTAAACCAGCTCTTGCTCATGAGTGAACTGGCAATCAAAAACCTAGGTGGAAGCTTCTCACGGGAGAATAAACAATTGCAGTGTGAACAGAAGGATTGCTCAAGTGTGAGAAAAGACTGGAGAGAATACGTTCTTAGGCCTGATCCAGACTGCTCCAAATTTCCCAGTTCCTCGGATGCATCCAGCCTCTTCAGGTGGAAATGGTTGCTTCAAGAGAAGGGACCGGATATTTCCAGGGGTGACAGGGCAGCAGTAGAAAGTGAAAGTGACACTGGCAGAGAAAGCAATGGTGGGGACACTCAAACTAAGTACTGCGCAAAAGGTGGCAATGGTAAGCCCACGATGAAATTTCTTTACCATGAAGACCCTATAATGAGACAGTCCAGTGGTGATGGAGCAGCAGCGGTAGATGAAGGTGATGCTGGTAGAGGAGGTAATGACAATGATGCTCATGCTGTCCTGCTGCATGTGGTAAGAGGAGGAGGGGGCATTGCCATTGCTCTCCCACTGCCTGCCCACTCCCCATGCCCCCTGAGTGATGTACAGGAACACTAGAGTCAGAGGGAGGGGAAGGGAGAAGAGGAACAGTGGTGGCAAAAGCAGTTATGGGTTGCTTTGAACCACTACTGGCTGTCTTTGCAGAGTAGAGAGTAGCACCTTGGCCACTGCTCCAAGTACACTGCTGGTACGCGTTAACACCCTCACTCCAGCTACCAACTAGGACAGCCCTGTCTGCATCCCTGGAACAGACATTTAGTCTGGGTTCCAACAGGCCTGGCAAAGATGCTTTCGCTACATTTGGTCCCAGCAACCACTTATCTTGTGAGTCAGTTCTAGGCCCAATATACCTGGAGGACAATACACAAGAGGGGAGAGATGATAGCAGTCTTCCAATATCTGAAGGGATGCCACAGGGAAGAGGACATCAATTTATTCTCCATTGCGCCTGAGGGTAGAACAAGAACCAACGGGTGGAAATTCATCAGACAGAGATCCAACCTGGAAATAAGGAGGAATTTCCTGACAGTGAGAACCAGTAAGTAGTGGAACAGCTTGCCGCCCAGTAATCTAGGTGCCCCATCACTGGAGGTTTTCAAGAAAAGATTGGACAGCCATCTGTCCGGAATGGTATGAGGTCTAGGATGATATGAGGTCTCCTGCCTTGGGCAGGGGGTTGGAATAGAAGACCTCCAAGGTCCCTTCCAACCCTATGATGATTCTATGATTCTATGACCACACCCTAAAGTGCTCTGTGTTTCTGCAGACAAACATAAAGCAGCAAGGCACTTTTCATACTATTCTGAACACTTGATCCTTCTAAAGTATTAGAAATTCAGCTCACTCTTACAGAAAGATATTGTCTAGCAGTGCTGACAACATGCCTGGCTCTATAAAAGCAGCTTCAATTTTTTTTTAAAAAATGGAATTTAATGTGGCCAGATGTGACAGAAGAAATTTCTCCTTAGGTCCAAAGTTTTGTTTCATATGGTTGATCAAGACTCTGAGTTCCTGGAAGGTGGAGTAGCAGGGGAATAAAGAAAACATTGCTTTGTGTAGTGCGAGTCCACTTCTATTATTAAAAAAAAAAAAAAAAGTGCATTCCAGGATCATAGACTGAGAAAGCTCTCTGAAAATTCTCATTTTACAAGGAGTTACATCCCTTGGCTTTCCCTTTTGGGGGCAGAGCCCTCCCTGTTCTTTTGTGCACTTTTGACATGTCTTCGAAAGAGTGTAAAATGAAACCCAACATCTCAAGCCTTCCATTTCACAGCCAAGAAAGACAAAACTGCCTTCTATTTGTCTAGGCCAAGAGAACAGAACATTATAACATCTCTTAAAGCTTCAAAAAAACATGTTTTTATAAGTCACTGCAGGATTCTCCATCTCATTTCACTCCCCCTCTCCTTTTTAAATCATCATATAAAAAGAAAGAAGAGTAGATGTTCTCCTCACATCCAGTTCGCTTTCTTGAGATTTTGGATTTCGGAACCTCCTTTGACTTCTCCCAAGACACCAACTAGAATAAAGGGAATAAATAAATACTGATAATTGGATTCCTCTCGATGCTGGTCAACTGGAAAAACTCTCAACTGGGAAAACAAACAGCACATGGGTGTGTGTGTGTGTGCCTCTTATAATCTCTAACCAGTTGTCCCTTCTTGGAGGAAGCCAGCATCTGGCAAGGCTAGCTCATCATTTCAGGTGCTGGTGGCAGATGTTCACTGCATGTGGCTCTTCTTCAACTGGGGACAGCCTGTCCACCTCCAGACTTCGTGAACCAATGACGCCAGAGAATATGACTATTCCCCAACCCCATTGGGTTTGTAGAGGGCTCAGGGTAGTGGTGGCATCATCCCATCGGCTGTCCAATTGCACTGTTTGTTGTTACATGCTGTCAAATTATGTCTAACCTATGGCAACTCTAACAGGGTATATGAGGCATGTGAGACTTTCAAGGAGTGACTTACCATTGCTCCCCACCCCCATCCCAGTGAGTTCCATAGCTAAGCAGGGATTTGAAATTAGGCTTCTCAAGACTTCATCCAATATTCTATCTGTTCTAACCAATACAGCAGCCTTTTTTGGCCATCACCATAAATACAAAATGAAAGAAATACAGGCCAACTCAGGATTGTACAAGTCGCATAATAAACCTTATAAGGTGGTGTGTGAAGAATTGTTTCCCTTCTGTGGCCACCTTCAAATATGCCAGGGGCCCCCAAGGGGCCATATGGCTCCCAAATGAGAATAGCTGCACTTCAGCACACTTGGTCTCCACAATAACATCACATGACAGAACAATTACATGTGTCTACTCATCACAATTACACATATGATAGAACAATGAAAAAGTAGCTGTTTATAAATCACGAGCCAAGTACCAATATATCACTTGAAAAACGAAGGCTGTAATCCTATCTATGCATAAACTGGGAGCAACTCACACGGAACTTGGTGGGATCTATTACTGGGTAGACACATGAAGGAAGTCCTGTCAACGTCTATGTAGCTCCCATTCTACAAGGACAAATATGTGGTGACAAGACCATGACATGAAATAAGATGCCTTCTTCATAAAATGAAGATTGTCTGAAGTATGTAAAAGGGAATGTTCCATCAGCTTATACGTTCTTCAGCTTCACGTTCTTGGACAGCACAGAGAATCTTTCTTTCCCCAAAGCTCCAAAGGTTATGGGCAACAGAATATTTAGAGCTGAACATTCTAAAACAAGAGCACTGGCTTTTATTATGAAGGAAACATTGTGTCTCTCCCTGGACAGGAGCTTTCCTTCCGTGCCAAGTCTAGCAGAACCCACCTGTTTTGTTAACTGAGATACAAGTGCCAAATGGCACTGAAGATGTGTGATAAGAAATTAAATAAGAAATTAAATAAAACAAACAAGCATACATAGGTTACCAAATCTATGATCCCCATTTGCAAAGAGTTCCCAATTGTGTTTGATGCATCGAGAATGGTGGGAAGATTAATCACTTCATGGTATAGTGAGGTAACAGTCCAGCCAGGTATGCTGTGGTCTTTCCATAATATTCTGGCCAGCTGGTCTTCTTAGGGACTTGGAAAGGACCATTTTTGAACTACCAGTGTAGGCCTTAGCCTGGCCTTCAGGAGCGCTTTTTCTGCTTTCCATCCCACCCATCCTATTTGTGCAGCATTTAAGTGCCCTTGCAACAGCCGCTTAGCCGCTGCTTGATGGGTGAGAAGGAATGTTATTGCCATTCATTCAGAGCATAGATAAATTACCCTTTTGGACTAGAACTCAAAATCTTCCTTAATGTTCTCCAAACCTGAGTTTGCTGCTGCTTTTGCTGGAAGCAACCCATTGGTGCTTCTAGAGTGTAAGGATTAGCCAGCAGGATGCTGTCATTGCCAGGGGATGCCCAACACCCACAGTCTTTACATCATTCAGGGAGCCTCCACCCATGTTTCTCCTATTAGTGCTGAATGAGGATTGCCACCTCTGTTCTCTTCTTGGAGATCTCTTATACTCAACATGCCTAAGAAAAGGAAATCCAACACAGTCCTCTCTGTGCTGGAATTAACTGAATTTGGCCAGTAGAAGAGGGGAGAATTTCATTTCTCTTTGTTTTTCAGGAATTTACCAAATGTGAATTCTGCACATTTGCAGTAAAAGTGTCCACTTCCCCACCCCTCCCTATTAGCCACATATCCAGATTGGCAATGACTGGTACACACAGTGTTGGACTTGATTTTTTTCACACTGCAACATTTTCTCCTTGTGTGTGAGATAACCAAGTATGTTTTGCAGGTGTCAAGGAATGTTCTCAGATATATAGAAGTAATTTTTGCACACAGGGCCCACTTGCCCTAAATTATGCATCACTTTGACATTTGCCTTGTTGCATGAGCTTTTAAAAATCAGAAACTTGGGGTGGGTTGTTTGTGTCTTTTTGATCAATCAACCTGTCCTTTGTGCTTGCCTGTGGCACCTGTGTGCTTTGCCTGACAAAGAGAAAAAGGTACTCATATTGCACAAAAACATGTTGCACAAACTGAAGAAACCAAATGAAGATTGGTGAACTTTAGAAAGGCTGTCTCAACAACAGCGAGAAATTTAGTGAGAACAAAAAATTCAGGAAAATACAGCAAGACTGCCTTTTAGCCACTGATGTTTTCTTGGCAGGTATGCTTGAGGACCATAATAGTCAGCAGTCTAGCGGTCTGGTATTTAGATCCTTGCATGCTATCCCAGACCATACTGTGTGTAAACTATAACTGATAAATGTTTTGGCTGTTTAAAAAGAGTTTTCCTTTATTCCACACTGCGGGTACAAGTTTCCACCCTTAGGGTCATGATGTTGTGGTTAGAGAGCTGGAATGGACCTTGAGAGATCCAGATTCTAGATTGCCTTAGTCATGAAGGAAAAGCCAGCATCCTACTGAGATGTGGAGTAATGCAGGGTCCTACTGCGTGCCCAGACATTACTGCTGAACAAACAGGGCTTCCCTACTTACACTTGTACAAGGAGATACTGGATGCCTCCTTTTGCAAAAAGCATTAACGTCAAACCACTCACACTGTGGCCCAACACACATGCAGTCTGACTGAACAGGATTGTGACCTAACAACTTTGATACTTTCGAGTAGGGATATGAATACTACAACTAATACTAATAATCTTGTTCTCTGTGATTTCCCAAGTCTCACTATGCACAGATGTCTTGTGGAGATATCTTTGAACATTGGCAAAATTTCTTGGTTTCCTATAAAAAATGAGATCCTGGTCTCATTTTCCCCATTTCTTTCCCAATACACACACAGGCCTTCTTGAGTAAGAAGGAAATCGTTCTGCCCAGAAGCTATAATGATCCCACCTAGATCGACATTTCTTCAAGAAAAAAGACTGGGGAACACCCTTGAAATCTCACAAGACTTTTCAGGGTTGACAGGAATCTCACATAGATAAATCTTGCTGTGAGGAGAGAAGGGGGTGGGTTGTGTGTGTCTCCTTGCCACCCACCCCTGTTTCTCACCGAGAGAGACTGCAAGATTTACATCCCTATTCCTGAGAGCTAGTGAGCAAGTCTACACAAACAGGTATGTCTGCATACAGGCACGGCAGGACGAATTAGCGAGATGAGCGGAAGGGGTATATAAACAGACGTTTTAACTACACTCTAATATCCCATAAGACAAACTGTTTGTTTCTGTCTTTTATCCTTTTTCTTTTCATTGACCCACTGATCAAAGGCCCACTGTGTGTATATTATTAAGAATATGATCGACAGAGTTATGGCTTGCACTGTAAAAAAAAAAGTAATTACAAATTATGAAGAATGAATGCGGTTGTTACAACATTCGAATGAGGTGCCTCAACTATGTGTCTTGCAAAGATTTAAAGCCTTCTTGTTCATTTTTTCCCTATCTATCTATCCAGCCTTATTAATATGTACATAAAAGGTAAAGCGGGAGCCATATGCTATTAAAACAGCCCTTGAAAATATGACCTGCCACAGTGACATGGTGCCCTGCAAGAGCTATGAGTGTCAGACAAAAAACAGTAGTAATATTCTTTTTCTGGCTAGAGAGGCAGGAAACCAATGTGTGAATGTAAACACATTGCCTTCAGATCTATAGAAGGTATTCTACTAGATGCAACACCTGAGTGAACTTTTCAGTGACTACTATCTTGGGCAAAGATGGGTATCCTAATGTCATTGGATTGCAATGCCCATCAGCCCCCACCAGTGCAGAACAACCAATGTAATGGGTATAGCCTGGGAGTCACTTGTTACTAATAGCAAGTAACTCAATATGTTCCTTCTGCCAGTAATGAAGGAATAATTAAGTTACATTACATTACAACCAGCACAAGATAACATCACTCCTTTTGCAGTGTATGTAACTGTTTATCTAGTTTGAATGGTTACTGAGAATGTGGCTTCTCTAAATGGCGGAGGAAAGATTGTGCTGTGCAGATGAGTATTTACACATTTTTTTTCTTGTCATCTGCAACCTGCTTCATAAATTTAATAGAGGGAAAGGGGGGAATTGAAATATTGCATCCTGGAGAATGCAAAAGTGACAAATATGCTCATCCCTATTTGCTGGAAAAGATAACAATGGGAAAGGTTGAAGGCAGCTGGAAAAGAGGAAGACCCAGTATGAGATGGACTGATTCCCTAAAGGAAGCCACAGGTTTGAGTCTACAAGAGCTGAGCAGGGCTGCTGAGGACAGGCCATTGTGGAGATCACTCATCCATAGGGTTGCTATACAGCAGAGATGACTTGATGGCATGTAACTTTAGAAAGCATGCAAATAAATATATATATATTCAATGCTGATAGGCACAGGTAGCTGGCTGAAGGTTGACTAGCCTTCCATCCTTCCCAGTCAGTAAATTAAGTACCCAGCTCAATGGGGGGGGGGGGCGTTAATGTGTAGTCTGTATAATTAAATCGCAAACTGCCTAGAGATTGCTTTAAGCACTATGGGGCGGTATATAAGCAGCACATTTTGCTTTGCTATGCCTCTCCTCTCTCTCTCTCTCTCTCTCTCTCTCTCTCTCTCTCTCTCTCTCTCTCTCTCTCTCACACACACACACACACACACACACACACACACACACACACACACACACACACACACACACACACACACACACACACACACACACCCTCTATGTCACCTTCCTCTCTCCCCATCCACCCATGGACTCTGGGGCTCTTTCTGTCCCTCAGACCCAAGCACTCTTTCTCTCTCCTTCTCCGTCTGGGTTTTCTCTCTCTCCCCTGGGGGATTCCATCTCTTCAGCCCAGTTTAGAGGCACACACAGAGAACTGTTAATAGGAGTCTGATGTCGAAAATTAAACACCTTGTGTTATTTTGGAGAGTGGGGTGCACATATCGCAAGGAACAATCCTTGAATTCTCAACTAGTCTGTGTAAAATAATGCTCTTTGAATTCCCTCTCTCCCGTCCACATCTGCAGGGCCCTTTGGGAGGAGAAGGCTGCGTTTGTTCCCTTCTCTAATATTCCACCACAGCCAGACAGCACAGCCTCCATTCGGGACGCAACAGGCCTTTATGTCTGGCCAATCTACAGTAATCTTATTCCTTGTATGTGTTTTATTGCGCTATAAAAAAGGTGGAGACCTTTCCAGTTCAGCTTGTCAGAGAGCGGAGGGAGGTGGGAGAATCCTATTGAGATTAATGGATGGAGCAGAAAAGAAAACCAATGAAGGCTTCAGTGTGAAAGGTAGGAGTTTAAGGTAAACGCCAGCGTGCCCTTTGGATCCAGATAAGACCTTTTTAATATGGTGGGTTTGCCATTCCGTAAGAATCACCCTGCGTGTAGGTTAGGTCCACCCTATTGAGCCTGAACATACACATTCATGAAGTACTGTAGTCCTTTAATCATCTCCCCATTCCCATAAAAAAATAATAATAATGCAAGATGAATGTCCGGTGAAGCACAATGGAGATAGCAACAGTTTTAAGTACTAAAATTCAAAGCTAAGAGCAATACAGAAGCAAAGACAACATACATGGGATTATATGCATTTCAGTTTATAGGCCATTCTCAGTGGTCTCACAGTGATTTCACCGAGACTATCTCCACCTTAAAAAAAAAAAGCAGCTTCCTAAATTTTCCAGCATGCTTGTTCACCTGGAGAGCTTCCCGAGGAAAGTAGCAATGAGGACTAGGTTCCCTTGCTCCCATGTCAGAGGAAAGGTGCTGAGTAACACCTGACTGTGGCTAAAATGTTTCATCATACTAGAAATCCCAGGATATTGCAGGATGGAACCATCGAAGTTAAAACAGTATCCCGTTGTTACCGCTGTGCACGACTGATGCTTTCCGAGTCAGGGATACCCAGTGCTGCTTCACAGCTAAGGATGGCAAGTCTCTTCTTGCCAAATGGCCTTGCAGACTTAATGGAATTTTCTAGGGGATCCCAACGATGTTGTCCTCTCTTTTAAAACTTGCCACATTTTCCCAGCATTTCTTCCATTTTGTTTTCCTCCCACCATCAAGAAACATCAAAGAAAGGAAGACAGAATATCTCTGCAGTGGCTTCAGCCTGACAGTGCCATGATTATCCCTCCCCTGGAGTCCACAGAGTATGGGCTGGAACCCAGTGGTCTTCTTCTCCAGTCCGTGTTCCATCACTCGGAACATAGTAGTACAGTGGATCTTGATATTTATACAGTACCTGGTTTCTTTGGCTTCTGTGACAGGGCAAAGCAATTCAGTGGAGCACGGGGAGGTAGCTCAATTGCCAGAACCAAAGTTTCTGCTGGAATCCCCTAACAGGACGAATGGGTAAAGCAGTGTTTCCTGATTTTTGTTCCTCTGGCTGTGCCACACTTGCATTTTTAGTTTTGTCTCCCTTTGGCCTCAATATGTGAGCAAGAAAGTAGGCCAGGTATAGACCAGGTTGTTGCTGTTATGTACCATCAACAGGGTTTTCAACGTGTGTTCAAGGAGTGGTTTACCATGCCACATACCCCAATTAATTTCCTGGGGATTTGAACCCAGGTTTTCTGAATACTGTACTATTTCAGTTTTCTGTCTTCTACACCACACTGGTTCTCAAGGCTAGCTTATCCCCCTCTCAATTTTGGATGCACATCAGAAGATCAGGAGGACTTTGTGCCCAGTGAACTTTACTGCAGCAAAGATGCCTTCGAATGAGGTCATCCCTCTCTACCTGTGAAGGGGGAGACCTGCAAAATCCTATGGCTTTGGTGATGCCTGCTCAGGGACCAGACAACTGTGTCCAAAATCTACCCAGACCTTGTATTGAGCAGGTATATGATCTCTATAAAAGATAAATTGGACATAACATCATATACTTTCCATGTTGCTTAATACATGTTTTCCAGTTTATTCACATTGCATTTTAGCTCTTTTAATCTGGATCCTTTATGCATCTTTGGATTTTTCTAATGACTTAATAAAGGTTAATCACTGCTTTATATATGAAATCGCAGGAAAATAAAATGTAAACATGCTCCTGCAATACACCCACGCATGCTGCTGTGTATTAAGACCTAGAGAACATATATGTGCATTTATAAACCACAGAAGGATTTGGCCTCTACACTTTCACTGTAAAAAAAAAAATCCATAAAATGTGGAGCAATCCTGATCACAAAACAGACTCAGATATTAGAAGCAACTTTCCTTTGTCCACTCGATACTGCTTTTTTTTTTCCAATGCTAGAAGCTGGAAATCCCCTTCAAAGCATGCCACGGGGGGGGGGGGGGGTGTTGTCTTCCCAAGCTGGGAATAGGACCAGCGCAATGTGTTGCCCACTTGCTAGTCCAACCACTTGGCCTCACTACCCCTCATTTGCAGAAACAAGATTTACTTCTCTTGGGCAGCTGCTTCTGCCTAGAGGCCAGTTGGAGCTATGGAAGCGGCTTTCTTCAGCTGTTAATAGGCATGATTCTTGCATTTGTCAGGTTGACTGGCACTGATAACTCTGCTGTGTGCTGGTTTCTTCTTTCCTTCCCTTTTTATTGCGCATTGTAACTCATGCCAGAGGAGAGGAGACAAAGAGCAACATATCAATAATGTACCAAGATAGGACCTCAGCCAATTGTTTAGTGCTTTCTGCTAAGGAATATTATTTTCTCAGCCCTACGGGCAGCTGGCTCACACCCAGGCACTGTGATTAGGATATCGTTATCTTAATATGCATAACTACTGGTAATATTATTGGTCATAAAATTTCCCAGCCTTTTGTGAAATGAAAAGGGGAGGAAGCAGGAAGGTGAACCAGGCAGCAAGGGAGTGTATATAATATACCAGAGTCTTAGAAGCCTTTGAGTGGCTGCGCTCTCCCTCTCAGCCTATTTGTTCAGTTTATGGCGCACGGCTGAGTTTGCCATGCAGTCCCTTTGTTTTTATATCATAGAAGGGAGGATAAACATATTGGAAGCTGATAACGCTCTTCAAGGCCTTGTTATTTTCCCCTTTAATGTCAGATAAGCATTTTTCTTCTCTTCTCTAGGCTACGCACCTGGCTTACAAAACTGCAGGCTGTTGAGGTGGAGCACCCCTCCCCATGCAATCACTTGGAGAGGGGAGGTTTTTTTCAATGTGCTTTTTGGAAGGAACAAAGAATGAAGGTTTCTCTGAGCATGTGCAATGCGCTTCCTCACTTGTCTGGAGACTGTCCGGGTGTTCAGGAGATTGTGACACACTGGAGCTCTCTGCCTGCTTAAGACATTTTTTTTCCTGAGCTTGGAAACATTAGCCCAAATCCTACTGTGTTTTTATGCCAGCATAATGTACTCAAGTCAACAGAAATTCCTGCTTCAAATTGCCAGAAGGTAAGAAGTGAGTGTCGGCATCTGTTGTGCCACACTCAGCCATGTGACTTGGGCGTGCAGCAGCAAATGCCCATGCTGACTTATCCATTTGTGGCAATTGGCTGCAGAGATTTACACTCATCGCATTACATCTGCAGGGACAACTAATAGGATATGGGACACTTTTTATTTTTGACTAGATCTCCCAGAATCTCACTGGGTATACTAGCTGGGGAATTACAGAACTGAACTCTCTTTTGCATTAATCCTGCTGGAGGGCTTTAATATTGCCTGGACAGAAACTCAGGTTAGGACCAGAAACAGCCATTTCACAGAAGAGATTTTCCTCTCCTGCCTACGGTTCAGCCAAAGGCACCCACCAAATGCCATAAGCTACCTCCATGATCCTCTGACTCAAGGGTGACATTCCTCAGGATGCTGATAGTATACTAAACAGTTTGCATACCAAAGTACACCATGTTTTTTGTGAGTTGTGTTTTGTTGTTATAGCTACAATTGGTGTGCAAAGAATGATATGACTCATTGTTCCCTTTCCCCAGTTCTGATCTATCTCTCCCTCTCTCTCTTTCTCTCTCTCTCTCTTCCACAATTTTTGTCAGTTCTTGTTTTCAAGCATTTAGGGAAACAAAATAGGGATAAGCCACAGCTTTGGGTCCACACATTAACAACCAATTGTACCTGAAGTAAGCCAGAGTTCACAAGGCAACAACTAACTATAGCATTCTAATTTTGGTTTGTGGCTACTAACGAAGCACGGGTGGTTTTGTGGGGACAGTTTCAGGTCCAACCACACTTGGGCATCACAGAAACACAGGGCTCGGGAAGACTACTTTTCACAGCAACTCCCCAAATCCTCCAGATTGCCAGTAGGGGATTTGGGAACTGCAATTTTTTTAAAAAAAAAATTTACCCAAGATCTGAACAGACCAGAACCTAGCTGATGGGTGCCAGGAATTCCAGCTATTCTTTGTATATTTGTATTCATATTTGTATTCAAGGTGAGACATCACCTTGCCAACAAAAGTCCAAATAGTCAAAGCTATGGTTTTTCCTGTAGTGATGTATGGAAGTGAGAGCTGGACCATAAAGAAAGCTGACCGCCGAAGAATTGATGCTTTTGAATTGTGGTGCTGGAGGAGGCTCTTGAGAGTCCCCTGGACTGCAAGGAGAATAAACTTATCCATTCTGAAGGAAATCAACCCTGAGTGCTCACTGGGAGGACAGACACTGAAGCTGAGGCTCCAATACGTTGACCATCACATGAGAAGAGAAGACTCCCTGGAAAAGACCCTGATGTTGGGAAAGTGTGAAGGCAAGAGGAGAAGGGGACGACAGAGGATGAGATGGTTGGACAGTGTCATCAAAGCAACCAAGATGAATTTGACACAACTCTGGGAGGCAGTGGAAGACAGGAGGGCCTGGTGTGCTCTGGTCCATGGGATCACGAAGAGTTGGACACGACTAAACGACTAAACAACAACAAATTCATATTGCACAGCCTTCACAGCCCACCCAAATGTCTCATGTTTTCAATGCAACCCCTCCCATTCTCCATGTTCCATCTCAACACAGGTTGTCCTCTGACTGTTCATGCTTGTGCACTAACCATGATTAATATTCTGATCCTTGTTTTTGTAAACATTCTCTCTGATGGCACAGCCACAGTTACTGCTTGGGGGCTGCTTGATATTTTTGAGAGTCACAATGAATTTGTGGGTAGCTTTGAGACCCACCATTACCCAGAAGTTTGCTTGCAAATCCCTAATTTAGGGCATACCATTCATGAAGAAAAATGAAGATAAAATTCAGTGTAATAAGCAAACGAAGCAATGCTTACCCAAGATTATAAAATTGTCTTAGTACTACATAATTCATAAAATGATGAACACAGAGACTGGAAAAGATGAAAGATATATACTCTTAGTGCTTGCAAGTCTTACATAATATCAACAAAAAAGTAGTTTTTTAAAAAATAAGCTGTCTCCAGAACCCCCTCTCCATACTGAGTAGCTCATGGGGGCGCTTGAGTTCCTGAACTATCTTAATTATTGTTTGTTGTGAATATTTATATACACATTTTTCTTCAAAAAGAAGCTGGAGTGCCTTAAACAACACAAAATAAAATCACATCACAGCGATAAAGACATAATGCTATATAATAAAACCCAAAAGAGCACCATAAAAAACCAAAATAAGCATCCATATCATCAAAAAACTAGAGCAACAGCAAATTAAAAATACAAAAAAAAATCAAAAGTGGGGCGGGCAGAGGGTGACATTCCCACCACAGAAGCAAAAAAAAAAAAAAAAAAACAATCAAAAAAGGGAAAAAGAAGAGTCTTTACCTCATGTCAAAGGCCTCTCTAAAAATGCAGATTTTATCTTGCCATTGAAAAGGTGAGGTTTGGGTTGTTTTTTTCTGTTAAGCAGAAAACTGGGTTGGAATATCATAAAAGGTGCAAAATACAGTAGGCACTTGTATGCCAATAACCATGTTAGAGGAGGAGGTGTGGATTGGGTGAGTGTGTAATGGAAACCATAAAGGCTTAATTCTTGAAGCATGCCTTATAGTGGCTGCTTGTGGTCGGAGCAAGTTGGAGCTAGCCTCATCATTTTGGTATGGGGTGCCTCCCTGCTCTGGTTATGACCTTACCTCTTAGTAGTCACCAGATACAGGCTGAAATCTTGTTGGCACAGCTCTGCAAACATAAGGCTGATAACACGATTAGCTGTGGCCTTTTTTCACCAATTAAATATTTCCAATCCCCCCCCCCCCCCCAATTTGGGACCCTTCGGATTGTGGGAGGCAGGGAGTCTTTACTGTCTGAAAATCACTGCCTCCGGTCCCTTGCAAAAGGGCCACCAATCATAGAGGTGGGCGATTCCATTCCAGAGGCTTTGTCGTTAGCAATTCCAAGAAAGCTTGGGGTCTCATTGAAACCTGAGCTCTCCATCTCTTTTTGCGTTCCATTAAGCATTCTTTCTGCTTTCCCAGTGAGTGTTTTTAACCCCTGAAAATGGGGGTGTTGTTTTCATTTTTGCTCCATTCGGCAAAGGGGTGCAACCAGAGATTATCCAAGGCGGTTCACAGGTGCAATTAATTTGAAGTATTACGTAAACCACAACAGATAAACAGGAAATAAGATCTATGAAATGAACGTGCAAAATAACAGAAATCAGAGGAAAATCAATAACATTCTAACACAATGCAATGCAATGAGGAAATGACAAGTATAAAGCTGATCAATCTGGATTAAGGTATCAAATGGAATTAGAGTTATACAAAATTTAGCCACAGTTACCCCTTTATAAACCACTACATTCTCCCCTAACTTTCCACCGTCACTTTAGTGGAAGCTCACTACGTCCAGCAGTTTTGGGCCTAAATATTGAGAAAGAAAGACAGCCACTTATTCCAATGAACAGATTCCTGAAGACTCAGAGGAATGTGCAAGAAAATGGATCCAGAATAGAGAGGGATATGAACTATGGTTTGGTGTTTCCATGTGGTTTGATAGATCAGGCTCACAGGTGCTGTGGGGGGGCCTTGGATTCCCCACCCGCCTCCTTTCACAGGCACCCATTCAGAGGAAGTATTTGGGGGGTGAGGGGAGCCCAAACGGCTGCCCCTGAGGGTGAGCAGGAGGGCAGGGGTGGGGTGACTGGGCAGGGCAAGTGACGAATCAAGGAGACTGGTGGGGGCAAGCAAGGGGGGGCAGGGCAACTAGGCAAGCAAAGGACTGGGCTGGCAGGAGGCAAGTGAGAGGGTGAGTGAACAAGCAGGCTGGCGGAGGGGTGACAGGGACAGCAAGCAACTGGGAGGATGATTGGGCTCGAAGAAGGGCAGTTGAGCAGGTGGGAGAGCGAGGACCAGAAAACAAGTTTTCTGCTCCATTCAGAGGCATTCACCTATGTGGAATTGATTCCAATGAATCAATTCCACATCGTACCTCAAAATAAACATATATCTGGCAGATGACCAGAAAATCCTGCTCCCCAGCACATTACACCACACATGTCTGTTCCTAGTGTGTCTGCCAAAATGTAAGTCATTAAAAATAAAAAAACCAGAACCCAATATAAGAGAAGTTTTTAATTGTCAGAAGGACTGTGCCTGGAGTCTCCTTCTCCCAAGGAGCAATTGCTTTTGGTTCCACGAACATCCCTAATTTTCCTGCATTCTGGTTGGCTTCCTTACCTTCATTCCTAAAATTCAGTTCTGTATTGGTAGATGCCAAGTTGGGAGCCAAAGTGCATTGCACCACCTTCCTTTATTCCCAGAAAGCAAATCATCCCTTTATCCCACAGCATATGGTGCAATCATAGCACTTTCTCCGGATATACTCTGGGCCTGGAGCCACTGAACATATCCTAATGTGCATTCTGTCCATATTGTTTCATTGTCTTCCAGCTCAGATAAAGCCTTGTTGCCACAGCAATCATGTATCTATCCTTCTTTGCTCATTCCATCATGCAAAAGTCCAGACTGGGAGAAATCCTCAGCCCTTTTTGCCAACTGGAAATCATCAGTCTTCCTGTTTATGAAGCAAACCAAAGATTTCCTCAATGCCAATGGTCAGGAATCTACTCCAGAGGCCATGTATCTATCAGTCCAGTCCAGTCTAATCCACATGTCTGCAGGCCTTCCATCCAGTGTACCCTTGTATCCTAAAAGTAGGGGCTGATTAATATTCCCAAAGTGTCCTATCAATATTTGGCACTTGGAAGAATGTCCATTTGGTTTGTGCTCCTCTTCAGGCTTCCTTGCTTCATTCTGAATCGGTGTGGATACAGAAAAGCATTATGACTCTCTTAAACGTCATATAGCGTATTACTATCTGGCCCTGAATAAACATACAACATTTCCAAGATGAACAGTTTTATCCAATATGAGCTTTCATGGACTATAGCCCACTTCTTCAGATACATGGAGTATAATAATTTCTGAAGACAGGTCTTTGTATAGATGTGGGAAGGAGGAGAATGACAAATGCAGTTGAAATGCAGAAAATTCAGCATGGTGATAGTCTTAACAGCGGTCGTTATGAATAATAAGAGTCATGAAGGGTGATTAATCCACACTTTAATGGTGATCATTAAAACTCCATCAGAGGTCATTAATGGGTGACAAGTACATCCAAGCACAGATATTCAGATTAACACATGAAACTAGCTAAGCTCTATACGACAAAATAATATGGGCCATAGATATGTACATGTGGTCCAGGATTGAAATCAGAAAATGCAAAAATTTCAAGAAGAGAAAAATAATCATAATGTGGACATAAACTGTATGATAGTTGATTAGTAGAAAAGAACTGTGTTGATGGGTGGATTAACATATATAGCTATATATTGATTCTGTTCAAACCAATGGAGACACAAGTCTTGATCTAATTTGTTTGGCATTCTTTTACACAACAATGGTCACCATAAAGTCAGACACAGAGGGTCCAGGTGAGTTGAAATGAGGAGAAAAATCCTCCATTTTGGGAAGTACCAATCCCATTTTAGCCTTAGAAATAAAAGCATAATTTTGTTGCCTGGAACAGCATGGAACATAGGAAACCTATGTGGTCTGGCCAGCTGAAGCTATGGTCAAGGCATGTATCAGAATTAAGGACGCTGTACTGGTTCATTTCCAGTTGTGTCTAAATATGGGTAGCTGGACTAATGCTTTAGTGCAGTGGTGTCGAACTGTGGCCCTCCAGATGTTCTTGGCCTTCAACTCCCAGAAATCCTGGCCAGCAGAGGTGGTGGTGAAGGCTTCTGGGAATTGAAGTCCAAGAACATCTGGAGGGCCACAGTTCGACACCACTGCTTTAGTGTGTCTCTAGAAATTTTCCAATATCGTACTTATCTTGAACGTATATAAAGAACCATGTGCCCAAGTGATCTTTGGGAAAATGTTAACTTCTTGATGCTACCTCCCCACCAGTGATGCTAAATAAAACTACCCCTAAGTCCTGACTCTTGCAGCTCACATCTGGAAACTCTGCCTCATTTTTCACTCCATGCAAGGAGGTTAAAGTGCCCTTCCTCTGATTTCTGGAAATGGGGATAAATTTGGTATCTTGGTCTGCAACTGGGTGTGGTTCCTGTGCCAGTAGATCTACTACTGTACAAGATCTGTTGTTGCTTTTAAATAATCAAGTAAGGCAGCTGCCAGGATAGACCTCCCACCAGAGTCCTTGCAAGAATGGTCTCACTGTGGAAGAAGGACTGTGAATCGCTGACAATATGTTTGGGTGGATTCAGCTGGGAGCTATAGGTTAGAAGTGGCAGGCTGTTTTACGTGCTGTATTTGCACAGCAGAAGATTTTTCTTGGGTACCAACCAGGAATGTTTTCAGGATTTTGGGGGTATGGGGGGAAGAGGGGGCAGAGATCCATTGTAGGGTGTTAGCATAATTTGTGTGAATCATGCCTTCTAGTGCAGTATGGTGCATCTAGCTGTGTGTATTAAAATGCATGTGATGCCATCTCTAGTTTCACCACATGACACCTTGTTTACCAGCAGAGCTTTAAAAGGAGTCATTTATCCATAAAAACAAGGGGCAAGAGATTTGCACCTGTGTGCTCAAAAAGTAACTCCAGGCCATGCAGAAAGCTGCAGTTTGGCGTAAGCATTGTCGGAAACTCTGATCATGAGATACACCATGTTTATAGCTAATGATCATACTGTAAGAAATAAAATTTCCCTTGCAGTAAATGTCTGCATGCCCACACAGCACAAGGCAAACCACCCTTGAGGCTGAATCCTGGGCTCTCAAGTCCAAGCTCAGAAAAGTGAACTTTTGAGGGGGGGGGGGGGCTCCATCTCCCAGGATTCTGTAGCCATCATGGTGGGTGGCCATGCTGGTAAATGGTTTCTGAGGGCTGTAGCCCAAGAAAAGAAATGGTCCAAGTTCTGCTCTGAGTATGTTTTCTTTAGAAACCCTTTAATCCAACTCTAGAGGGCCTGGTTTATGGAAGGAACAGGTAGCTTTTTCTTGAATTGTATTACTTCATGCTGGGGAGGGTCAGTGTTATGCCTGAATGCTCCATTATGGGAAAACACTCCTTCTCGATGGACACCTAGCAATTTCAATTTATTGTCATTGAACGTATTATACACCATATACACATACAACGAAATTCACAAAGAACACTCAGAGACCAGACCAAAATACACACGCACCCTCGTAACAATCCCTAAGTCCCAAAACCCCACCCAAGAGCTCATTGTATCCACATGGTACAATGGAAACTATTTTTCAGACATGTTTGTCTTTGAACCATAAGGGACATCTTTTTTTTCTTTTTTAAGGGACAGGAAAAAATTCAAAACTTAAAGTCTTCCACATATGGCCTATAAGAGCACATAGGATGCTATTCATGATGCCAAATGGATCTTCCCTTCCAGCACTGACAACAAATTAGGTCATGCTTAGCCTCAAAAATTATTCTCAGAAACTTGCTCTTACTTTTATGTAAGTGGACTGGTCTTGTTTTCTTGTAAGCATGATGGGAAAATAGATAACGCACCCATCAATTAGCCCACTAATCCAACACAAAGTTTTCACATAGTAAGCATGTGATGTGGGCCAGCTGCATCTTCAACTGCAGAACTTCATCATCAGCCACAAAAAAAATGAAGTGAATCTAGCCTGGGGCAGAGAAAAGCAGGATCATGTTAACCACCCTGTTTCTTTTTCAATGCCTGACTGTACACCAGACCTTGGGCTGTGTCTCAACCAGCCTGCCTGCCATGGCCACAGTATGTGTGGTATGTTTTTGTTGTGTGACCATCATCTCTACAGAAAGGATACAGTGAAATGGTGGCCAAGAGATGTAATCCCTTGATGATGGCCTTGCTTCTGGATGAGGAATGGCAGCATTTTATGCCATTTTCTTGGCTGCCCTTAGGCACAGATGAAATTAAAGCTGTGTCAAAGGGTGGCCAATTCAGTGTATCTGGGACTCCAAGACACTATTACCAAGCACCCCAAGAATTGGTGAACATAACAGTAAGTAAGTAAGTAAGTAAGTAAGTAAGTAAGTAAGTAAGTAAGTAAGTAAGTAAGTAAGTAAGTAAGTAAGTAAGTTAGTTAGTTAGTTAGTTAGTTAGTTAGTTAGTTAGTTAGTTAGTTAGTTAGTTTGTTTGTTTGTTTGTTTGTTTGTTTGTTTGTTTGTTTGTTTGTTTGTTTGTTTGTTTATGTTCTGCTCTCAGAGAATAACTAAGAACCTTCACTGTCTTCCATCCATCCACACAAAGCTCAGCAGCTAGTGGAAAGGAAACCTAGGTGCTATAGGTGTATAGGATACGGGTGGAAAAAAACAGCCTGTAGATTAATGGCAAGCCTTCAACCTCCTTTACTGAAGCCCCCATGACACACCCATCACAACAGAACTAGCTGTCAATCACAAGGATCTATCTTGCTAAATTCACATTTTCCAGCTTTCCTACTGGTCTTCTTCAGTGTTTGCCAACTGTGGGTGCCCAGATGTTTTTGGACTAAAATTCCCAAAGGTTTTCACTCCTAGCTTTGCTGGCCAGGATTTATGGGATTTTGGGTTCAAAAACGTCTGGAGACCGAAGGCTGGGAACCACTGCATGTACTTTATGGTCTTACAGGACTAAATGTTCTGGGAGGACACTCTGGCCCTCTCCTCTTCCATAGAGAGCAGCTATACTATATAGTGCCACTGCAGTTGCCACTGAATTTTGATGACAGCATGGCTTCCACTGGGTTGCACAAGTGAGAAGTTGCCCAAAGTCCTTCAACAGGAAAGTTTCAAGCACAATGAGAAAATCTAGGGGTTCTTCCTCTTTCTTTGCTCTTA
This sequence comes from Pogona vitticeps, assembly GCF_051106095.1. Taxonomy (NCBI): domain Eukaryota; kingdom Metazoa; phylum Chordata; class Lepidosauria; order Squamata; family Agamidae; genus Pogona; species Pogona vitticeps. The sequence continues at coordinate 166,074,300 of NC_135784.1, read as the reverse complement.
GTCTATCGTGTAGATTTCCCGAATTTAATTGGAGCTGTTATAGAGTTTGACTGTTGCTTTATACATGCGGATTCTCTATTGATCACTCATTTCCAAAGCCCTTGGTGACCTGCAGCTGGATGTGTGAAGGGGTTTCACTGCAAATCATAATGAAACCTTAATCTAATCTCCAAGGGACCTTTCACTTTCTCCCACACACAAAAAAGCAAGACCAAAAACCGTCCAAAACACCTACTTTGCAGCCAAAACCTGACATGATTGCATAGGTCCCTTTGATGCCACACAGAGCTGGCACAGCTCAGGAGACAGAAATGCTTCTTGACCATGATTCCTTGTGGAAACAAGCATGGAGGAAATGCATGCAAATACATGCTAAAATCCAGCTAACTGCACAATCAGGCTATGTATATCTTGTGTGTTTCTCGTGTCCAGCAGCTGCAGTAGTAGTTGTTAGTAGGGCTTGAATCGCAGGTGGCCTCACCTACAAAATGCATGGGAAGATTTCCCAAAAAATGTGTGGCTGAAAATTGTGGAAGTCTTAGCATCATGTGCACAAGGAGATTTTTTTTCTCTTCATGCCTTGTACTGCCATGGGTAGGACTTGTTTGGCAAGAAGGTTCATGAGTCATTATGCCGGTGACCTACCCCTGCCTCATCCACATAAATGGCCCATGCATTCACTTGCCCTTCATCCCTGGCTTTTTGGTCCCAATAGAGTGCAAGTGCAACATCCTTACAAACAGCTATGGGCTGAGCCAGTGATCACTGTTGGCTGCTGGGAATAGGTGGGGCCATCCTCCTCTAGCAGGGCTCTCTTGAGTTGTTGCTCTGCTTGAGCCCCTATGAAAGCCACTTGCAGGAGCTTGCAGGTGCATCAACCTGCAGCAGCCCTTGCTGGTATCTAGCACTGAACAAGCAAGGGACTCCATGCATTGCACCCGTGCTTTCTGTGCACACAGCTGACATGTCCCACACAGAAAGCCATTCATTGCTATCAAAGCGGAACCAGGACTACCTCCTCCCTCACATTTCTTACCTGAACACAGGGCCACGATGAGGGTGGGGCAACTGAGGCTTTGCCCCAAGGCAGCAACATTTAAAAGATGCTGAAATCTACAGGTGAATCTACTCATGAGTAGAAAGTGAGTGGCAACACCTCCTAGCCCTATTCACGATCCCTGTTAAAAGCAGAATAAGCTTTCTCTTCCTTTTGTGGGAACATGACTTTCTTCTCCTTTGAGAGGACTTGCACTCATGGCTCAGAGCAGAGGAGGCGGGAGACAGTGTGATTTGCCCTGGGTTCAAAATGCCTAGTTATAAGGCTCTGTTTGACCTAAGTTCAAACCGTTCCTGTGTGTCCAGGGTCTGCAAAACGAATGCAAAAAGGAGAAGGCACCTTTCAGGTTAAAACAGGGCCATGTGCTCTGGTGGGTGTGCTTCCTTCCATGATGTCTGGGAAGTACAAGAGCAAAAGATATTGGTATCCCCCATTGGACAAAACACCTCTAAATCTTCTGTACGGGGAAGACAGAGCCAGCCCCATGCCCCTATAAAGCAAGGACTGCGGAGAAAGGACGATGTGCATTTTTGTGTGGAAAACGAAGGCTATGTAAAGGCCTTGGTTTCGGATTTGTGGGCTTAGGAATGGGGGTTTGTGAGTGGAAATTCAATTTCTGTCTTTTGGGCTGGGCAGGGCTGGGGGGGAGAGAAATGGCAAGCCATAAAACAAATGGAACATGCCAGGCAGCGAGGAAGGAGACACAAAGAACTGGCCTCTGTCGGAGGCTCATGGCTGCCTTCTTACTAAACTGTTATCTCTCCATCTAGTGATCACAACACGCATAGCAGGATGCCAGGAACGCAGAGGAGGAGAAGGAAGGAGAGAAAGATCATCATCACAACGGGATGCAGGTCTAAACTAGATGCTCTGTCAAACCTGGAGGAGTTTCTATGGTGTGAACATTCAATATTTCTTTTCTCTTTCTTCTTTGTCATTTCTGGCAGCCAGTTGAGTGGGGTAAATTCTCCCCATGCAAATATATATATAAAAAACCAACAACCACCTCTACTTATAATAGCTATAGTATTACAGGATACCCAGTGTGGTGTAGTGGATAAAGTGATGGACTAGGACTCAGGAGGCCTGGGTTCAAATCCTCGCTCAGCCATGGAAGGTCACTGGAGTAGGGATGGCTGGCCCTGGTAAAACCGCCCCCTATATGACTCATTTACCTTGAAAGCTCTACTAGGGTTGCTATAAAGCGATTCCCACTTGACAACATATCACTAAAGAACACAGGAAAACATGGGAGACATGGAAAAGAAAAAGATGCACTTAGGGATAGCCCGGTCACTTTATGCTGGGTGATCAGATTTGTATTCAAGGCTGAAGAGGAAGTGCCTCTTCCTAGGAATTTTTATGAGGCCATTAGCATGTTCTCCCCTTCAAAGTGAGGCTGTAAAGGGTTACCCTCCGTCTCAGCTTGCTTGATGATTTCATCACATTGCCAAATTTGATTGCCTACATAGATAATCCCTGTTTGGTTAGGATCACATTCCTAGTAAAGAACTTTCCCGACCCAGATATAAGCAGGAGCAGCAACAGATCTGAGCAAGTACACATAAATATGCAGTGGATTAGGTAGCCAAGGGCTTGGAGGGGAATAGTTTGCCTCCCTAAGGCTCTATTTTATTCACACGTACCACCTCATGGGAAACAGGCGGATGTTTGGCACAGCATAAGTTTCAGTCTCACTTTGCTCTTTCTCAGGCCTCCCATGCCTGTTGTGATGACTGTGTCTGACACCAGACACTGCGGAAGATCAAAAGGCACAAGAGTGACTCACACTGCATTTGACTGTCTCCAGAGCCTACTGGAAAAACCCAGATGAGACTCACCTTGTGAACTCTTGACATATTTAGCATTCAAAAAGGATGGAGCGATTTGGAGTCCTGCACAGCCCTCAGTGGTGCGCCAAGAACCAAGGACAGTGGATGGGCTGGACTTGGTACAGTGCTCTTTGGAGAGGCCAGAGGCATTGTCTTTCTAAGAAACTGCTCTCCTTCACCCTTGCCTTTTTCCAGGACAACATGTGAAGCTGTGAGAGCCTGTGCAGTGTAGCGGATAAAGTGTTGGATTAGAACTCTGGATGCTTACATTCACATGCCTGCTTGGCTATGGAAACTCACTTGGGGGTGGTGCCTCTAAACCACTCTGTGAACTTCTCTTGTGCCTTGAAAACCCTGCTATTTTGTGTGTGCATGTGTGTGCGTGCGTGCGTGTGCATGTGTGTGCATGCGCGTGCATGCTGTCAGTTCAATTCTTTTCAGGGTTTTCTAGATATAGAGTACTAAGAAGTGCTCTACAATTCCCTTCTTTGAGAGGGACTCCTGGGATTGAATATCTTGCCCAATGCTACACAGACAGGTTCTTCTGCACAGTGGGGACTTGAACTCCGAACCAAATACCTAACTCACTGAACTATCCAGCCAGCTGAAAGCCTTACTAGAATCATGGTAGGTAGGTAGCCCATTGACATCATACAACAAATATATGTTGAAGTGAGAATGTCGATCATGATAGCATGGTGGGCTTAGAACCCCAGCAAATGTATGGCTGTGCTGGGTTTGGTACTGTTAACCATGTTCAATTATGATGTGGAAGTAACCTGCATAGGAATGGGCAAGATGATGAGATTGGAGTCCAAAACATCTGGAAGGCACCAGCTTGGTCTCAATATCCACATTTTACATTGCATTTTGATATTATGTGGCGCCTGGAACTGCCTCTTAGCATTCAGGAAGTGGAACAGCCAGCAGATAACTAAGTTTTAATCTACATATTAGTCTATGAAGTGATGACTCAGATCCTACTAGCACAGTGGTTCCCAATCGTGGTCCCCAGATGCTCTTGGACTACAACTGCCAGAAATCCTGGCCAGCACAGGTAGTGGTGAAGGCTTCTGGGAGTTTCAGTATTTGCAAATATCAGATTTTTTTTTCAAGCATTTTTCTTTTTCGCTTTTCCTCATGACACCTTTTCAAATGGAAATACAGTGGTGCCCCGCATAGCGAGGTAATCCGTTCCGGATTAACCTTCGCTATGGGGAAACATTGCTAAATGGAATGGAAAAGCGCATTGGAACGCATTAAACTTCGTTTCATGCATTCCAAATGGGCCCAAACTCACTGTTCTGCGGCTTCCCCATGTTCCAGCGGCCATTTTGGGTGTTCCGGCAGCCATTTTGGGTGTTCCGGCGGCCATTTTGGAATCGCCGAACAGCTGTTCCCCCATCGCAATGCGATAAAACATCGGTATGCAATCGCATTAGCGATCGCAAAATCCGCATCGCTATGCGGATTCATCGTTAAATGGTGCGCTCATTATGCGAAGCACCACTGTATTAGCAACACTTTTCCCATTGGAAATTTGCCAGGTGGGTATGCACATTTGAATACATTCAATACTAGAGACATTGATTAGGCCTGGAGAGCGTAGACTCAATCGACTCCTCAATAGCCTCCAACCCCCACCATCCCTTACAAGTATAACAAGGTATATCTATCTATGTCCATAAGAGGCAGACATTTTATATGGCTTTTCACAGTGTGACAACGTACATCTGAATGACTCATTCTTCCACTCATTTTTTATATGTTAGAGTCAATACATCATGTAATAAGCCATTGATGAGACCATTTCCATGCCATCACATCTGCAGGTCGTAACTCAGAAGTCGTATCTGGAACTTCAAGGATGCGGTAAGATGTGATCTGGGTTCTGGAGCTGTATTAAAATGATTGCGTGGCTAGTTCATTATGAAGTATCTCATTCTGGGCAGAGTTCACCCATTAAGCATAATCCATAGTGGGAAGTTGTCAGGCTGATGATGCTTCATATATTCTTACATAGTCATTATGACAGACGGTGCTCTCTATTTCTGCAAATCTTCTAGGTGATTTTATCCAACCCATTTTCTAAAATGACACAAAAAAAATGCTCTGAGCAAAATGTTGAGGAATGGAATACAGAAATGAATGGACAAAAGACGCCGATATATTGATTGGTTAACACAAATCTACCACTTACCAAGTTACGGGGGAAACAATGTCATTGCATTAGAAAAGGAAGATTAAATTTTAATCAGGCATACGTGCTTATACAAGCCACTTCAAATAGTGTTAAAAATTTGACATAACTCCACGGCACCGTAGTTGAACAACTTACAGTCACGCCTCTGCTCATGACCTGAGTTCCATCCTGACGGGTTCAGGTAGCCTGCTCAAGTCTGACTCAGCCTTCCATCCTTCCAAGGTCAATAAAATGAGTGCCCAGCTTACTGTGGGGCGCAAGCTGTTTCTTACATGAGCCACCCAGAAAGTGCTCTAAGCAGTAAGGGGCAGCATATAAACAGAAACAACCACTGTCTCAGTAGGAGAGCTCCTTTTCAATGGTGATGATCTGATTCTATAATTCCTATGTGGGAAAGAGATGGGGGAGAAATTTTTTTCAAAGGCCTCAATAATGCTATAAATTTAGGCTTTTCGAAACTCTCACTTCTCTCAAGAATTCATGAGGGAAAAAAAGATGCAATTTTGAAAGCACAAAACGTGCACAAAACAGTTCGTGCATTTTTTAAAAAGCCATTGGCAAAATGCATAACCACGGGTAGAAAATATGGTCCAACATGCTTTAATCAACAGAGCAAATGCACTGCACCATATAAAATGCAAAGAAAAGGGGAAAAAACCCAAAATGCTTACAAATATCCATGTAAAGGAGGTCGGAGGGGGAAAGAACCTTCATGAAGTCCCACTGTGAGAAGAAAGCACAGGTAAGATTCAAAGAAATGCAACCAAACATTTCAAACGGAGTTCTACAAAACTTGTTTTATGATTCAGCTATTTAGTGCCCTTATGCCAGCCCCTATGTCCTGTTTTAAAACTGACAGGGCTGAAGTAATAATTTAATTGGCTAACAACTGATTTTTAATTTCTTTTCATTATTTGTTTTATAGCCAATCATCATCATCATCATCATCATCATCATCATCGAACTGCAGAGCTGGAAGGGACCCTGTGGATCAAGTCCAGCCCTTACCAAGGAGGCACTAGTGAAGAATCAAATTCCCAGCCTCTGGCTCTGCAACCAGACGCCTAAACCACCGAGCTATCCTGCAGTTCATATCATATACTGCCTGGATTTTCAAAATGTTAATTTAAAAGGTGGTTGCATATGTTAAACACCCCCCAATCCATGATTCATGTATATTATATGCGTACCTCATTCTTTCTCTATCATGTCCAGAGGTGTTTCCACATGGAACCAGGTGGTATTCCATTCAGACATTGCTTTAAATCAATGAAATCAGTGGGTTTGTCCTGTGTGTTTTTCCTTCATCAAAGGAACTATAAAGAGAAATATAAGATACAACCAAGATCAAAACCAAAGGTTCTTGAACAATGTGCTGTGTAACATAAAGCTTCCCGCCCCCAAGCAATGTATGAATACATGAGCTACGTATAGTAAACAACTATGTTTCTAAGGGCTAATCCACGCAATGATGTTGTCCATGGTCATTCTGGAGTTCTTCTGAGTCATAATGGAATCTGGGTCGTATGAGGCAAAAAGTTTTTTTAAAATAGTTGGTTATATTAAGAAAGCCATTTTATGATAATACAGGGAAAAGATCACCAAAGTATACTCCTAGTGCTGGTTTCCATGCACGTATCCTATGCTGACAGCCATTTTCTGCCTTTGTGTAACTCAGATGGGGGACTATCAGAAAAAGGTGGAAGGAAGGTAACCTGAGACTAACAGTTTACATGTATACCTAAAAAAGACAGTGGGGGGGGGGGAAGCTGCACTATCCACCTACTTATTACCCATGGTGTGTGTTAAACAGGTATGTTAGTCCAAATTATTTGTTCTTTTTCCAAATCAACCACGTAGGCAAAAACCAAAACAACATAATAGATAATGGGTGGAGGGGGGAAAAACACTCATTTCTGAAGGCGCTTCTTCTGAAACCTTGCCTGACCACTGGTAAAGGTGTGCATTTCCCAGGCAAGGCATAAAGTAAGCAATACAGAGAAGAGGGGCCCTCCCAACATTGGTATGTGATGATATGATGTGTGTCTGTTTGCCTCCAAATAAGCACATAAAAACACCTCATTCCCCTGTTCCTGCCTGGAGTAAATGTGCTATAGGGCTGTCCTTATTGTTAGAAGTCAAATGTCTTTATATGGAATTGTTGAGTTTTAGAACACAAGGCTAAAAATTGGTTAAAATGACCAGCCTGTGTCAGTATATTGTATCATCACCATCTCTCATTAATTTCATGTTAAAGTACATTTGAGTGGTCATTCTGTTCTGCAGTATTCTTGATGCATGATATATTTCAAGGCCTCAAGTCAATGAAAGTTCAAATCCTGAGAGTGAATGGGATTGAGTTGGTTAAACACGCATTTTTCAGGGCAGAAACCACAGCTCTATGGGAGTGCACCTACACTGTATGTGAAAGGTCTCATGTTCAAAACCACATGGAGAACTCCTGCCTGAAACCTTGGGGGAATTACTGCCTGTTTCTACAGACCAGGTGCAGGCAATGCTTGAAGACTTGGAAACTCCACTAACATGTGCATGCGCACTCACTCACAGGATCCAAAGGGGCTGCACCTCCTGCCATGACTTCCATTGCCAATACCAAATATTCTTGCTGCTGCAAGAGCAGGAAACTCCTCTCCCAATTTGCTTTAAAACAAGATGTATACTGATCGTGCATCTTGTTTACAAGTGGAATTACACTTTGAAGAAGTTTGTGAGCCGACTTCTTTTAAAGAGCAGAGAACTTCCTTCAATAAGGGTATGGAAGAAAGGATTTTCCCTACATGCATGCACACTGCAGACCTGATCTAGGTTTGGAGCCCTTCCCTCCCAGTTGTTTGTTGATTTTTCTTAAAAAAAATTAAAGATACACAAGCCCAATAGTTTAGTTATGTAGTTGTATCAGGGTAAGCCTAAGAGCTAGAGAGATGGGTGCAGTGGAAATGAGCAAAGTGGGCTAGAACAGAAGAATGGCGTTCACAAGGATTGTTTACCATAAGTCCACAGCCAGTGCACTTCCCTTCTTACAGACTCCCTCTCAGCTGGGAAAACTGGCATGTAGATATTCTTAGCTGCCTTGCATCAGGCCAGGCCAGCCTGGCCTCCCACAGTCCTAAGTCACACTTTGGCTAGGTCAGGCTGAACTTCTGGAAGGCGTCCAGTTCTTCTTTGCTCAGCGTATTCATGTCAAGTCATTCTCAAAAGGGTTGGGCTGACACCACACAGCCTGGCTTTGCCCTTATCAAGCAGCCGGAGGACATTTTGTCTGGGCAGAACTGCCAACTTGTGAAATTAAAATCCTCTGGCATCTGTGAAGGGCTGGGAAGGAAGACCTGCAAGCATTTTTGTGCACGGCTGGAGCCCATGGGGGGGGGGGACAACAACAACCTTGCTCGTCTACTCATAAAGAGTATACAGTAGCTGGCTTGAAGTTTACAGTTCTTCTCCTTCCAAGCCATACTATCCACCATATCTTTGAAAAGTTCCTTTTTTTTGACTACAGCTCTCAGAATCCCACAGCTAGCCACGCTGGCTGGGGGAATCTGGGACTGCAGTCCACAAGGATAACCTTTCTGAGCTTTTCTTTCCATACTACTGTATACAGTATAGCAGACCTTCAATGATCAACAGAACCAAGATTGTATCAGAATTGGATACTTTTTAAAAAAAAACCTTGTTACTGTTCTTGTCCCAAGCCCCAAAAGTAATTACCCTCATTCTCAAAGTAACTAGACAGTACATTTTGATTACTTTATAAATGCTAAAAGCCTGTGGCTAGTGGTATAAAACACAATCTCCTCTAGTCTATCTCATTTTCACTGCAATATCCACAAGAGAGTCCAGTGTATTTTTTACCCATCTTTTCTGATAAAGCGTACTCTTTTTAATGTTACATTTGTCTTCTTGCATCTTTTAGATCAAGTGTTGCCTTCACTGATTTCAGTTGTTGAATTATCTGTGCTACTGAACTGATAATGGCCATAAAAATCTTTCAGTCCTATTTCCTGGTCTTGCAAAAACCTTCTCTGTAAGATGAAGAATTTTCTTTATGAATAGTAAAGAAGGATAGAATTCAAGCTTTTGCATGACAGCAAGTGGTCACTTCCTTTGGGCAACATAATCTGAACTTACATTTCCACCTTTTTAAAAATATCAGCAAGGTTTTGTAATTAACACAAACAGTTCTGGTGATTTTCAAGTGCTCATCGTACAAAATGTGCAATTTGTCATGTGCAAAAATATTGTACGAAGCAAAATGAATGGGTAAAAATATTGATTGGCACCCTCATGTCATCTATAGCTTTTATAACAATTAGACAGAGACAATGGTTATCCCAATGGACATGTAGGATTTTCCTTTGATGTTTCCGTTGAATTAGGGCTGGCACTCCTCCTTATTGGCTGCTCAGCAGTTGCTTCTCTCTAACATTGTCTTAACAACTTGGATAGATTTTAAAACACTGGCAGTCTCATTTTTGTAAAGTGTGCAGTGTCAAAAATTATGGTAAGTATTAAAAATAATAATCATTACATGCCATCAAGTCATTTCAGACTTAAGGAGACCATTCCAGGGTTTCTAGATATAAAGTGCTCAGAAAAGGTTTGCTTTCCTCTTCTTGGATCACTTCCGGGGCAGGCTGGTTCTCCAGGGACACACAGTGGGGAATCAAACTCCCAACCTCTAGCTTGACAGCCAGAAACCTTGCTCACTGAGCTATCCAACCAGCCTGGTGGTGACTATGCATACCAAATATTCAGAAACCTTGCAGTAAACCTCTTGCAATAATCTTCTTCTTCTTCCATCTATATTCTTCTTCTTCTATTATTGTCCTCTTCTCCAGAACTGCATTGATTCTTGATTTGGAGCTTTCCCTTTTCCTCTTGTTAACACATATTCCAAAAATCTGCCCCATAGATCATAAAAATTATTGTTTTTCAACTTTCCTTTCTTAACTTTTAAATTACAGGTTAGCTTATCATTTATAGCTATATTGCATATTTCATTATACCATTCATCCATTCGAAATTCAGATTTTGATTTCCATTGCCTAGCTATTATTAATCTAGCTGCTGTTAAGAAATTGGTAATCAATTCTTTAGTCATCTTATCATATTTCACATTCTCAAATATTGATAACAAAGCTATCTCATGATTAAATTCTATATCTTTTTCACATACGTCATTTAATTCTTTAAATATTAGTTTCCAAAATCTTTATACTTTTTCACATTCCCACCACATACGGAAAGTATGTACCAATTTCTTTCTCACATTTCCAACAGACATTCAGATAACTAGCATTAATTTTATTTAATTTTGTCGGTGTTAAACACCATCTTAAACCCAATTTAAATTTTTTTCTCTTATTCTCACTGACATAAATCTTAAAACCCTCCTTTTCCACATCTTCCTCCTTTCTTTCTCAATTATTCTTTTTCCAAAATTTTGTTCCCACATTTACTTCAATCCTTCTTTCTCACTTTCTTCTTCTTCTAAGTCAAGCAAGAATCCATAAATTTTACTCACTGTACCCTTTACTGAATCAGTCATCTGAATATCTTCATATTATAATAGACATTGTTCATACTTCATGTATTCTGTACCTTTGCTATATTTCTTTACCAATTCTTTCTAATTGCATATAATTCAACCATGAAATATTCATATTCTGAAGGATTTGTTTCATTTGATCTTTCAATCTCATTTTATACAACCAGTCTTTCAATCTAATCACTTTTTTTCTTTAAATAATTCTACATGCACTTTCATATTGACAGGAAAATTCTCTATTCCAGTCACTAATCATAGTGGAGAGTTAAATTTGTTCTATATTTATACCATATGTTTAACATTGTCTTTAAAAACGGGTTATTAATTTCACTTATTTTATATTTGGTTGTTGTGGGTTTTTCAGGCTCTTTGGCCATGTTCTGAAGGTTGTTCTTCTTAACCAGTCTCTGTGGCCGGCATTTTCGGAAGATGCTGGCCACATAGACGGAAGATGTTGGCTACACAGACTGGCGAAATGTTAGAAAGAACAGCCTTCAGAACATGGCCAAAGAGCCCGAAAAACCCACAACAGCCATTAGATCCCGGCCTTCGTGAAAGCCTTCGCGAATATATTTTATATTTCTTGACCATACCAAGATATTTTTCAATATCTACCTGTAATTCTGATCATTCCATTTCCATCAAATTAACCTTTCTGGATTATATATAATTTCTCCAATAAACCTTAACTGATTAACCAAATAATAATTCTTTATATTTGGTAAACCTATACCATCTTTTTTGTTGTTTTATACCAATACTTTTTATTTATTCTGGCTCTCTTCCCTTCATTACAATATTTGTTAATCATTCCTTGCCAAAATTTAAAATTATTCTCTATTAACTGTATTGGTAACATTCTAAATAAAAAAATTAATTTTTGGTAAGATGTTCATTTTTATTAGTGCAATCCTTCCAAACCAAGAAAGTTTTAAATTATTGTATTCCTGTAATTTCTTTTTAATTTCTTCTTTTAATTTATTATATGTATGTTCCTTTATTTTTTGAATGTCTTTTACTAAGTCTATATCTAAATATTTAACTGATTTACATATCTTAAAGTCATATTTATCAGCAAACCTTTCCTATTCTATTATAATTAAACAACATTATTTCAGATTTTTGCCAATTTAAATGTAATCCAGTTATTTTTCCAAATTTTTCCAAATGAGTTTTAATTCTAGCTATACTTTCAAACAGATTTTTCACTGTCAATAGGGAATCATCAGCAAATAAATTAATCTTTATTTTATTATTTTCACCCATACCTTCAATTAAATCATCATTCCTTATTACATTTGCCAGCATTTCAATAATCAAACAAAACAGAACTGGAGAAAGAGGGCAACATTATCTAGTGCCTCAGCCTAGAGCTATCTGTTCTGTCATCCCATCATTAACTATTACTGCAGAAGTATTCTCCACATATAATTGATCTATTATCCCCCTAAATTTCTTTCTAGAACCCCAGCCCTTTAAAAGAATCTTTAATGTTGGCCATTCTACACAATCAAACGCCTTAAAAATATCTAATGATAAAATACCCACTTTTGATTTATCCTTCCCTATATTATATATAATATTCAAAACCCTCCTAGTAAAATTTTCCCTTTGTCTTCCCTTTAAAAACCCATTCTGATTCTCTTTAATATATCTTGTAATAAACTTGTTCATTCTATTCACCAGTATTGTAGTGAATATCTTTGCATCTTGGTTTAATAATGAAATAGGTCTATACGAACTTGAGCCTGTTAAATCTTTATTGGGTTTTGGGATAAGAGTTATTAATGAATGTTTCCAATAGTCTGGTATTTTCTCTCCTTCCAAAAACTCATTGTAAAGTATTTTTAACTTATGGATCAGAATTGACTTAAAAGCTTTATAATACAGTATTCTGATCCCATTCCATCCTTTATCTCTTCTTCTAATTCTCTTTTATCATTCTCTAATAGTTTACTCTTAACATTTTCTTTAATATAATTTTTTACATCTTCTTTCAATGTACTATTAGCTTTAATTAAATTTTGATAGAATTCTTGTAGTATCTTTCATTTTTCCTTCATTAGACTACAATTCTTTCCTGTTTCATCGTTAATCACTCCAATTGTATTTTTTGATCTTTTAGTTTGAGCTATTCTAGCTAAAAGCTTTGAATTTTTATTACTATATTCAAAAAATTCCTCTTCACGTATACCAAATCCCTCTGGACCTTTTTGTTTGTTTGTTTAATTAATTAATTAATTTAACTTAAATGCCACCCACACTACCCAAAGGTCTCTTGGTGCCTTACAACAATTAAAATACAATAAAAAACCGATAAAACAATTAAAATTGAATTAAAATATATACTCTAAAATTGCCATCAGGACCCACTGTTGGTATTATTTCAATTAAAAGACTTCTGGAACAGGAAGATTGACCTGGCACTGAAATGTCATCAGCATTGGCACCAGATGAATCTCAATTGGGATGGTGTTCCATAGTCTGGGGGCAGCCGACAAAAAAGCCCTTAGTCTACAAGCCATCCCTCTTACCTACTTGAGGGACAGCTCTTTCAAAAGGACCCCCTGGCTAGATCTTAACTGCCAGGTGGGTTCATACGGAAGGAGGCAGTCCTTCAGGTATCCAGGGCCTAAGCCATTTAGGGCTTTATATGTCAAAACAAGCACTTTAAATTGGGCCCGGGCAGCAACTGGTAGCCAATGCAATTTAAACAGAATAGGCTTGATGTGTTCCCTAGCGGAACCACCATTCAGCAGCTGTGCAGCTCAATTCTGGACCAGTTGCAGTCGCCGGACCGTCTTCAAAGGCAGACCCACGTAGAGCACATTGCAGTAATCTATGCGAGATGTTACTAGTGTGTGTGTATAACTGTCATGAGACTCCACTCGTCCAGGTAGGCCTGTAGCTGGTATAATTTCCACAGGTGAAGGAAGGTACCTCTGGCCACCAAGTCCACCTGGGCTTCCAGAGTTAGACTGGGGTCCAGGAGCACTCCCAGGCTGTGGACCCTGTCCCTTAGGGGGAGTGCCCCATTCAGGGCAGGGAAATGGCCCTCCAGTCTGTCCAGCAAAGCACCCACTAACAGCACTTCCATCTTGCCTGGATTGGGTTTCAATTTATTAACCCTCATCCAGGCCATTATCAGGTCCAGGCACAAATTCAGCACAGAAACCGCGTCACCTGGATTGGTGGAAAGCAAGAAGTAGACTCCCCCTGTCTCTCTCCCGGCAAAGGTCATCGTACAGGGCGACAAAGGCAGTCTCCATACCAAAACCTGGTCTGAAAACCGATTGAAATGGATCCAGAAAATCCATTTCATCCAGCTGCTCCTGGAGTTCCTTGGCCACAACCCGCTCCAACACTTTGCCCAAGTAAGGGAGGTTTGCCACTGGTTAGTTAACCACCAGCCTTGGGTTCAGTTTAGGCTTTTTTAGGAGTGATCGAATTACCACCTCTTTCAGGGCAGTAAGGACCACTCCCTATCTCAAAGAGGTGTTCATGGCCTCCTGGACCCAGGTGTGAACCCCCCTGGCAGATCTTCCAAACAGCCAAGATGGGAAGGATTGAGCAGAGTGGTGGTAGAATGGACAGATCCAAGCACCCTGTCCACATCCTCAGGTCTCAACAATTGAAACTCATCCATTAATATTTGACCTAAGCACGGCACAGTGGACACATTCACTGATTCTGCAGTAACAGTGGAGTCCAACCCTCTGTGAAGCTGAGCGATTTCCCCCTCAAAATGGATGGCAAACTCATCACAGCAAGCTAATGAGCAGTCTGGGACCCCCACCAGATTTCCCGGTTGAAGAAGATCCCAGACCACCCAAAACAGCTCTACTGGACAACATTCTGAGGAAGCAATACGGCTGGAGAAATATTGCCATTTTGCCAGCTGTATTGCCACGAAATAGGCCCGATAATGGGCTCTAAGTCATGTTCGATCGGACTCCCAGTGGGACTTCCTCCACCTGCGCTCCAGCCGTCTCCCCTCTCGCTTCATCGCCCACAGTTCAGAAGTATACAAAGGAGCTGTCTGGGCTCGGCGAGCAATCGTATCAACCGCCCAGGCCATCTCCCTATTCCATAGGGTGACCTGAGCTTGGCCAGGAGCGCTGACCATATCAGACGGATAATCCCCCAGAGCATTCAGGAAACCATCCAGATCCATTAATCTCCGGGGCGGATCATCTTAATAGATCCCCCACCCTTGTAGAGGGAAGAAGAAGTTAATAGACTAAACTTGACCAGGAAGTGGTCTGACCATGACAATGGGGTCACAACCAGCCTCTCCACATCCAAACCACCATCTTCCAGTCCCGTTGAGAAAACCAGGCCCAAAGTATGGCCCCTTCTCATGCGTCAGACCGATGACACATTGAGACAGCCCCATGGTTGTCATGGCAGCCATGAAGTCCTGAGCCACCCCAGTCAAGGGAGCCTCAGCCTGAATGTTGAGGTCCCCCAGCACCAACAGCCTGGGAGTCCTCAACACCAGGTCCGAGACTACCTCCGTCAGCTCAGGCAGGGAGACTGTTGGTACGCAGCAGGGTGGGTGGTACACCAACAGAATCCCTAATCTGTCTCGCAAGCCCAACACACAATACAGGCCCTCGAGACCTCCTCTCAAAGGGATAGGAAGCCTGGTCAAGGAGATAGAACTCCTATAGACTATAGCAACTCCCCCTCCCCTAGCAACGTTGGTGCTGGACTGAGTACCCAGGTGGACACAGCTTTCTAACTCCTTCGTTTTAGCTTGAATCTCTAATAGTTTTTTATTATCTCTATCTATAAAGTATTTACTTTCTAAATCTTTTAATGATTCTTCTTTTTTTATATTTTCTTCTCTCAATTTCTTTATTCTACAGGATTCTCTTATAGCAATTCCTCTTCTAAATATTTTCATAGTGTCCCACTCCTATCGAATATGTTTTTCAGGGAAAAAAGCTGTCCAAAATGAAGTAGAACAGGGGCATTGCAGGGCTATTGGCAAGTCTTTGGGTCTGAGTCCCAAGTCTGAGTCCAAGTTTTCTTTGGTACCAAGTCCCAAGTTCGAGTCTTTGGTAACATGTCCTGAATCTCAAGTCCCAAGTCCTTATTAAAAACAAGATTTTTCCTCAGGAAAAAAGGGAAGGGTGAGGGGGTTTCTGAGTCACACATCAGGTCTGAGTCACTGAAAAAAAAATGAGTTAAGTCTAAGTCAAGTCACTGGTGCAACTTAAGTCCAACTTGACAGCAAGTCCCATGACTTGAGTGACCATCTCTGTTTATTTGCACGTTACTGAAGCCAATACAGTGCATTCAAGAAGCCCCCCCCATCATGTTTGAGTCAGCTAGCGTACCTCTAAAATTTATTGAACTTTGCATGAGTGTTTTCATGATGAAATCTGAACAAAAATACTGCCGCGAAAGAGGAATCATCAAAAACAGGAGATTGACAGCTGGAGTCCAAATGGAAGCCCAAACTTCTCATGAAAACTCCATCTGCTGAGCCACATGGCATATTCTCCATCTATCCAATCTAGCAGCTATTTCAATTCCTGGCATGGCAAGAGGAAGGTGGGACGTTACTTATGTACCATGTTATGGCATAGTGATTAATCTGCAATATTGCAGCCAAAACTCTTCCTGTGACCTGCATTTGATCCTGGGCTCCAGCAGCTGCCTCGAGGTTCACTCAGCCTTCTGTCCTTTTGAGGTTGGTAAATTGTGTCCCCATCTTACAATGTGTAGCCTGCATGATTAAATTGTAAACTGCCCAGAGAGCACTTTAAGCGTTATGGGGGCAGTATATAAGCAGAACACTTTTTTATTAGAGTGGCCACATTCTAGAATTGTCTTGTTTTCTTTCAGGGCACCATACTGAGTCATCACAGTGCTCAGAATGATCCCATGTCTTCTTTCCCGGATGACAGCCCTCAATATGAAGGCCTGCCAAGGGACGATCCTCTTTGTCAAAGTGTCTCCCATTTAAAGATCTGGTTTAAAGAAGATCAGGGAGAAGGAGGAGATCAGGGACCTTGATGTTGCCATTCCACACTGAGCAAACTCAGCAGGCACGCAGATCTCCTGTTTGCCATCTTTCCACTGAAATAAGGCACATTGTAATTAGTTTCTGATTTTGCATCTATACATATGAATTGACTTATGCATTTTATACAAAAGAGGGTCCTTCTTGGTCTTCTTTGCTCTGGTGATAGATGTCCTCCTTTTTTTTCCCCTTTCCCCTCCACTTTTTTCCCCTTTCCTTTTTTTTAATTTTTAATTTATTTTTTTGGGGGGGGGGGGTAATGTGTAGATGGCCATGCCACCCTTGCGGAATATAATGCCAAAACAAAGAAAGCCATGAAAGGAGGAGGAGGAAAAGAAGGAGAAGGGGAAAGAGAAAGAGAAGGAAAAGGAAAAGGAAAAGGAGAGAAGCAGCAGCAGCCAGGCTAAAACCTAAGCAAAGGGCGATGTACAGAGCAAGATGAAACAAGCAAGTATGAAGATGGATGATAAGCACCGCCGGCACTCCATGATTCTGACCGCAGAAATCATTAACAACGCTGTGGATCGCCTAGCTGATTCCCGCCTTAGCATGGGAGTGGAAGAAGATAGAGCTTCCCAGAGACCCCCGCTCCTTTCCCAATCTCACATGCATGTGCACATTTCACTCCCCTAGTTTCTAGATTTGCTTTTCTTTTTTTCCAAAGGAAGCAACAGACAATCCTTTCCACCTAACCTAAGCAACCACTCCTAGTCCGAGGGGGAAATTCCGGCAGATGTGACCAAAAAAAAAGGAGAGGGAGAGAGAGAGAGAGAGAGAGAGAGAGAGAGAGAGAGGAGTAGATAGCAGGAACAGATTAGTTAGCAAACTTTTGGGGATGTGAGGCAGAAGGGCTTGCACGTCCCCAAACATTCTCCAATTGTTTCTATCCCTAAAAGATCACCTACAGTCTATTCATTAAAACCAGGCATGGGAATCTCATAATGTTTCAAAGGATGGTTTTGTACAAGAGCAGCCTGAGGCACCAACCTTTGAGCAGAATTCCCCTCTGAAATAAACTGGAAGAGCTGTTTCATCTTAATGAAAATCTAGCTATTGACGGGGGGGGGGCGGGGGGGAGGAAAGGTACAGGCACCAGTACTAGGGCAGTCTGCAGTGCTCACCGTAACCAGTTCAGAAGAACAGCACAAATCACCAAGCCCAGGATGACTCAGAATGCCTTCAGCAAAGGTTCTTATTGAAACCTATTTCTTAAAGGGGTTTGCGGTGTTCACCTGTTGCAGATAAAAACAGCAAAGAGTCTTAAAAGGCACCCTGAAGACTTAATACAATCATTACCACATTAGCTCTCATCGAAGGCTGAGTGTAAAGTGATGGAGCAAGTGCTTGCAAGAACAAGCTCTTTTATCAGAGCAACACAACTTGTAACAAGCCAAGGTGGCTCAAAACTTAGGAACGTTTAGGATGCCAGAGAGGAGTTGACTGAACGCCCAAACAGTCCAAATGGACAGAACTAGCCCACAATAGTCTTTCAGTGGGAGGTGTGGAGCCCCCACCTCCTCTACCAGTTCTAGAACCCCATGCAGGCAGGTAAGGCAGGGCGTGCTGCAGCAGGGATGCTGGATACAGGCACTTGGCTGTCCCTGAAGTAGCGTAGCCTGGACACCTTTCCCGGCTACACCTTGGTAGTCCCCACGGGCATCAGCTGCCATATATGTAGAGCCACTCTTCCTTGGAGACACTGCCAAAGTCGCATGGTTGGGTTCAACAGAGTAGTGGGGAGTACAGTGAGGAGAAATAGGAGGAGGACCAGTCCTCTGGCATCAGCTGTGCGACCAGGAGGCCCTTGAGGCAGGGTGGCATGCCCCCCCAACTGGTTCATTTGTCAGTGGCATCCCTTTCGCTTGTTTTCCAGCCTTCTCGCCTTATGTCATCTTGCCTCATCTCGGCAAACCCAGGAAGCTTTCTTTGGGCAGCATGAAGAACTCTTCTCAACCCCTCATATCCGGATCCCGACATTGGATCCTGGCATTGGTCTCTCAGCTGGCTATGGAAAAATCTGGTAACGCCAACACCTTTTGGGCTTCAACCACCTCCCAGTTGGCTGTGTCCATCCAACGGTCCTATTCATCTAGCTTGCTCGGCGGCTGAAATCTCCACCTGCCATGGCTACACATGTGGCCTCTGGGACATCATCTACCTCTGTGCTGCCACAGGGAACGGCAGGTCTGGAATCTCACCCTGACTCTCAGGGAAGTGAAGAGCCTGCTATTACTAGTAAGGAGATCATGGCCAGTCCCACATCCAGTTTGCAAAGCATTCTGGTTTGCATATGGATCTAGAAGTATGGGTTAGATAGGTGTGCTTTGAAATGAGGCACCAAGAGTTTTACTCCTGTCCCTATCACTATATCATACCAGGCTGCAGTGATGCAGCCACTATTACAGTCCATACCTAAACCCTCTCCATCCTCCATATCTGGCAACAGAGTTGCAAAAATAAATGTCCGGTCACGGTTACCCTCTGCAAGTTGACTGTCTGGAAGACTGAATTCAATGAATGGGATTTTCAGATTTTCTGGACGGCAAACATCGTGATTCCCCATTCTAAGAGTTCATCCTCACTTACAGACACCTAAATGGGCTGCACCTGGGAGAACAGCCTCAGTGGGAAAGCTTTGAGGACTAGCTGGGACTAGCTCTACCCAAACTTCCTGCCGAGAAAGAAGGGTTCCAGCTAAGCACTGGGGAAGGAACAGGAAGCTTGGGTGAACAATTTTATGTATTAAAAGTTCTTTAAAAGTTTGAAATAGTTTTACTATTGTGTTCATTGTGGCTAATATAGAAGTTTTGTTTTGTCTTTTTGCACATTGTGGCAGGGAATGTAATAACCATCACGAGAGAGGGAAATAAAAGAGATCATCAAAACATATTTAGCGGTTGCTATCAATTAAACTCATACAGCTGTGTCTAATAAGCAAGTGTCTCAGGCACAGAAGATACTATCTAGAGACAGAGGAAAAAAACTTGCAAGCTATCTGTAATCATGTCTGAGAAATGTCAAGATAGGCAATGTGTCAAACAGAAGCAAGTGGTGGAAGTACTAATTAATTAATTCAATTTTTATACCACCCATCTAGCAAATTTCTACTCTGGGTGTTGTACAACAAAGTAAAGCCAAAATCAGCAGAACAGATCCTAAAATAAAAAAATCGAAAAAGGCAGGCAGCAATAAACTGTTAAACGACAAAGGAAAACCCTTATTCCTGCTCCACACATCCAGTCGGTTAAGGAGAACCTCCCCAAAGGCTTCCTTTAAAAGCTCTATTTTTAGTTGTGCTTGAAAGGCATGGAGGGAGGGTGCCTGGCAAAATTCTTGGGGCCATGAATTCCACAAGGAAGGTGCCACAGCAGAGAAGGCCCAGCTTCTGGTTGTTGTTTTAGAGGCCTCTCAGGGTATTAATATCCATAGTCACGTGGTCTGTGAAGACCTGGTCAGATGGGCAGTCGAACGTGGCAGAACACGTTCAGACAGGTAGTGAGGTCTCAAACCAGTCAGGCAAAATGCCCTCTATTTTTCAGCCCCACTAGACAGAGCTCTGCCCCTTGTGCCATCATTCTGTTGCCCCCTTCTGAAAGTGTTATAGTTTGTGAACATTTTTCCTTAAGTGTGGTGTCCACAGTTCTCAAGATGAGGCCTAACTAGTGTTTAATAGAGGGGAGATAGTAGTACTTCACGCGATTTGTAGACCATATTTCTGTTAGTGCTGCCTAAAATAGCATTTGCAGCCACAATTTATTTCTATTTTTATTCATTTATTTATTCAATTTGTATCCCACTCCCATTAGTGTCGTAACACTACTCTGGGCGGGTTACAATCCCATAAAATAGAAAACACAAATGAAAATAGAAATATTAAAACTGAAAACAAAAGCCCTAAAAAAGGAAAGAAAACCAGATGGCACCGGCTAATCTCAGAACAGATGGGGGGGGGGAAGAGGGGAGAGAAGAGGAGAAGGGAAGAGAGGGGAAAGTGGGGGAAGGAAGGTGGTCAGCTGCGGTTGGTGTGGAAAGCCTCGACACAACACACTGTTGGCTCATATTCAGCTTATGATCTATAAGAATTCCGAGATCTTTTTTGCATGTAGTATTACTGACCAAAGTATCTTGCATCTTGTAACTCTGCATTTGGTTACTTTCACCTAAGCGTAGAACTTACCCCTGTTAAATTTCATCCTGATCGAGTTCTCAGCTCAGTCCCCAAGGTTATCAAGAGCTCTTCAAATTTTTTAACTGTTTTCCAGGATATCCATAAATTTGATAAGCATTCCACCCCCTCATCCAGATCATTAATTAAAATATTGAGGAGCACCGGGCCCAAGACTAAGCCTTGTCTTATTGCACTTGTTTCCTCCTCCCAGTTTGAGAAGGAACCATTGATAAACACTCTTTGATTCTGTAAACCAGAGGTCGTCAACCCCCACTCCGCGGCCCGGTGCTGGTCCATGGCCTGAGCCAGACTGGGCCGCGAAGACAGACCTCCCCCCCACATGCACTCTGCTCCCCACAGCTGTTTTGCATGCACACACACGTGCCAGCGCCAGCGTGAGCGCTCTCCCACCCCTTCACACATGCACCCAAGTGCCTACATGAAGGGGTGGGCAGGCATGTAGGTGGGGGTGCAGGTGCTCCTGTGCATGTGCTAAGGGGTGGGGGAGCACTCATGTTGGCGCTGGTGCATGTGCGCCTGCTGCTCCAACACTTCACACATGCACCTGAGAGCATGTGCGAGTGTGGGGGGTGTCCTGCCTTCCTAAGAGGCTCAGCCAGTCCACGGTCCCAAAACAGTT
This sequence comes from Pogona vitticeps, assembly GCF_051106095.1. NCBI lineage: Eukaryota > Metazoa > Chordata > Lepidosauria > Squamata > Agamidae > Pogona > Pogona vitticeps. The sequence continues at coordinate 166,052,800 of NC_135784.1, read as the reverse complement.
GGGGACCGCTGCTGTAAACGATTGTGGATCTCCCTGTTAGCTTTGAGCTTAGCCAATACATAATTAGCTTGCTAATCAGAATATCCTGAGGCACTCTGTCAAAGTTCACTTTGCTGAAGTCAACATTTATTACCATGAAGTTTACTCAATAAAAAAAAGGAGATAAGATTAGTCTAGCAGGGTTTATTCTTGACAAATCCATGTTCGATTCTAGTTATTACTCTATTGTTTTCATGGTGCTTACAGATTAGAGATGGGCACGAACCCCAGTCCAGTAGTTCATTCCAGTTGGTTTAATGCCACAAAAGGCTATATCTGCAAGGAATTTATTTATTTATTTGCCATAGTATTCTCTTTGAATTTGCAGCAATACACAAAATGATTTGGCAGAAATAATAAACAACATATGAAGATAATTAAACAATCATAAAGAAATTAAGCAAAGGCCTCAATTGACAACAGAAGAAGCAATAAGGCAGCATAATTTATGAAGGGCAGTAATGGATGATCCATCCTCCTAAACCCCCTGTTGAACATCAGTGTGCTCAAGAAAGCGGTCACAGTCAAGCACCCCCGGTGAAAAAGCCCTGCTTGGCATTGCCACCTACAAAAGGGGCCTTCCACACCTAGCATTCAGCAAGGATCCTGGTTAGATCAGACCCATTTTGCTACATCTCTTTGCAGCTCCAGCAACATTGCAGAGTTTGGAATTGCCCATAAGCCAAACAGTGCAACCCCACTTTGTCATCTGATTCTTTTTCCTTTTAGGAAAGATCTTACAGTCAGATTTGAGCAAACTGGGCATCAGGGGGCCAGTTTTCCACCTACTAGACCCACTGTGAACCACAAGATTTCTCCTCCATGTATAAAAGAAATAATCAAAACCACAATTGACCAGAAGTCCCTGTTTCATGGGGGCAGGGAACTATGCTCCATGTTTTCACAAAAACACTGCTGCAGACAGCTTGCACATGCAAAAAATGATGATGAAGGAGTCAAAAGAACACATTTGAGAGGAAAGCAATGACAAATCTATACAGCATCTTAAAAAGCAGAGACATCACGTTACTGACAAAAATCCGCATAGTCAAAGCTATGGTTTTCCCTGTATTGATGTATGGAAGCGAGAGCTGGAGCATAAAGAAAGCAGACCACCAAAGAGTTGATGCCTTTGAATTGTGGTGCTGGAGGAGGTTCTTGATAGTCCCCTAAACTGCAAGGAGAACAAACCTATCCATTCTAAAGGAAATCAACCCGGAGACCAACTCCGGGAGGCAGTGGAAGACAGGAGGGCCTGGAGCGCTCTGGTCCATGGGGTCGCGAAGAGTCAGACATGACTAAATGACTAAACAACAACAACAAAAACTGGTTTTAATTAGGAATGTGTCCTTGTTTACTGATAAGAGAGCTTTGGAACCTAGCGCTAAGATGGGAGAGAAGAGTTATGGCCAAGAGCCTAGGCACCAGCGACCCCTCCTTTGACCCCTCCTTCTCCACACCCCTTTGCCTCCCTCATTTTCGTCTGAATTTATAAAATGTATATTCTGTATAGGCACCTTACGCCTCTCCTCCGCTTGTTCTGGTGGACAGGGCTGTGTCCATTTACTTTTGCTTCTTTTCAGCTGAAAATAAAAATATATTAGATCTCCTCGCCCCTGGCTAATTGAAAATATATCAGAGACAGATTAATGTCCAGATATTACTGGTACATAATGTTCAGAAAGTTCTGGTATCCTTCAATGACTTTGTTGTTGTGTTTCTTTTCTTTAAAAAAAACAACAACAGAGTCTGTAAGCCCTGGGAGCACACGCCCAGAGTATTCATATTCCAGTTCACCAAATCCACGCTTGTGTATTATGCAAAGTACCTTCTGTTAAACCAGCCAGAATAGTGCTTTAGCACTAATCGGGCAGCATTTTAAATAAATAAATAAATAAATAAACTACCCTTATTTAAATAATACTGTATGCATATTATCTAATTAATATGGACTTTTCCATACATTCAACTTCACTCCATTTGTTACATTTTTTTCTAGTCATAAGCTGAAATCAACTCCATAGCACATAGCAATAATAAAAATGCTGCAGACCTAGCATCATTTATATAGTAGCTTCTTATCTGAGGGAGCCACTATGGTGTAGTGATTAGTTTAATGCACACAGAATTGAAGGTATTTTTTTGGTGGGGGGATGTAGTGTCCTACCCCTCTCCCATATGCTGCTGTTAAAACTCCTTTTGTCCTGTCCCTTGGCTGTTGAACTAATCATCTCCTTCAACAACCATAGAAATAAACATGTTTTCTTTAACAATCTTTTATTTCTTCTCTTCCTCCTTGGCCACCACCAACCTTTAGTTGCACCTATGGGTCTGAATTTGCCTGTTCACTGAGGCCCTTACAATACTTTCCACACAGCCAACCCTACTTAACTTTTATTTCTTACCTTAGCTTTTTTTTCTCACATTGCCCATCTTGAACAATACTAATACCATTCACTCAAATTGTTTTAACTGTTTTATGATATATTTTACTGTAAGCCACCCTGAGTAGACATTGTCTAGAATGGTGGGAAATAGATAGATAGATAGATAGATAGATAGATAGATAGATAGATAGATAGATAGATAGATAGATAGATAGATAGATAGATAGATAGATAGATAGATAGATAGATAGATATTGAGCTCCACAACACTTAGCCTCAATTAATTTCGCAAGATTTTATTAAAAGAACAGTATCCAAAGGATTTGATTTGATTCAGTGCAATTCTTTCCTCTCTTTGTCTCTTCTCCCTCAAGCTCTCAGCTTTTTCATCAAAAAGCACTCTTTACCCCAGTGGTTCCCAAGCTTGGGTCCCCCAATGTTCTTGACTAAAATTCCCAGAAGCCTTCACCACTACCTGTGCTGGCCAGGACTTTTGGGAGTTGTAGTCCAAGAACATCTGGGGACCCAAGGTTGGGAACCACTGCTCTCCCCCAATATCTCTACCACCAGACTCCTCCAAAAACCTCACCATCTCTCCACCCTCCTAGTTTCTCTCCCAATCAACTGGAACCATTCTTACCAGCCTTCTATGCTCCTTTCTCACCACCAAATCTCCAAAGTGCAGAAGGGATTGGATTTAAGATTGGAATAATGGGAACCTGAGCAAAACCAATTTTGGCATATTCATTTCTTCATACCATAAGCATTGTATATGTTCTTGACACTTAGGTGTGTGAGGTTTGTAGCCTCTAGACAACTTTTTATTCCAGGCTGTTTTACACCAGGGAATCTTTTTTTTCCTTAAAAATGTACCCTGAAGAGATAAAACTGTCAAATGGTTTATGCAAAGCTTTGCACACCGTACAACTTTCCCCTGCAAAAAGCCGTGGAAAATGCTGCTCTCCCTCAGTTGCCCAGGGCGGGTCATATTTTCTTTTGATGGGCAAATAAAATATAATTAGTTTTTTTACATCATCATCATTATGCTAAGGGTGAGCAAGGAGATTTTGTGCTGGAAAATTCTCGTGAGGATTTTGCAATGCAGTTAATGACTCTCAGGCACTTGAGAATATGCCTCTCAGACATTCATTTATTCAAGTGTTTTTGACAGATCTATAGAACTGTAGGTCCCCCCCCCCCGGAAGATGCTAGGAATCACTCTTTAATAGGATGAAAACAGGGTTTGTCTAGTCCATTCCCATGGGATCACCCAATTGTTCTCCTCTCGTTTGTGGAAAAAAGTGGACAAGAGACCAATCACTCCTTCATTGACATAATCACTAATTTGGTTCTTTTTCCACAGTCAGATAACAATGTGTGTGCATGCAAGTGTGTGTGTGTGAGAGACACAAAAACAGAGTGAAACGTGTGATGCATTTCTTTGTGATAAAATACATGATGCTTTCAGATATAGCATTTGTTGTACAAATCACTCTGCTACGTTCATGGAATATTACTATACAGGGAAACTGAGACATTACTGTCTTTTGTTTAACAACACTCACACCATATTTCTCCACTGCTCTTCCTGTCTTTGTTCTTACCACTGGAAAGCTATTAAAGTGAGAGGACACAGGATAGCCACTCAGTAACTTCTGAGGAACAGTTCTTGGAGTCATTTGTTTAAAACAATTGTTCTCAACTTTTGGTCCTCTGACTATTTTAGATTTTAGTGCCCAGAATCCCTCACCATTTGCTCTACTGACTAGAACCAGAGATGGGAAAATGAGTGGGAAAGAGTTAGTGGGTTGCTTGTTGTAGTTTTTTCAGGCTGCTTGGCCATGTTCTGGAGGTTTTTCTTCCGGATGTTTCGCCATTCTCTGTGGTGGGCATCTTCACTGGACAGGAGCTAGAACTCTGTGCTCTGGTGCAGTTTGTTTGGGAGTGTCACATTCCCGGGGGTTACAATAGCCGAAGTCCGATAAACCAGTCCAAGGTCAGAGATACCAAGAATGCAAATCAGAGTTCTGAAACAAACTTACAGAGTGCAGTCCAAAGTCAAAGTCCAGGGTCAGATACACAGTCAGAGTCCAGAGTCCGTAGTCCAGGGCCAAGGTTCAAAGTTCAATACCAGCGCAGGTCCAGGGTCAAGGTCCAGAGTTCAGGAACAAGAGACATGGATGCCAGCCAAGATGTTGACTCCTTGCTTCCACGAAGTTTCTGGCTTCGCTGAAGCTTGTTTTATCCTAAAGCAGCTCCTTGAGCTGTTGGAAAGCTCTCTATTCTGCTAGTACTCAGGGCTAGGTGAACGCAGGTCCCTGTGGAAAGCCTTAGAGCAATCCTCTGCTCTTCTTGCCCTGAGTCTTTTCCGAAGCCTGCCCTGAAGCCTGTCTGCTGTGGAGGGAGAACCTGGAGGCTGCTCAGCTGTTTCCGATCTCTCCACATTCTCCTCAGCCACAGTTAACCCTTCTGGGTCCAGATCTTCGGAAGCACTCATGACAGGGAGTTGAGTATTTGTAGCTGTGGGATAATGGTTTTGTTCATTTCAGAAGACTGGGTGATTATTGTGATCAGAGTGTTTTTTGTTGTGTATTGTTGTGATAAGGGGGGGAAATGATCTGGAGAAACATTAGGAAGAAAAACCTCCAGAACACGGCCAACAGCCCAAAAAACCTACAACAACCATCGGATCCCAGCTGTGAAAACCTTTGAGAATACAGTTAGTGGGTTAATTAACCGTTAATGAGACACAAAATCTGATTTGATTAAGCTTACACTGGAGAGGGGATTTTTTAAAAAATTATTAAGTTGTTTTTATTATTTATTTATTTTATTTATTTCATATCTAGGGTGGCTTTCTCCTAGGGAGGGAACCAACGTAGCTCACAATAACTTAAACAAATCATACTAAAACAAAACATTACAAAATTAATAAGCAATTAAATGTACTATAATAATGAAAAAACAGTTAATTAATTATACAAGAATAATTAAAAAGCATTTTAAAACTTTAAAAACACACTTAAAGGAACACAAGCCCAGCATGCAAGTGGGTAAAACACTTCTTAGTATCTCTGCCTAGAAAACCCTGAAAAAAGGGGGTCTCCTTAAGTCTGAATTGACTTGATTGCACATGGTCATTAAAGAAATACAATAAAGTTTGAAGTCTGCCCTTGAACATATTAAAGATTAACTATCAAAAAATGCACATTTTAAGAGCATTTATTACAGGTCATTTTGTTTTTTTTAACATGGTAGCACAGTTACCAAAGTATCTCCCCCTCCTCCTGCAACAACATGCACACACTATCCCACACAGTGTCGCATGACTCAACGCACAACAACAAACGCCTACACTAATTTCTTAAGATGATGCAGGCATTAAAAAACACAATGAGATTTTAGCTATTAACATAAGCCTATTAAAAAGTTTATTGTTACAAAGACTTTTGTTGCAGCAGTAACAGACAGTAAAAGTATAAGACAGAACCAGTTAAATGGCAGGGAAGTGGACTAGTGCCAAAACTCAGATTCTGAATTCAGAATTCTAAAAATTCAGAATTTCCAGATATTCGTAACCCCATCACAGTCATTACGAATAATATCTATTCATTATTTTTTCCTTGGGTGAAATGGGTGAAACATTTCTAAATAATTTCCATGTGCCCTCTGATGCCTCTCCTGTTATTGTGCCAAACAAAAAGAGTGCACGCCAACATCCAGCAGTGCACAGGCATTAGGAAATAAGGAAGCACACCTGTAGTGGAGGAGAACCACCACTTCAGGCCAACTCCCACCCACCCAAAACTAGACCTTGCCTTTCTGTAGCTAGACTCTAATGCAGCAGCATGTCCCTCAGGGCCTCTTGAATGTTGTGAGGTGTGTGTTGCACAGATGGGCACAAACCAGCACAATGGTAATTTGTGATGGTTCATGATTCGTCAATGTCCGTCAACCACAAACTATGCAGATTATTTTTAAAAAAAAAATGAACTGGCTTGTGGTTCATTCTGTTCTAAATGAAGGGGGAAGGGTTCTGTGCAGCTGAGCTACACAGAAAGCCCCCCCTTAATGGGTTTCCCGCCCCATACCATCCTTTATGGGCCCCAGCACCTACCTTACTTCCTCCGGGCCTCTTCCTCCATTCCACTGCTACCCAGCGGAGTAGAATAGTAGTCTGTCCGGGGCCTATGTTCTGCCCAGTTCTTCCTGGCAGGCTTAGGGTATTCTGGAAATTGTGGTTCTTTGAGGGTTCCCCTATAGCTCAATGGAGAGCAAAACCACACTTCCTACAATATCCCTCCAAGAAACCTCCAGGTGGTGGTGGAGGGGAGGAGGAGGAGGAGGAGGCCTGGAGTGAGTAAAGCAGGTGTTGGGACCACTGAAGGGCGGGCTTTCTAGGGCTAGAGAAACCAAGCTAAATGAAACTCCAACAATGAAAAAGTTGGGTGTTTCATTTCACTTCATGAAACTTGCTATTTGCCATCTATCTCCCTGCTTTTCTGGGCTGGTGGCTCAATCTCTGCCCCCCCCCCTTACCCTTCACAAAAAGGAAGCCATTTGCCTCCACAGTATCCACTTCAACTAGTGGCAAATGGCTCATTTACAAGCCTAAAAGGAATTAAAAAACTAGTTCGTTAACCTACCATGCTTTGCTCCCCCCGCTGTTCTATGATTCTAAGGGAGAGTCTGGGTCTGTTTGCCATTCTTTGTAGTTGTGCTGAGAAGCTGCTCTCTGTACATGCCCCAGAACTACACAATCTCTCCACTCAGGTATAAGTACAATGGTGCCTTGACTTATGAACTTAATTGGTTCCAGAACTCCAGTCGTAACTCGAAATGGTCATAAGTCGGGACGTTCATAAGTTGAGGCACCACTGTATTAGATCAGGTAGTTTTGTTTTTATTATTTTCTGATGAGTTTACTCCTGAAACCTTTAGGCCTGTTTCCACATTTGCGCCTGCATTTTGAAAAAAATTTCACTTGTATCTACTTAGAACGTTTGGTCTTTTCCCCCTTTTTAATTGCTCTTCCCTCCACTTTTTCCCTTTCTCTTTAATAAAATACAAAAATCCTTTCAACCAGAAGTCTGGATTTTGGCTAAGAGTAGATAGGGTCCTCAAACCAGTCCTTGCCTTTACCAGTGGCTAGGATCTTTCAGTGTTTGTGTGTGGGAGGGGTGGCAGCGTTACTTTTCAAGGGAGGCACCTTGCTAGTCTTGGGGATTCCTTTTTTGCATTAGGCTCCCCCCAAATGCCACTAAAGCCTGGGAGACTAAGCAGCTCAAGAGGGGCATGGATCCAGTCACCTTCCAGAATCTGCACCATATTAAAGTCCCCAAGGCTCTCCCACCCCCGGGACGAGCAGGAGCAGTGTGGCTGTAGTCCCAAATGGGCAACGGTCACTTTGTGGCAGTGGGGTTTCCATGACAGCCCTAACTACAAAGATAACCAGAGGTTGCAGTTAAACTGCCAAAGAAGTAATGCTGCCCCTTGTTATGTGGTAATAGAATGTAGTTATACCTTTGTTCCTGAAAAACAACATTAATTACAAGCAACTAATTGTGTCTGAATTCATGAGCAATGCTCAGTGTGTGTGTGTGTGTGTGTGTGTGTGTGTGTGTGTGTGTGTGTGTGTGTGTGTGTGTGTGTGTGTGTGTGTCCCCCAGGTAGCCAGTTCAAGGTCCACTGCGCCTTCCGTCTTTCCAAGATTGACAAATTGAGTACCCAGCTCACAGCGGTGGTGGCAATGTGTAGCTTGCATAATTAAATTGTAGACCACTGAGAGAATGTTTTAAGTGCTTTGAGGCAGTATATAAGCAGCCCATTTAGAACTATGTAACAAGCAAATAGACTTTGTTTATTTCTGACATATTTGAAGATTTTGTAAGTAAAGGAGAAACTTTTTTTATCCTTTCTCAACACCAGAGTGTTCGACTGAATCTATTGAGACTATTGTCAGCTGAGGTAAATTCTAACTAAAACTAACGATACAGTAAGGGGTGGTAGATTTGAGGGAGACCTGTAAACTATAATAAGCTGCTTTGTAGGCTCCCATTTTGATTGTCTCTCTGCTGTGCAGCTAGAGTTTTTAAGCCAGCAATTTCCACACTCTGCCAATAGTCTCCCCCTTTCTGTGTTTGCTTCAACTGCCCATTGCCCATCCATCCACTAGGATGACCACCAACATACCAATCCCTCTATCATCTAACTGTAAGCTACACAGAGAGAAGACAAGCAAAGGCACATATTTACCGTGCTGCTGGAACCAAGCCAGCTGTGTGATGATTTATCTCTTCTGGTTTACATTTGGCACAGAGTCAGGAGGACATCATGACTGCTTTAATCTAACCCTACCTATTTCATTCACAGCTGGCACAGTTACAAATGAATTTCCCATGCACAAAAATTAGTCAGCCATTTTTCCCCGCCACAAGTAAACTATTCATTAAACTGCACTTGACCATCCACGAATAGATTTGTGGGACACTGGATAAGGTATGATTAATTACAAATGCTTGCTTGTACTTGCACAGTACTTACATGTGAAAAAGCCAACGGATGGAAGGAAGACTAGGGTGAGAGCCAGTTGATGCACGAAGGTGGGGCCCCCAAGCCACGGACAAGGTGGCTTGGCTATCAAGCTGGACACTGGTATTAAGTCCGGAATTTCTAGGCCAGCAGCATCTATTTCCCCTCAGATCTAGAGCCTGACCACATCCTAGGCTATTGTGACATCACAGGGGATGGAGCCTTCAGCAGCATTTGCAAAATAAGGTATGTGTGACAGACAAACAATGTATAGGTTCTGTGATTAATCTAAAGGCACGTTTATGAATTCCAACAGCAGCTCTTGTTATTATCTGCCATCAAGTCAACTCCAACATATGCCGACCCTATGAATGAGCCATCTCCAAAATGCCCTGTCCTCAGCAGTCATGCTCAGCTCCTGAAAACTCAAGTCTCTAGGTTCCTTTAGGGCATCAGCCCATCTTGTATTTGGTTTTCCTCTTTTCCTGCTGCCTTCAACCTTTCTCAGCATTATGGTCTTTTCCAGGGAACCTTGCCTTCTCACGATGTACCCAAAGCAGGACAGCCTCAGTTTCAACATTTTTGCTTCCAGAAATAGTTCAGGTTTTATTTGATCTAGGACCCACTTGTTTGTCTTCCTAGCAATCCATTGTATCTACAATGGATCTAGCACCCCATTTCAAACAAATCAATGGAAAATGGAAACAAGACATGTCCTGAAGTTAGGACTAAAAACTCTAAACAGCATGCCTTGAAGTCTTGGGAATAAAACCCGAAATAGGATTGTCAGGTGGAGAGTCTCCCACCTGCTCCATGTGATTTCAGGGCTGAAGCCTGGATTCTGAACCTCAAGCCTGAGTCTTGATGCCAACAGCTGTCTGCCTGTCATACAGAGCAGTATCTTTATGAGCTTTGTGATGTCATTGGGAAAGGACATGTCTGTTTGTACAAATAGGCATGAGGTGAACCTAGGTAAGTGGCCCACAAGCTAAGTAAAACTGAACTAACCAGGAATTACGCAACCTAGACACCATGGGGAAAGAGACTATTTTTGGTGGCCAGGCATGTAGGAAAATGTATCCAGAAGATGCAGTGGTTTCTCTGTTCCTGCTAAGCCTTATTTATATTGCACATGGCACACAGAAAGCTTTCCCAGGCACTATGCTGTTGCAGTAAAGGCCCAGATCTTGAGATCATTTCTGCTGGCTTCAAGGTTTGGACCTGAAATCACAAGGAAGGTAGTGCTGCCAGCTTGGCCACGCTATCTGAAAGTCATCCTCATGGCCTCACAAAATGTCTTGGACATACCAAGAGGCACCTTTTTCTTTGAAATGACATGTTCTAGACCTCCTGCTGCTGAAATGCACACACAAGCCTTTAAACTCATTGTCTTCTAGGTTACACACAAGTCATCCCCTGACCTGATCTGGAGTCCATTTTGAAACTTTGGAATGTACCCCCATTTCTGTTCTAAGCATTTTGTGCCCCCAGAAACAATTCAGTCTGTAAGCTTCCTATAGAGATGGGAGTATTTGTATTGAGGACATTGGGGAAAGACGCTCCAGCAGGTAACCATGAAGGGCTTTATATGGGAGTGTCAGAACCCTGAACTTGATCCAGGACACAATGGGTAACTAGTGGAGGCTGGCCATCACTGTGGTGATGTGATCAAATTGGCCCCCATGTTCTGGACCCACTGTAGTCTCTGGGTCAGTCTCAAGGAAAGTCCCATGTAAAGAGCATTGCAGTAGCGCATCTGGGAGATGACCAGTGCCTGCACCAAGGTCTGAGACTGCCCATATCTAGGTAGGGACAGAGTAGGGCCATAAGCTGATTATAAGCTGATCTGGACGTGGCTGTGATCTGGGAATACCAAGAAACAGCCGGCTCCAGAAGAATGCCAAAATTACGACCTTGATCCCTAAAGGGGAAGGCTAGAGCCAGCTTAATGTTTGGTTCCTGAGTACTAGACACCTTTAAAATCTGCTTTTTCATAGGTGTTGGAGGAGGACAATGATGATGATGATGACAAGAATGGCTATTCCATCAGACCTCACTTAAATCAGTCCACATCAAGCCAGTCTGGTTTGGAATCTGCCATTCAAACCCAGTGCACAACCTTACTCAGCACTGTGTCTCTGCACCGTCTGTCAGACATACATTTTGCAATGGCTGCTAAAGAATTCATGCTTTGATCCTAAAATCTCAGGGACTGAAATCCTGCTAACCTGGCAACCCTAGAAAAAAAGCTTTGGCAATAAGAAATCTCTCATGTCTTCATGCTGATGTTTTGCCCTGCCCAGCTCCAAATGTTATGGCAGGCTCAAGTTCATGCAGTCGCTATCTCCTTCCCCTATTCCCATCTGTTTCTTCCAGCTGGTTTGTGTGGGAATGCTGCAGAAACAATACAGAAACAACTTCCTGGGCACCAGCTGAAAATGGGTAGAAATAGGTAGTCAAGAAATAGGTAGTCCTTCCCAGTACTCTTTGCCCTGAAATTCTTCTCCCTGCTTATTTGTAGGCATCCTTCAGTCTTGAGAGACTATGGTAACATGCTCTAAATACAGGTCTTGGAACGGTGTCTAGTGTGGCTGAGAAGGCCAATATGAGAGTGACAATCCCTTCCACACTGAAGACAAATACAATCTGTCCCCTGTCCAGCTCCCTGGTTTTGCTGGTTTCCGGACTGCCTCTTTGCCTCGGCCTGCTAAACAAGTGTCTCTTCAAATTGGGAGAGGCCATGATGCACTGCCTGCCTCCAGGCTGAACGCTCAGAGGTCAAAGTTTCCCATCTGTTGAGGTCTATTCCTAAGGCCTTCAGATCCCGCTTGCAGATGTCCTTGTATCGCAGTTGTGGTCTCCCTTTGGGGTGCTTTCCCTGCACTAAGTCTCCATACAGGGGATCTTTTGGAATCTGACCGTCAGCCATTCTCACGACATGCCCAAGCCAACATAGATAGCGCTGTTTCAGTAATGTATACATGCTAAAAATCCCTGCTTGGAGACCCAAGGAAATATGCCAGTTCCCCAGCTTTCAGCTGGCACCCTGGCCACCTTACCTATTAGTGTTTACTCTGCAGTCCCTTTGAGCTCAGTGGGGTTTACTGCCAATTAAATTGCAGCCCTCATCCAATGTCTTAGGCCAGAAGTGGACCTGTAGCCATCAGCCTAAATTCTGATTGCAATAACCCAGATCAGAGCTTGGAAAGGCACTTTTGGGAATATACCCAACGATATGCTGAAGCCATTTGTGATAGAACAATGGAAGAATGACACATTGTCCAGGCTCCCAGTATTTTGAGCTGAAATTTGAGAGCAGAACCTGCTGAGTATGAATCTATCCACACATCTTATTTGCTCCTGTTTAAGAGGGCTTAGCACATTGATTTGATTTAGTTTAATGTCTCCACATGCCATCACTGCAAAATAAAAATAAAAAAAAAAATCCTCCTATTTCTTTTCCACTTCCAGATTAATTTGTCTCACTTGGGAAATGTTTTTTTTAAAAAAATTGCTTGTTTGTTTGTTTTTGACTTGGCTTGGTTTGATTATTTCTGTTTTGAGCATCCTTGTTTGCTTGGGATGTGTCAGATGCATCTTTTGTCCTGATTCCTCTGGAGGTATGTAAAACTAAAATTCTTCTGAGATCAGCTGTGATATCAGTTGTTTGAGTGTTCTCCCTCCCTTAAAAAACAGAGGAGAAGGGTAAGACACCCTCACAAACCTTCTTGCCCTGACCTGAAAAGCTAGACAATTTCACCAGAAAGTAGGACATTACTGAATAGAAACCTCCCCAGCAGGGCTGCCTCTTGCCCTCTGCTTCTTTTGCTTCATTCACAGATCCTTCTTGCAGGTTTTGTGCAGGAAATGGTGTCAGAATTCCAGCCCATATCAGTCCAAGCAACACACCTCATTTGAATAAACCCCCATGTTGCTATTTCCTCACTCCAGTCAGAAACTTGATGACAGAATTCTGTTCCATTATTAGCTTTCCTCTTGAAGGTTATTGCAGTGGCCCATCATTCATGGTTACACAGGGACAAATAATGGTTGCAACACTTCCTTCTGCCTAGAAAAATGGCCAACATGTCAGGACGTGCCTACAAAGGCTCTTTTGGGGTGGGCTGATGAGGGGTAAATAGGGTTGCTTGGGATTAGGCAGAGGTCCAATATACCATTTGGTGTGATCTTCACAACCAAATGGCATGCTGGTCCTCAAATGACCTGATTCGGTCCAGCTACTTCCACTGGGAATTTCCAACATTGTGAAGTGGCTTAAGAAGAAAGCTACTTCAGGATACTGGCAAATTAAACACATCCTCTGCCCCTCCGTGGATAGCGACAGTGATAGAGCTGAGAAAAATCAGACTAGACCACACCTTCAGCAACCTGATGACTGCATTCAGCCACTCCCAATAATATGCCAAGAGAGAACAGGCTCCAGAATATATTGTACCAGAGACATCTCATCCTTTGCTCCAAGACAAAGATTCTCAGCTCTGTTTCATTCCTGTTAGGAAACCATCAAGATTCATTTAAACAAATGGGGTGTGTACCTAATATGAAATTAAAGATGGGGCAGATTTTGCCCTACACCTATAGCAAAGCTAAAACCAACTTGCGATGTTTGGGAAGACATCACTCAGCTGTGAGTCATGAGCATTCTCCATAGCACATTATTATTTTTATTGGTACAGGAGGAAGTGCAAACCTCCAGTTATGGGCTCTGCAAAGATAGTAACATCCTTTCCCCACATTTCCTCCAAGAAGGGAAACAAAGAATGTTACAACAAAGGTTATAGATGACTCAGATACTGTACTTATCTGGCTGGCAAAACAAAACCTTGAGTAGTGGAGGGTTGAGTGAGCAGGCTCACCCTAAAGGGGAAGTAATATATGACCAGGGTGGCTGTCAAGCCCTAGGTCAACATCCATGGGCAGATGCCAAAGCCCACCACTATGTGACACTGGCAAGTTTCCAGGTCAGGAGCATCCCATTCCCAGAGATGTCAGGGTCTACCCCAAAGACCAAGGGCCTATCCTTGCGATGTTATAAGGGGTATGCCATTATGATGTCTTGGAGACAGGTTATTCTGTAACAAATGCAACGGTGTATGTGAGACCGGTACACAAAGCAGAAACACCGTGTTGAATCTAAACACCACCAAAGTGATGCTACCAAGGGTTTGCCTCCTGGATTTACAAGATGAAAGCTACAGCACACAAGTGGGAGGTAAGGACACTGGTGAGCAGAAGAGCAATCCTGTTTCTTTAATCAAAGGAGGGGCACAAATAAGTTTGGATATCCACATAGATCTCTAGGTGTTTTGCACTATGTCAAGACAGATTCCAAACGAGATCAAGGTTGCCAAGTCCCCAGCATCCCAATCCTTGAGACTTCAAAACCAAAGACTGTTTGCGATTTTTAGTAGGATTGGTTTGATTCCATTTGTCAACAGAGCACAAAGTAAAAAATAAATAAAATAATTCAACTACGGTAAAGGGAAGTGTGGAAACAGTATACTTAAAAACCCAGCTTCCAACCCAGCTACTGTATCTTTGTTTGAAATAAATCACAATATAAATAGCTTAAGACAGAAACAATAAAAGGGTCACCTTTACTCCCAGTTAAGTCTTCAGCTATAATCAGAAGAGTAAGGAAGGGGGGTGGAAATAAAGGAATTCCACCCTCAACCATAGTGGGAGGCTCAGTTTACCATTGTAGCGGCATGGCAAAAAGTTGGGAACCAGTAGAAGTCATGTCTGCTTTCATCAAAATGGTCTGGGAAGAAGACAGATATGTAAACACACAGCTGGAAGCAGAAATGATCAGGAAGATGGGAGGAGCTAACCTCAAGCCTGGGAAAAGAAACACTGCTAATTGCTTAGTGGAAAAAGACAGTCATGTTAACTTCTGAAAGATCTGTCCTCCCACAATACCAGTACCAGGCTGCATACAAGATTGCCACATATTCCAACGAGTCTAACACCTGAACTCTATCTAAAACATGAACCAAAGCCTGAGAGCTGGCAAACCTCCTGCCACAGGGCTACTTTGTTTGCTTCCCCATTCCTGAGGTGAGTCACAGCTCTCATGTTCATTTTGACCCTGGAAGAGGAGGAGGAACTTCTACAAGAGGGAGTTGCTCCCTGGAAAACATATTCCCTGAGAGAAGTCAAAAGCAGAAGATAGTTGTGTTCTCAAAGGCTTTCAAAGCTGGGATCCAATGGTTGTTGTGGGTTTTTCGGGGTGTTTGGCTGTGTTCTGGAGGTTTTTCTTCCTAACATTTCACCAGTCTCTGTGGCCGTCATCTTCAGAGGACAGGAGCTAGAATTCTGTCTATGTTCTGGTGTAATGTATTTATCACAACAAAGCACCCATAACAAAACACACCCTGATCACAGGAAGCACCCAATCACCTGAAAAGAACAAAAACCCTAATCCCACAGCTACAAATACTCAACAATCCCACACACTACATCAGAACACAGACAAAATTCTAGCTCCTGCCCTCTGAAGATGCGAGCCACAGAGACTGTCGAAACCTTACGCAGAAAAACCTCCAGAACATGGCCGAACAGTCCAAAAAACCCACAACAACAAGAAGATAGTTATTGCCTGCTCCTGTCACAGCAGGCTGTGCACACTGTTCCCTAGAGACTATTGCTGTTCTTTCCTAGATTGGTGGGGAACATGAATCTTAGAAATCTAGCTCTTGTGCATATAGGTTTCTGCAAGGATCATTCACATCTATAGGACCATTCCTATTTCAAAGAGGAACAAATATCACTACACGCTGTCGGCCTCCCTAAGCAAACAGTGATACGATGATTACCTGTATCTGAGAATATTATTTTACTACTGTTTTTTTATGGTGGATTTTGTTTATTTTATTTATTTATTTAACATATTTCTCCTTAAGAAGTACCCAAGGCAGCTTACATCATTAAAAGACAATATTTAAAGCTAGAAACAATATGTATACACTATAACTGCCTTTAACAAGGCAATGTCCCAACCCAGCAGGACAATGGAACAGTCTGAGACCCAGAGCCGACGGAAGAACCTGGTCATTCCTTACATGGTGGGTGTTTCTGAAAAGCTCAAAAGGGGTTTTGGTAAACACCACATACCTGTGGCACTTCAAACCCACAAACATATTAAGGCAGAGACTCATCCACCCAAAAGACTGGGCACCAAAACACAACAGTATATGTGGTCCAATGCAAACAGGAATGTTCGGAGCTTTACACTGGAGAAATCAAAAAGCCAATAAACAGGAGAATGGCCCAGCACAGGAGAGGCAACAGTTCAGGACCACAATCAGCAGTGTTCCTTCATTTGAGGGACAAAGGATACTCATTTGATGACCAAGATGTACTCACTTTGGACCGACAAGATAGGTGGTTTGAGAAAGGGGTCAAGGAGGCCATACATGTACATATAGAAAATCCCTCACTCAACAGGGATGGAGGCCTTAAATATAATCTCTCGTCTACAGTGGACCCTCAACTTACAGACGGCTCGACTTACAGACTTTTCGAGTTACAGACTTCTCTGGCTGCAAAATTTAGATTCGACTTGCAGCCAGAGAATCGACCTACATACCAGAAAAAAACCAAAATGCAACAAAAATGGAACAAAAATGGCCAGTTATGGGATTAATCGGTTTTCAATGCATTGTAAGTCAATGGAGACTCGACCTACAGACTTTTCGACTTGCAGCCATCGCTCCAATACGGATTAATTCCATAAGTAGAGGGTCCACTGTATTTATCATGCTGCCCTTTCATCCATCCCCAGAAAGATTAGGACCACACACACCAGAAAGACCACTGTTAAAGACCTATGACAATGGGTGGAGGAGGACTGCAGAAGTGGGATTATCCCTCACCCCCCCCAGTCCTTTGTCCTTCTAATGAGCCTATTCAGACCAGGGGGAAGTGAAACCAAGGTAGAGGATATATCAGGTGTCTCCTCCCAACTCTCCTCAGACTGAAGAAGCTACTTGGATGAGTAGTGAAACATTTCAACCCAACAAGAAAGTCCAATTGCCATGACTCAATTCCAAATAAGTATACAAATACAAAAAAAGGTCAAATAAATACCACTCTGAGAAATTGTAAACAACATATTCAAAGCAGTAACGAGCAACAGTCCATTTAAAAAAACCCAACTTAGGCAGCCAGTAACTCAAGGCAAACTTGCCTGAAGAGAAGCATCTTTGCCTGCTTGTGGAAGGACAGCAGAGATGGGGCCAGGTGTGTGTGTGTGTGTGTGTGTGTGTGTGTGTGTGTGTGTGTGTGTGTGTGTGTGTGTGTGTGTGCGAGAGAGAGAGAGAGAGAGAGAGAGAGAGAGAGAGAGAGAGAGAGGGAGGGAGGGAGGGAGAGAGAGAGAGAGAGATCCCTGTGTCCAGCCCCAGTCAGCAATTCGGTGTTTTAGCATGTCATTATATTCATTCCTCCTTAAAGTGACTTTCCACATTCTGGTAGGTGACAAAAGATTTGTGTTTTCTTTTCCCCTTCGGACCCCTGCTGCAACTAGTAGAAATAAAATACAGTATGAAAGTGAGGCAGTTATTTGAATATTTGCTAAGTATGCATCATGCTACACAGGCTGTAGAATTCAGCTGTGTTTATTGGCACAGGATCTAAACCACCTACAATTGTATCAGCAGAAATTTCGCATAATGGTAGATCAGGGGTGGGGAATGCCTGGCTCTCCAGATGGTCTGGGACTACAAGTCCCATCACCTTTCATCATTAGCTCTGCTGGCTGATCTAATGAGACATGCACCCCAATAATATCTGAAAGGCCTACATTCCCCACCCTTGCCCTATATATGCTTTCCCTCTTTTAGTCTCTTCTCGTCCCTGTATTTATGGGCATCTCAAAGGTGCTCATTAGTATTGTATCTATTTGATAATTTTAAGGTGTGTGTGTGTTTTATTATTGTTGTTCCATTTTATTGCTTTTCTCTGAGTAAAACCAACATGGAAAAAAATGTAATGGGGGAAGGAAAGCGGACAGAAGACAAAAAGGTACGCCCTGTGACCAGTTTGCCTGAAGGGAGGTGATATAAAACACCAAACAATTTGTCATTTACAACAGGAAATAAAAATGAAATATTAAAGGGACACTGCCAACTTAAAAATCATTCCCCTGTCTGAAAATGTTTTACCTGCTTTTGTAACAAGAAATACTTTGGGTAGCTTTGATGGAAAGAGACTTGGGGGCGGGGGGGGGGAAGAGAGAAAGGATTTTCTCTGCTTTGTTTGCTTCTTGTATTTGGCAGCATATGGCTGTTAATTCTTGCTCCTTCACGGTCTCTCTTTTTGGCTCTAACTGAGTCGTCTTCTCTTCCCCCCCCCCCCCCGGCCGCCTCTTCTTTCCTTCTTTTGCTTTTTCAGGCAATCACTAGGGAAAGGGGGGAAAAGTTACAACTGATATTGGCAATAATAAAACCATACAACTAGCTGAGACCTCAAGGCCATCTGCAGAACCTGAAGATAATTTAAAACTCCTTCTTGCTTCCCCACTTAAAAATAAATAAAACAGGGACAGAATAACCTTATGGGAGGAAGATAATAAAGTGCTAGAGGATCTGCATTTCTAAAGCCTGTGGAGGGGGCAGAGGGGGCTCAAGGAGGTTTTCAGCAAGGATATCAGGGATTTGTTCTGTGTGTTTTTTTTTTTTAAAAATGAGCAACCAACTGAAACCAAAAGGGGACTAACGGTGTCAGCTCCAGGCTGTCA
Source organism: Pogona vitticeps (assembly GCF_051106095.1). Lineage (NCBI taxonomy): Eukaryota > Metazoa > Chordata > Lepidosauria > Squamata > Agamidae > Pogona > Pogona vitticeps. Next base: position 166,034,086 of record NC_135784.1, on the reverse strand, counting down.
CCATGCTTGCCCACACTACAGGACTGTCCCAGTCATTCTGGGATTCCGCTGGGTGGGTCTGCCTTCTTTTTGTTGTTGCAGATTTGAAAGGACCATCCCATTATTTGCATCCACACACAGGAAGAGTGTTTGTTGCTGTGTGTGGAGGCACTGAGTTGCCCCAGTCTTGCCTGCCCATGCACCTTGGGAAGCGCTCCTTGAGGTCTCACTCCTAACAGAGCTGCCCACCTTCCACCTTTCGCCCATCTTCTCTGTCCACTCCCCACCTGCTTCACTCGTCTCTTCCCTTCATGTTTGACCCCCTTCACTGTTTTCCAGGACCACAGGATTCACGGCTCAGCCAGACTTAAGTTGCTTTGATGACTTGATTCGGAGTTGTTGTTGTTTTTTTCAATAATTCAGACTCAACTCCCAACTCAGAACCCACCCACCCCTCCCTTTGTTCTAAGAAAAACAAGGTTTGTTTTTAATAGGGATTCGGACTTGGGACTTCCCAAAGACTTGCCGACATCCCTGCCCTTTTCAAACCACCTTTTCTTGGAAACACTTTTGTTTGTTTGTTTAAATAATATTCACTTTGGTAGTATGGTGCAAACGCAAAATATTAAAAAAAAAAGTAGACTGTAGGAACAGCTGATAACCTAAGAAAAGGCAGTAAGTAAAGGAGGGGTGGTAGACGTGGGGATAAATAAAAAAATGAATTCAAATATTCATCAGAAAATTGCTGATTTGTGTAATATTTGTCACCGTATTTGTCAATTCTTGAGGGTCCGATAAATATGGAGTGATGAATATTTACCCTTTTTATTTGTCCCTTCATTAGTCAAGCCTCATGGCGCAGTGGTTAAACTGCTGTACTGCAGCCAAAACTGTGCTCACGACCTGGGGTTTAATCCCAGGGAGCCGGCTCAAGATTGACTCAGCCCTCTATCCTTCCGAGGTCGGTAAAATGAGTACCCAGCTTGCTGGGGAAGGGGGAGCAATGTGTAGCCTGCATAACTAACTCGTAAACCACCCAGAGAGTGCTTGAAGCACTATGGGGCGGTATATAAGCAGCACGCTTTACTTTGCTTTGCTTGCTTGGACCCAAAGAGCAAGTTAGGTTGCTCCTCCGAACAGCGCTGTTCACCGCTCCCCGCCCTCTCTGCCCCCACAGCCAGAATTTATGGCAGGAACCTGCAGCCCTCCAGATGTTTTCAGACTCTCACTTCCATCTGTGTCAAACAGAAAGGAGGAGAACACCTGAAGGGCCCCAAGCTTCCTAGCCCAAAATATTCTCCCATTTACCATGTTTCCCCGAAAATAAGACAGGGTATTATATTAATTTTTGCTCCAGAAAATGTGTTAGGGCTTATTTTCAGGGGATGTTTTATTTAATTTTTTCATGTACAACAATCGACATTTATTAAAATGCAGTCATGTCATCTTCTTCTGGTAGCTGCACAATGGGGGAGAATGGGCTTTCACTTAACTGGGGCTTATTTTGGGGGTAGGATTTATATTAGGATCATCCTGAAAAATCATACTAGGGCTTATTTTCAGGTTAGGTCTTACTTTCGGGAAAACAGGGTAGTTTGGATATGTTAGGCAACTTCTTCATGGAGCGTCCAATAGAATTTAGCCAATGATCATTGACCATTCATCTTGGGAGCCGCCTTCCTGGTGGAAGTCCACGTTCACCTTCTGGCTTTTTCTTCCTGCACTAATAAGACCTTGAATTAACACTTTTAGCCCTAATACATTAGAAAAGAAACTTGTCAAACCCTCATTATTGGAAGACCTTAAAGGGGACTTAGTGAACCCATTCATAAAGGATTAATTCTAATTGTCAATATTAAAGTAGAAGGATTAACAAAATGACCTTTGGAAGGGATTTCTGTGGAATCACTTGATAAAGACATTTCTAGACTAAAGAGATTGTTAACCCATGGTCTTGGTCTTAAGGAAAAAAATTAATCATTCAGTGTAGATAGAATGTTCTTCATGTCATATCCCTTAAGATTTGAATATAAAGTTTAGAACATAATACTGTACTTAGGACCAGACAAGATTCAGGAGATTCTCATCTCCCAATATTTTAATTGCAGTCATCCCAACAAATGATCCAGATGTATAAGACAAGGTAAGATCCTATTCCTATCAAATTCAGAAATATGCAAAGTTGCTTTTTTTTCTTTGTTTAAAAAAAAAAAAACTTGAAAAATCAGATCCAGGATCTCTCTCAGGTGTTTTCGTACAGACAGAAAGGCACTTAAAAATTACATGAATATTTTGCAATGTCATCTCTTTGTTTAGATAATAAGAAAACAGCATATTCAGAGCCACAGAATACAAATGTTAAATAAATCAGAGTTGCTAGGTTCCCATTGTAACCTCTTTGAAATATTGGTTCAGCCCAAAAGGGTGGGACTAAGACCACTGAGGCTGTGAGTAAGAGATTTTAATCAGAAAGAGTGGGAGAGCTGAAGATGGCAGAAATGCTGTTGCTATTTAGACTGCTAAGGCCCTTGCCAACTGGTCTAGGTATAATTCCTACATGTTTGGAATCCACATAATGAATTCAGGTACAGTATATGCAATTGAACTGATATTTCATCCTAGGTTTTTGAAGATCCTGCATGTAGATACATGGATGCAAGAATTCATGGATTCTTTTATGCTACGGATGCTCAACACATTTGAGGAAGATACTTTTTTTTTGTCCAAATTTGAATTCAAAAGGACATTTGAACTTTGCAATTCTACAAGCAATTTTTGCACTGGTGCTGTTGCCAAGGTCTTGGGTTCACAAACTGTAGCATTTTTCCTTGTTTCCTGGGCTTCTGATCACATGCCCTGGCATGCAGTCAATTGCATAATCCACAGACTCTGGGCATGTAATGGACAGAACAAGAGATAGTAGCAAGTCTTTGGGTCCAAGTTCCAATCCAAGTCTTTGGTATCAAGTCCCGAGCCCCAAGTCCCAGTCCCTTTTAAAAACAAGCTCCCCCCCCCCAAAAAAAAATGAAAAATGAAATGGGTGGGTTCTGTATGGTATATGTGCAGGGAGGTCTGAGGCTTGTGAACCACCCAGGTTTGGTCCCATCTGCCCTGTCTGCTTCCCTTTCCCTCACACCTCCAGCCCCCCACCCTCTTGAAAACCCTCCATCCTCGTTGCTGCCTCCTCTGTCATTTGCTGCCATTTGCCTGCCTCGTCTGCATCTTCTGATCCAGTTCCAAGTTTACAGTGTCCTTTATTAAAAGAATAGGGCCTTGAAAACACAATGTGGAAAAAAACGACTCCAAGTTGTGAGGTGAGTCCAAGACCAGAGCACAGAGCGCTGTCCTCTGAAGACGCCGGCCACAGAGACTGGCGAAACGTCAGGAAGAACCACCTTCAGAACACGGCCAAAGAGCCCAAAAAAACCTACAACAACCATTGAGTCCAAGTCATTGAGGAAAAAAACCTGAGTTGAGTCATTGGTGCAACTTAGGTCTGACTCAACAGCAAGTCATGTGATTCGAATCCCCATCCCTGGGACAACCTAGGAAAGGGGTGCAATTGCCCTTAATTGACGCTGTAGGACCATAGGATTATGGCCTAAATAAGCAATGGGAATGTTATTGAACAGAAGCAGAACGACACACTGAGGGCAAGAATGTTCAGCCTATGGCCTTCCAGAGGTAGTTGGGCTGACATTTCTGCTCCTTTCAGCCCCAGCCATGGTTTCTTAATGGTGGGAGGGAAGGTATCAGTTGCAACTTGCAACCCTACAACATCTGGAATGCTACAATTGTTCAGCGCTGGAATGGGGGCAAGCAAATCTCCTGAGTCTCCAATGTTCATTTTAGCGACTCTAAGACATACGCTAGAAGGCTGGCTCAGTTTACACCACCAATAAGTCATTATGTTGCTGGATATGGCAGTTATAAAACAACTGCAAGCATAATATAACAATAAACTGATCTGTTAACATACAGCTCTGCAAGGTTCATCATCTGGAACACTGGTTTACTGCTAGTAAAAAAAAAATTAGTCTGCAAGCCAGGAAGCAAATAAGAATAGGCATGTTAAGTGTTGTTATTTTTCTTATCAATGATGTTATCATCATTTGTGGCAGCTGCATTATGGCAAAAGATGCAAATGTATGCTGAGGATCATTTAGCTAAAATATAAAGGACTCCATGTATTGTTCAACTCCTGGCTATTATTTGGTAGGGATTTATGCTGTTCCCCGACCGAGTCCATGCCTGAATAAAGGCACCCAGATTGGTGCCCGAAGTACTCTCACCCGATCTTTATTCAGACCCACTTCATTATGTGTATGTTCCCACACACAGAGATTTAAAAACAAAAATCCCAGGAAGAAGAAGGAAAACATTTGTAAGAAGAGGGAAAGTAAACACCACCACCACCACCCCCCGTGATTTGGGATGGAGGGTTACACAACACCATCAGAATGATCTCTGGCAGAATTACTCCTATGTGCTCAACAATAGCCTCAAGGTCTGGAGGACAAAGGGAAGCAAGAGGAAGCTATTGTGGCGTGAATCATGGGAACTCTACCCAAAAATGCTGGCATCTGCCTGGTGTACACACATACACTGACTCCTAGCAGTATCACTAAATGTGAGGGGTGGGGATAAAATTTGAGAAAGCATAGTCCAGACAATGTGTCATGCCAGTGGAAGTCCCTCAATCTGTCCAGCGGCTGAAAAAAGAATGGGGAGAGTAACTGCAGCAAGCTAGTGACCTCACTGAGACCTTCAGCAACTAGAACTGGCAACAGATATTGTGGGCTTCACTGGAGGGTGAAACTGTTGGTCTCCTCTTTTGGCAATGACTCGACACTTTCCTCACAACATACTGAATATTTCGATACCCCTTCCCCTACTTTTAATAATGTAACCTTTATTATTATTATTATTATTATTATTATTATTATTATTATTATTATTATTATTATTAGTAGTAGTAGTAGTAGTAGTAGTAGTAGTAGTAGTAGTAGTAGTAGTAGTAGTAGTAGTAGTAGTAGTAGTAGTAATTTATTTTTATTTTTATTTTTATTTTTATTTTTATTTTTATTTATCTGTGTCATGCCAAATTATTAGGAATCTGTTAAGGCAGTGCTTCCCAACCTTGGGTCCCCAGATGTTCTTGGACTACAACTCCCAGAAATGCTGGCCAGCACAGCTAGTGGTGACGGCTTCTGGGAGCTTTAGTTCAGGAGCATCTGGGGACCCAGGATTGGTAACCACTGTCAGGTGTCACTCTGCTTCATGAGTCCCCCTTGACTCTTTGCTGTGGCCTGTGATCACCTCAGAAACATGCACAAGGCATGTGTTCAAACAAAATGTACATATTTGTCCAAATATAGTAGACATCCCTATCTCTTGGTTATGCAGATAACCAAGAACAGTTCACTACTGGGACTGAATCATTAAGAGTTTTGTACTTCTAGCTTTCAAGGGCTGTTTTCAATTAAGACTTTCTCTGGTCCTACCCCTCTCATAGGCATGTTTTATAAAGGGAACAACACAGGCTGCCTGTGGGTTATGAAATAACCTTCCTCAAAAGCCTGGTTGGCCCTCTTCCTGCCGTGAATACCCCTTTGCACAAGCTCCAAAAGATTCCACTCATTTGTGCAACAGAATGTTGCAAAAGCAGAAGTGAAGAGGAATCTGCCCCATGTTTCTTACCATGCACATTCATAAATCATGCTTCTTCCTTACAATAATCCTAGATCTTAACCCACCCATATTGAGCATATATAGGCGGTGCCATTGCCTGTGGTAATACAGTATTGTTTTATGGCTTTACATATTGTTAGCTGTATGAGATGTGTGAGGGCTGTTGATTCTGACACATCCATGTCAGCTCCTCACACCCCTTGGAGGACACTTGAGATATGGCCCCTTTTGAGTGAGATACAATTATTTCTAGAAATGTTGTTTCACATCATCCAATTATTTACTTATGTTGGAGTCTGGTACGGGTAGACAAAGGTGTTGGATTCAATTGAAAATACACTGATAGATTATGATAGTTATGAATTTTTCCTGGAGTGGAAATAAATGCTTCTGAAAATTGATAACGAATGTAAACATTGATGTACACATCCATATACACATAGATACATACAATATGTATATATCAATATACATATATAGTATATACATGTCCATTGTTTTGAAAAATATTACCAGCACCCTAAGGTGTCATCACCAGATCTTGAAGGAACTTAGGACACCAAGAGATTAATTACAGATACCAGTAGCACAGCTAGTTAAATATAAAACCCAGGTTAACAGTTTCATGCTGGGGGCCTCTTTAGATGGCAATGTGGCTCATAGACCTCAGTGTGAGTTACCTGAATGCAAGTGTGGGGAAAACTGCTACTTTGGATTTTCTCAGGTCCTCCCTCTCACATTCACAGAGGGGAGGAATAAAAATAAAATTTGTAAAGGGTTCATTCAGCCTGACACCAATCCTGGAAAGTCCAGGACAGGAGGGAGGGAAGAAGGGTGGGATGTCATGTCCAGAACGGCAGTTGCTTCCATTATGTGGACTCGATGGCACTGTAGGCCCCTTCCAACTTCATCATTCTATGAAAACAATTGTCTGCAAACTGGAAATGTTCAGCTGTACTCCAATCCCGAAGGAGAAAGAAAAGATTGCTATAAATAAAGGAGAAATAAGTGAGTTTTAGATCACTGGAAGCTAAGATAGTTAAGCTGAGGCTAAGTAATGTTGGCTGTATCATGAAAAGACAAGATTGGGCTCCATGGGGGCTTTTTCTACAAACCCCATGGGGCCCAATCCACAGGAGAGGATATTCAAGAGACCCTACCACTTCAGAGTTGATGGGATGGGCTCACCGGAGTACCCTTGGCTACGTGACTTGCAAGAGGCTATGCCTGGGCAAGTAGAGGGTGAAGATGTGGCTGCATCTGGCACAGTCAGTGCCTTAAAAGAGGTGGACGAGGAGTCTGAGGGAGAGGAGAGAGGCGAGCAGCAGGGAGGAGTGGCTTGGAGGATCGATCCCTAAACCTCAGCCCTGCCTTCCCATTTTTGATACCTGCCAGACCACCCTATCTCACTTCTTGGATCAATTGTTTGGAAATACTGCCTTGGCTAAGATCATGGGTTCCTGGACCGGCCTGTAACCAACGAGCCTGA